>NC_133105.1:32431232-32754833 GCF_022965805.1 Primulina eburnea | reverse complement strand
TCATATGAGCATCTCATATTCTTTCTACTATTTGTATATTCAAGGGCTTTATCTATGCAACTAGCATGGGTATACAGATAAAGATGTGCCAAATAATAATATCAAATTACTAAAATAAAGATTGTTATACATAGAGTTTCATTGTGAACACTCGACCAACACTTGGCTCGACGGGCACCTACTCTAACATAAGGATGATCGATCATCAACCCTATTAGATTCATGTGAGCCAGGCATGGATCCAGGTCCAAACCTAGGTGAATGCAGGGATGCAAATGCGATTATTACAAGTGCTTCCATATTTTACATGTCTTCATCTTGTGCATCGGGCCCACTATCTTCCAGTCTTGATCTCCCAATATTTCTAATAATTACATTTAAATAGTCATGTCACATAAGAGATACATCTCATGGGGTGGGAACGTGCCATAAACCAGGCCCACTTTAATAAATCAAATATTGACAAAATGAATAAAACAGTAAAATATCCTAAAACACTACTAACACATTGGTCAAGGCTCTCGATCATCATTCATGCATATTACAAATACATCAATTAATGAAAATCATGTATCTAATATTATTACGACCACAATTATTAAAGAATTTAATAAAAAAAAACACCTTTATTATTTTCCAATAATTAAAATAATATTCTAGAAAACTCTTTTTTACCATAAATATTTAAACATATTCCCAATTATTTATTTTATAAGAAAATTAACTTTTCCAAAAATTAATTTCCCAAAAGAAAAATTGAACAAATTTTTATTAAAACATCAATTTAGTCCAATGTTTTGAAAAATCAGAAAATCGCGCCCTAGGTCCAAACAATTTCAGCGCATTATCCAGCACAGTGCCCAAGACATTCTCGGGCAGCCGCCCCGCGCCCGCTTACTCCCCGATCATATCGGGCAGGCTGAAAGCAGCCTTGGTGCACAGGGCGCACAACGTGCAGACATGCGCGCACAGCGTGTGGACATTCCACACGCTGCTCGCGCTGTTCGGACACTCCGCATATGCGGGCGACAGCTGCGCGAAGAACTGTGTGCGCTGTGCCCTGCCCGGAATAGTTCCAGGAAGCCCCTTTTTTTATTTCTGGAAAAAAAAAATTTTTATGATTCATCAATTTTCTGAAAAATTTTCTTGTGTGGTTAGAAATAAATTATTCAATATGATTTAAAACCATACGATATAGAAAACCTGGCTCTGATACCACTGTTGGATCTCGGTTTTCTCGTGCCCAAAACCCAGCGGAAGTTTTTAAAAAATTTAGATCTTGACATTCAAGATATTTTTTAGCACTCGTATAATTTTAATAAATAAACATTCATAGAATGTTTTAGTTATATCTCTAGTGAATTTTCACTTGGCTCCAACCATGCCGGTATAAGCGAAAGTAGCTCTTGTGTTAAATCCTACAAACTTTTTTCAAATCTTCTTTCTTCTATCTCCTAATCTGGTTCACGACTGGATTATTTTCCTCTTCCAACATGCACTAGAAATTATATGAGGATTTTACGTAGAGATTGATATGAGGTGGCCGAAAACAAGGAGAGTGGGATGAGGTTGCTTTTTCGAAAACCCCTTGGCTTGGAGGCTAGGGTTTTTTGAAATTTGTGAATGAATTGTTTTTAACCCTAAGCCTAATACACACACACACACACACACACATATATATAATATATATATATATATATCTATTATATATATATAAAACTTAGGGCCATTAAATAAATTAAACACTTAATGGGCTAAACAATTAATTATTCTAGTGTAACTAGTTTAATTAATTAAAATTTAAATGTCCAATTAAAAACCTCAATAATGTTGGTCTGTACTCCTACAAGCCCATTATATATATATATACTCATTACATTTAATTTAAATTCTTTATAAAACAACATTTGAATTTAATATTTATTTATCAATTCATCTCCTAGAATTTATCACCTCAAAAATTTAATATTTAATAAACTAAAATTTTAAGTTTAATAAACTAAATTCTCAAATTTTATAAATTCAATTTCTTGAATTTACTATCTCATAAATTCAACTCCTTAAATTTATTTTCTCAAAATTTATTTATCATAAATTTAACTCCTTGAATTTAATATCATAATTAAATTCAACTTCTTGAATTTATTCTCAAGGGGAACAAAATGATCCAGTGCTTGTGTGATCTTCAATGGTTATGGGATACAGCTAGCCGTGGGTTCACAACTCTTTGTGATTCAGGACATAATTCTATATTCGGGTTTATCCTAATTTGTCCATTCTATGTATCAACAATTGATCATTAGAATGTCAGAAATCATATTTCTGATTAAACTCATCGAATCATGGTAAGAGCGCCTAGTAGCATCGCCCCTTGATTCCCTAAGTATCACTGATAGTGCCTACAAAAACCAGTCGATTATGATTAACGTACAATATAGTTACTTCATCTCATATATCTCGATCGAATCTGCAACCATTGGTTCATCGAGGGTTGCATAATAATTTGACAAAAATGTGACACATATAAATAGTGGCATCACATGTACTATTAGAGAGCTCCTTCTCCAACATACATATCATACTTCGGCTAGAGATTCCACACACTATATTTCATCAGATCACATAGGATATCCACACCCGTAGGTGAGCGATGAATTCCCGACTACAATGCACTGGCTCCTACATGTGTCGCAATTGTACCCAATCTCGCAACCTGATGACTCTCCTGGAGCCGGTAAAAGAGTCAAGCACAGCCCTATCATATAAAGCCTCAGTGTTGTGCCGGGTCGTAAGGACTAATGGTGTACAATCATAATCACAAACTTATCCTCTCGATGAATGATACCACTTGGAAAAATCCGAGGGAGGGGTTGTTCGATATAATTATCACATGACTACCAATCTGCATATTTGGACATCTCTATGCCCTTCGAAGAAAACTCGGTACACAACATCACAGATGCTTAGTTTCGAGCTCAAGAGATCTTTATCCATGTTTTAGGCGACTGAATCGACTAGGAACGAATTAGATTATACAGTTTTTACAAATGAGTTTCAACATCGAATTACGATTCATTTATATTAAGTATAATCAAGGTATTTATCTATGTTGATGACATATGTATACATATAAAGAAATAACAAACCATGAATAATGAATTATATTAAAATAAAGATTGCTTAGTACAACTTGAGTCAATAAATTCCTATTCAACCGTTGGCTTGTAGGACATCTACTCTAAAAGACATATTATGAATTTGTCATTGTTGTTAATATATGGATGGATCGAATTAATTATTTATATAAAGATATTTTAGGTATTTGACATATATTATTGTTGCCTAAATTTTTAAATTTATGGATAGCTGTTATTAAGTCATAGTTCACATACATATATAGATAAGTGAAAAGAACATAGTTTGAGAGGAAAAAGATTCTTGTAAAAATTATTATTGTTTCAGAGTTGTACCATTATAAATCTTGTGTGTACTTGTATTTATCATTCGTCCTTTTTATCGCTTTCGAAAATTAAAACCTGGCCTTAATTCATAGCCACTGTTTATTCCCTCAAGAATGATCGATTTCAGTTGCTAAGAACAACGTCTTTTGAAAGTTCGAGGGGATTGTTGAATAAATACACCAAATATGGTGACATTAAATAAAGTATGTTAATTGAGATATATAATACATGTAATATAGTACATGAATTATTAGGTACATGAATTGTTAGAGTAGATGCCCTGCAAGCCAACGGTTGGCTAGGGAATTTATTGACTCAAGTGTAATAAACAATCTTTATTTTAATATAATTTATCTTTTAATGGTTTCGTAATACTTTATCTGTATACCCATGCAAGCAGCATAGATAAAGTCCTTGATTATGCTTTAATACAAATGAATCGTAATTCGATGTTGAAACTCATTTGTAAATGTAGTGACCCGTTCCAGAATCACCTACTAATCAGATCTTAAGCATGCAAAATGTAACATTTAAAACTGAATCAGGTAAACAGCGGAAAAACAGTAATACAACCCAATCGAATCTGTAAGTACAAAATACTTAAACAACCAGATCGAACTAAATTCCAAGAACAAATACCAACAACTACAAGTCAACCTCTGCCAGCTCCCTGTCCACTCCCTCCTGGACCGTCCAACCTGAGACCTGCCCCATCGAATAGGGTGTCCAAAACAGAGATAAACCGAGGACGTGAGCATAAAACGCTCAGCACCGAAAGCATGAGTATACAAGACTATGACATGCATGTATGCAAAATGTACTGGATACCAGGATCTGGGTATAACGAAATACTGCTCAGGTAAATGACGTCAAGGTATGTAGCACTCTGCGCCGTCGCACCAGGAGGTGGCTCCCATACCAAAATAAACCTGTGGATATACCGGTGACCTGACCACCGTCGGCCAACGGGGTCCAACCATCCACAACAAACGAGGGCTGAGCACCCTCTCAACAGGGTATCTCAAAGATAATCAGGCCCAACATGATTATGCAAATGCCGCATAATAAACCATGCATCATATGACAGATAATAATGCAACATATAAACATGCAACACATAGTAAAGTATACTCAATCCTGCTATCTCGGATAGTACTTTCGTACCTCAAACCAGTAGATCCTAGCAATCAGCCCTAGAATCAAGCCTGCGTCCGTAGTCAGCCCACTGATGCCGCTAGCTCCCAACTAGAGCACAGCTCCGCTACAAAACCAGTAGCTCCCCGCTAGTGCCTGAACCTCGGGAAAAGACTAGAAACCCATCAGAAACGACTAAAACGCTCTGGAACACTCGGAATTGGCGAGTAAAAAGTGAAGCCTCGCGCCACTATTTATAGACAACGATCGGTAGATCCGATCCACTTCGGAAGATCCGATCCGGTACACTTCGGACCTTCCGAACCCTGATCGGACGATCCGAACCCTGCATGTCTTCCACGTGTCCAGCCACCTGTCTCGGACGATCCGAACCCTGATCGGACGATCCGAACCCTGCATGTCTTCCACGTGTCTAGCCACCTGTCTCGGACGATCCGAACCCTGATCAGACGATCCGAACCCTGCATGTCTTCCACGTGTCCAGCCACCTGTCTCGGACGATCCGAACCCTGATCGGACGATCCGAACCCTGCATGTCTTCCACGTGTCCAGCCACCTGTCTCGGACGATCCAAACCCGGTTCGGTCCTTCCGATCCCACCGAAATATAATTAATCCAATAATTAACTCAAATTAGGCATCGGGATACTACATTCTCCCCCCCTAAAAAGGATTTCGTCCGCGAAATCGTGTCTGAAGAATGACAATTCTGAACAACAATACATTCAACTTAAGAATGAATTACAACTGAAAGTACAACTGAAATTACAATCATAACTGAAAATACTACAACTAGAACAACTCTGGATGCTCTGACCGCATGCGACTCTCTAGTTCCCAAGTAGCTTCTTCAGTACCTCGGCGCTGCCACTGCACTAAGACAAGAGGAATAGTCTTATTCCGCAGTACCTTATCCTTCCGGTCTAAGATCGAAAACGGTCTTTCCACAAAAGACAAATCCGGATTCAGCTGAACTTCTGTCGGATGCAAAACATGAGACTCATCCGCTACGTATCGTCTCAACAAGGACACATGAAACACATTGTGAACACTAGACAGATACGGTGGCAAAGCTAATCTGTAGGCCAAATCTCCCACACATTCTAAGATCTCAAAAGGACCAATGAATCTCGGAGATAGCTTACCCTTGAGTCCAAATCTCAGAATCCTCCGAAAAGGTGATACCTTGAGAAACACTTTCTCGCCTGCATCAAAATGAAGAGGTCTGCGCTTGGTGTTCGCATAACTCGCTTGTCGATCCTGAGCAGTCTTAATCCGCTGTTTGATCACAAGAACTTTGTCCATGGCCTGCTGAATCAATTCTGGACCCTCGACCTGTCGTTCTCCGACTTCCTCCCAGAACAGAGGAGTACGACAACGTCGACCATACAATGCTTCAAACGGAGACATACCAATACTCCTATGAAAACTGTTGTTGTATGCAAACTCTATCAGTGGCAGATGATCCTGCCAAGCTGGCCCGAAATCCATCACACAAGATCTCAACATATCCTCAAGAGTACGAATAGTCCTCTCTGACTGACCGTCAGTCTCTGGGTGATATGCAGTACTCAAACTCAAGGTAGTGCCCAAAGCTTGCTGAAAGCTGCCCCAAAATCTAGATGTAAATCGAGGATCTCTGTCACTAACGATACTCACGGGCACACCATGAAACCGTACAATCTCCTGAATGTACAACCGTGCCATCCGATCGAAAGTGAAATCTCTGTTATACGGAAGAAAATGGGCAGACTTAGTAAGCCGATCCACTACCACCCAGATAGCATCTCTATTCCCCACAGACATAGGCAAGTGAGTCACGAAGTCCATCGTGATATGCTCCCACTTCCACTCCGGAATAGGAAGATTCTGCAACAAACCTCCAGGTCGTCGATACTCAGCCTTCACCTGCTGACAGACTAGGCACTTGGAGACATACTGATAAACATTACGTTTCATACCTTTCCACCAAAATCGAGTCCTCAAATCCTTATACATCTTGTTGCTCCCCGGATGAACACTCAACTTGCTACGATGAGCCTGGGACAAAATCTCCTCCCTCAAAGTGTCATCTTCCGGTACAACAACACGACCAGATAAGCACAAAAGACCCTCGGACTGATAGTGGAATCCAGAAGTATTATCTCCATCAGCCAACCGAGCTAATTTCTGAACCTTAGAATCAGACATCTGAGCATCTCTTGTAATGCCCGAGATTTAATTATTGTAATCAGACGTTGATTGAGTGACGTAATTGAAGTCATAAGAACTCAAATGAACCAATATGCCGAGATCGAGCGTTGTTGCGTGGTTAGCCAAGAAGTTGGACAGAACCTTCGGCGCTCGAGCGGTAGAAAAGGACCGCCCGAGCGCCAATCCACCACAAATATGGAAGTTTGGTAGAATGTTCGGCGCCCGAGCGGTAGAAAAGAACCGCCCGAGCGCCAGTATTCCGTAAGAGTAGGCTTGGGGCAGAATATATGGCGCCCGAGCGGTAGAAAATTACCGCTCGAGCGCCAATGGATAACCACCCGAGTATTTGAACAGAAAGTGTCGCGCCCGAGCGGTACTTTCTTACCGCTCGAGCGCGAGACGTGGAATAGGCGAGACGAGCCACTTGCCTTCTTGCATGTTTCGAATGTATATATATATATATATACACATGCTAATCTTTCAGAGAAGAGAGAAACGAAAGAAATCGAGAAAGGGTCGAGAAATTCCTCCAGAAATCCTTACGCCTTTTGTGAGAAATCCGTCCGTCTGAATTAGAATCCGACTTCAGTACCGTGTTCCTATCAACACAGGCTACAACTGGACATCAGATATGGACAGATCAGATATGGACAAATTCGACTTCGAGACGTCTTCTTCATCAAATCAGGAATACAAAGGTATAATTCATGTGATATTCGGGAAGCATAACTCAAATTAGATTAATTTGAGTTTCCCAATAAAATCACATACTAGATTATTGTTTATACTGTTACCTGATTATGCTTTGATTATAGAATTGTATTCAAGCAGGTAAGATAATTGAGATATTCAGTTATGGATATGATTATGCTGTGTTTACAGATTCTTATTCATTGCATCTAAGATAGGAGAGTCTTTGACAGGCATTGTCAAATAGCTAGACGTTTCGGTGTATCTCAGCATAGGAGTAGGTATTACTCTTATTGCCGCCGTTGATACAGCTCAGACCGAAGTCTAGGAAAGAGACGTACATTACCCCGATTGGAGGGTAGGTAGTGACGTCTTATTCACCCCGGGATCCCTAGAGTTATAGTTGAGTCGAGTCTAAACATGATTTGATTAGGACTGCATGCTCATATGGATGTGGCTCCTAGATCATGGGACCCATCATTATTACTTTCAGTTATGATAGCATGTTTGTATGATTTAGATTGTTTATATGCACGTTTAGCTGATTTGAAGTGCATGCTTGTTGTGATTAGATTTCATAGCTTATGAAATCTAATGTTTTGATTTTATTCGTGACAGCATGTTTCATGAATTATTTTATGTAAATACATGTTTACCATGTTTTATACTGGGATTTATTTCTCACCGGAGTTATCCGGCTGTTGTCTTGTTTTGTATGTGTGCATGACAACAGGTGGGGCTGGATCAGGGTCAAGATGATGAGGAGAGAAGACGAGTGTAGCGTGGTGATTCCGGACTTACAGTAGACTTGGTTTTATTACTGGACTTTAGTAGTTGCACATTAAATTAGCTTGTTGTACTTTAATACTGAAATGTATTTTATACAGACATGTATAGTATTTATATTCCATTACCTTCCGCAGTTATATCTTAAAACGAAAAATTTTTAGACCCTGTTTTATCTTAATAGATAATTAAATCTCAAAGATGATTAGCGTCCGGGTCCCCACATCTCTAATCCGAGAATACAAAACTGGCTCAGACAAAATAGTAGCTACACGGATACTCTCTGTTCCCTTCCGATGCTTACAATTGAATCCCATCGAACAGAAATCCTGAATAATCCCAGATACAGCACAAGTCTGAAGAGCAGACAATCTCACCTTGCGACTAAGAGCATCGGCCGTGAGATTCGCAGATCCTGGATGATACTTGATCTCACAATCATAATCCTTGAGTAGATCCATCCAACGACGCTGACGCATGTTCAACTCAGCCTGAGTGAACAGATACTTCAAACTCTTATGATCAGTGAAAATCTCAAATCGCTCACCATACAGATAATGGCGCCAGATTTTCAAAGCAAAAACGATCGCTGCTAATTCCAGATCATGAACAGGATAGTTTTCCTCATGAGGCTTCAACTGTCTCGACGCATAAGCAATCACATGCTCATTCTGCATCAGAACACACCCTAGTCCCTGTAAAGAGGCATCGGTGTAAACACTGAAACCACCAGATCCAGACGGTAAAGCCAAAACAGGCGCAGATGTCAAACGTCTGCGAAGTTCCAAGAAACTCTCTTCGCACTCTGATGTCCACTCAAATGAAACATCTTTCCGAGTGAGCTGAGTGAGTGGCTTAGCAATCTGAGAGAAGTTGACAATGAAACGGCGATAATACCCAGCCAATCCCAGAAAACTGCGGATCTCGGCTACTGTCGTCGGACGCGACCAGTTCAATACCGCTTCCACCTTGCTCGGGTCAACTGAAACTCCCTTGCTAGAAATGACATGACCAAGGAATACAACCCTGTCAATCCAAAACTCACATTTACTCAACTTCGCATAAAGCTGATTCTCGCGAAGTGTCTGTAAAATAATCCTTAAGTGTTGTACGTGTTCTTGCTGATCATGCGAATAGATTAAGATATCATCTATAAACACCACAACAAACTTATCCAAGAAATCCCGAAATACCCGATTCATCAGATCCATAAAAACTGCTGGTGCATTCGTCACCCCAAAAGGCATAACCAGAAACTCATAATGCCCATACCGGGTCCTGAATGCAGTCTTCGATATATCTCCCTGATGAACCCGAAGCTGATGATAACCAGACCTTAAATCAATCTTGGAATACACAGAGGCACCTTGCAGTTGATCAAATAAATCATCAATCCGTGGCAACGGATACTTATTCTTTATCGTAGCACGATTCAACTGCCGATAATCTATGCAGAGCCGCATAGAACCATCCTTCTTTTTGACAAAAAGAACTGGTGCTCCCCACGGGGACACACTGGGTCGAATATACCCCTTGTCAAGAAGATCCTGCAACTGCTGTTTCAATTCTTGCATCTCCGATGGAGCTAAACGATAAGGAGCTCTAGAGATTGGTGCCGTGCCTGGCACTAAATCAATGCCGAAATCCACTTCCCGAACGGGAGGAAAACCAGGAATCTCCTCGGGAAAAACATCCGGAAAATCGCAAACCACTGGAATGTCACTGATACCGACACTATCTGTGGACGAATCAATAGCATAGATAAGGTAGCCTTCCCCACCCGACTCTAAAGCACGACAGGCTTTCAGAGCAGAAACCACAGGCATCGGGGGTCGCGCTCCCTCTCCATAGAAAACCAACTGTCGCCCTCAACTGGACGAAACTGCACAAACTTCTGATAACAGTCCACAGTAGCTCTAAACACAGTCAGCACATCTATTCCCAGAATGCAATCAAAATCCTCCATCGCAAGAATCATCAAATTAGCAGTTAAAACATTACCCTCAAACTCTAGAGGACAACCCAAAACTAGACGTTTAGCTAGCACCGAATGACCCATCGGTGTGGAAACAGATACCACAACGTCCAAAGAAGTGAAAGGTAACGCATGACGCTTAGCAAATCTCGCAGATATGAATGAATGTGATGCACCAGTATCAATGAGAACGTAAGCAGGTAATCCACAAAAAAAAAAAAAACACCTGCGATAACTCTCTCGTTCTCCTCAGCAGCCTGATCCTGGTTAAGAGCAAAGACCTGCCCTTGAGTACGCGGTCGGAGGTTAGAACCCTGAGTAGACTGTCCCTGCTGTGGTCTCTGATGAACTGAAGCCTGAGAACCAGATTCTGATCCTCCGCCCGTCTGTGGACAATCTCTCTTCATGTGGCCCATCTCACCGCACTTGTAACAAGCACCCGCAACCTTGCGACAACGCTCCGTCGGATGATCCTTCCCGCAATGCTGACACGGGCCCTTCTTCTTCCCAAAATGGTGAACTCCTCCAGATCCAGAGGAAGAAGAAGTAGATCCAGCCTTCTTAAATGCTTGGGCGCGGGGACCCAAAGAACTATTAGGACGAGCAGACTGCATGGCTCGACCTCTCAGCAAACTGCCCTCAGCCTGGCGACAACGGTTCACAAGGCCCTCATACGATGTCGGATCATCACAGACAACAACCCGATCATAAATCTCCTGATTGAGGCCCTGAAGAAAATGGTTATACTTGGCCCTAGCATTGTCACTGACATGTGGAACATACGGAAGCAACTCAAAGAACTTCTGCTGATACTCATCAACAGACAAACTTCCCTGCTTCAGATTGATCAACTCAATCGCCTTGGTCTGCAGAAGAGCTGGCGGAAAGTAAAGCAGCATGAAAGCGGCTCGGAAATCGGCCCAAAGAACTCGACCCTGTCGCTGAACTATCGGTGCAGAGGTAGACCTCCACCACTTACGCGCACCACCCTCCAGCAAGAAATCAAGGGTATCAATCTGCTGCTCCGCCGAGCACTGAAAAGTCTTGAAGCAGCTCTCCATCCTCTCAAGCCAGTTCTCCGCAACATCCGGAGTCTCACCGCCCGAAAGAGGTTTCGGCCCCATCTGCAAGAACCGATGCATACTAAAACTCCGAGGCTCATCACGACGGTGTTGACGACGTTCTCGATGCTCTCGGCGACGCTCCCGATCGTCGCGGTCTCCCCAGCGTCCAATGCTGCCATGACTACTAGCATCGTCGTCAAAACCAGACATCTCTAGCTACAAAAGTTACCAGAGATTAAACCCAAAAGAACAGTTCCAAATCCCAAAATCTTAATGCATGCTCTGATACCATAAATGTAGTGACCCGTTCCAGAATCACCTACTAATCAGATCTTAAGCATGCAAAATGTAACATTTAAAACTGAATCAGGTAAACAGCGGAAAAACAGTAATACAACCCAATCGAATCTGTAAGTACAAAATACTTAAACAACCAGATCGAACTAAATTCCAAGAACAAATACCAACAACTACAAGTCAACCTCTGCCAGCTCCCTGTCCACTCCCTCCTGGACCGTCCAACCTGAGACCTGCCCCATCGAATAGGGTGTCCAAAACAGAGATAAACCGAGGACGTGAGCATAAAACGCTCAGCACCGAAAGCATGAGTATACAAGACTATGACATGCATGTATGCAAATGTACTGGATACCAGGATCTGGGTATAACGAAATACTGCTCAGGTAAATGACGTCAAGGTATGTAGCACTCTGCGCCGTCGCACCAGGAGGTGGCTCCCATACCAAAATAAACCTGTGGATATACCGGTGACCTTGACCACCGTCGGCCAACGGGGTCCAACCATCCACAACAAACGAGGGCTGAGCACCCTCTCAACAGGCTATCTCAAAGATAATCAGGCCCAACATGATTATGCAAATGCCGCATAATAAACCATGCATCATATGACAGATAATAATGCAACATATAAACATGCAACACATAGTAAAGTATACTCAATCCTGCTATCTCGGATAGTACTTTCGTACCTCAAACCAGTAGATCCTAGCAATCAGCCCTAGAATCAAGCCTGCGTCCGTAGTCAGCCCACTGATGCCGCTAGCTCCCAACTAGAGCACAGCTCTGCTACAAAACCAGTAGCTCCCCGCTAGTGCCTGAACCTCGGGAAAAGACTAGAAACCCATCAGAAACGACTAAAACGCTCTAGAACACTCGGAATTGGCGAGTAAAAAGTGAAGCCTCGCGCCTCTATTTATAGACAACGATCGGTAGATCCGATCCACTTCGGAAGATCCGATCCGGTACACTTCGGACCTTCCGAACCCTGATCGGACGATCCGAACCCTGCATGTCTTCCACGTGTCCAGCCACCTGTCTCGGACGATCCGAACCCTGATCGGACGATCCGAACCCTGCATGTCTTCCACGTGTCCAGCCACCTGTCTCGGACGATCCGAACCCTGATCGGACGATCCGAACCCTGCATGTCTTCCACGTGTCCAGCCACCTGTCTCGGACGATCCGAACCCGGTTCGGTCCTTCCGATCCCACCGAAATATAATTAATCCAATAATTAACCCAAATTAGGCATCGGGATACTACAGTAAACACTGCATATTCTAAATTCGTTCCTAGTCAATTCAGCCGCCTAAAACATGGATAAAGGCCGCTTGAGCTCGAGACTAGCATCTGTGATGTTGTGTACTGCGTTTCTTGGTAAGGGCATGGAGATGTCCAAACATACAGATGGGTAGTCATATAATGATTATACCGAACAACCCTCCCTCGGATTTTCCAAGTGGTTATCATTCATCGAGAGGATACGTCCGTGGTTATGATTGTACACCATTAGTCCTTACGACCCGGGACAACACTGAGGCTCTATATGCTAGGGCTGTGCTTTGACTCGTTTACCGGCTCCAGGAGAGTCATCAGGTGGTGAGGTTGGGCACAGTTGCGACACATATAGGAGCCAGTGCATTGTAGTCGGGGATTCACCGCTCACCTACGGGTGTGGATATCCTATGTGATCTAATGAAATAATAGTGCATGGAATCTCTGGCCAGAGTACGAGATGTACATTGGAGAAGGAGTTCTCCAAATAGTACACGCGATGCCACTATTATAGTTATCACATAGTTATCGAATTAATATGCAACCCTCGATGAACCAATGGTTGCAGATTCGATCGGGATATATGAGATGAAGGGACCGTACTGTACGTTAATCATAATCGACTGGTTCTTGCAGGCACTATCAGTGATACCTAGGGGATCATGGGGCGATGCTACTAGACGCTCTTACCATGATCCGATGGGTGCAATCAGAAATGAGTTCTGACATTCTTGATCAAAGTGTTGATGAAAAGAATGGGGCTAACTAGGGTAAGCCCGAATAAAGGATTATGTCCTGAATCACAAAGAGTTGTGAACCCACGGCTAGCTGTATCCCTGAACCATTGAGGGTCACACAAGCACTGGATCGTTTGTTCCCGTTGAGAGAATAAATTCAAGGAGTTGAATTTATATTATATAGTAAATTCAAGGAGTTGAATTTATGATAATTAAATTTTGAGAGAATAAATTCAAGGAGTTGAATTTATAAAATTTGAGAATTTAATTTATTAAACTCAAATGTTGGGTTTATTAAATATTAAATTTTGGAGGTGATAAAAATTCAAAGAGTTGAATTTATAATTTAAATAATAAATTCAAATGTTGAATTTATAATGTATTTAATTTATTAAGCTCAAGAGTTGAGTTGATTAATTAATAAATTAAATATGGTGGTAATATGTTTAATGGGCTTGTAGGAGTACAAGTCCAACATAATAAATAATTAAAGTTTTAATGGGCTATGATTAAATTAATTAAACTAGTTGGACTAGTCCAATTAATTAAATCAAGTTCATTAATATTAATTATGTAATTAGGGTTTAATTAATTATAAATAATACATTGAAAGTCAAACCCTAAAAACCTACCACCCAAAACAAACGTGTGCCTCCATCCAAATATTGAAAAATTCGGCCTCCTTGTTTTGTTTTCAAAGGTTGAGCTATCTCTCAATTAATTTCTCTCCTACGCAAAATATCTTCCATATTTTCTAGTGCAAATTGGAAGAGGAACACACTATCTAGTCGTGGACTTGATAGGAGGATTTCTTTGAAGAAAGTTCGTAGGGAATCATCAAGAGCCAGATCTCTAATACCGGATCGGTTGGTGTCCAAGTGAATTAAATTCACAAAGGTATAATTTCTAACATCCTATGTATGTTTGATTATGAAAATCATACGAGCGTCCAAATCAAATTATTTTGATTGTCAAAATAAAATAAAAATTTTAAAACTTCCGCTGCGTTTGGGCGTGTAGAAAACCCGGATCCAACAGTGGTATCAGAGCCAAGGTTTTTTCTAAATCGTATGGTTGAGATATTGAATAATTTATTTCTAACCACACAAGAAAATTTTTCAGAAAATTTTGCACCACGAAAATTTATTTTCAGATTTTCGAAATTAAAAAAAAAAAAATTTATTTTTCGGATCTGCCCGGAACAGTTCCGGGCAGATCGCGCGCAGGGCGGCGCGCAGAGACGCGCAGCGCCCTGCGCGCAGAGGCGCAGCGCCGCGCGGCGTGCGGAGCGTCCGCACGCCGTGCGCGGCGCACTGCGCAGCGCAGCGTGCGGAGCGTCCGCACGCTGCGCGCGGCGCCGCGCGCGCCTGTGCGCTTCCAGCGCACAGGAGGCTGCCGCCACTGCCCAAAACATTCGGGCAGCGGGCGCGGAGCGCGGGCGGCTGCCCGGGAGCGTCTCGGGAAGCGCGCTGAATAATGGGCTTGAATTGTTTGGGCCTAGGGTGCGATTTTCTGATTTTTCAAATTTTTGGGCAAAATTGATATTTTTGGAAATTGGTTCAATTTTTATTTTGAAAATTTAATTTTTGGAAAATTAATAATTTTCTTGTAAAATAAATAATTAGAATATGATTTTAATTATTTATGGTAAAAATGAGTTTTTACAAGAAATCATTTATTATTGATTTAATTGGAAATTAAATAAAGGAGTTTATTTAATTTATTAAATCCTTTAATAATTGTGGTGGTTAGTGATAAAATTATTAGATATATGACTGATCAATTAATTAAATTGTTTAATTAAATTGATGTTAATATTTGATATTAAATGCATGAAGGATGATCGAGAGCCTTGACCAATGTGTTAGGTGTATGTTAGGATATTTTACTGTCTTATTCATTTTTTTAATATTTGATATTATTAAAGTGGGCCTGGTTTATGGCCCGTTCCCACCCCATGAGATGTATCCCTTATGTGCCATGGCTATTCAAATGTAATAATTAGAATAGGGGGAGATCAAGACTGGAAGATGGTGGACCCGATGATCAAGATGAAGACATGTAAAATATTGGAAGCTTTTGAAATTGTTGCATTTGCATCCCTGCATTCACCTAGGTTTGGACCTGGATCCATGTTTGGCTCACATGGATCTATTAGTGTTGGTGATCGATCATCCTTATATATTGTTGAATGTCATATTATGATATATGTGATATATAGTAGTATGCATGTATGTATATTATTAGATAATATAGTTGCATGAATCCGGCAAACATACAAACTCGTGGCACGCGTTTTTTAAATTAAAATGATGAGACAATTTTAAAATTAAAATCCCTCATTTTGAATATGATTCAAAATTTATATCAAACCGAAAAAGTAAAAATTAAAAGAGTTTAATTTTTCCTTGCCTTCCATCAACCGTGGTTGCATGTTGATCGCTACCCGCGGACAGTGTCTGGCTCATATTATTGGGGAGGCCTGTACGCCGGAAAGCTGTGACTTCCACCGGACATATGATGTGAATTGAGTGGAACTCCCATGACTTCGGCTCATATTATTGGGGGAACTCATGGCGACCGTCTACTACAATTCAATATTGATGGGTCGGTTTGACACGCGAAAATAAACGGCGTCATATTATTGGGTCCTTATTAAACGTGAGTCAAAACACGCGGAGGTTGCATAGGGATGCAATTGGATTCTACCTTTTAGAAATTATAATTGGCTGATATTATTCGGGATTATAATTGGCTAATTGGACTCTACGTGCCCACTAAGGAAATACGATTTCCCTTTTTCATCAGAGGGTGGTGGAAATGTCAAAATAGTGGGAGGGAGATTTATAAAATGAAATCCATATTTTATATCTTAAAATTATTTTAAAATAATCAGCAACTATTATTCTGTTTCCGTATCAGTATATTTTCGATTTCGTCACGTAATAAATTTTTATTATTAACAAGCTAATCGAATCTAATTTTCAAGACTGATTGGGAAAATTGTTCTAAATTCAGAGAAAATGATATACACACTACTGTCAGTCCTGCTGAACTGACAAAGCATGCAAGATGGTAGGACCATAGTATGCAAGCTAAAGTGTGATGTGATCGCTTCTATGTCAAATGAACTGTAGGGACAGTTTGAGAAAATGTTGAATGTTGCTGACATCCGAATAAACATGCAAGAGTTGCATGATACATGAAACTCGTACAGTGTTGCACACCATTTTAAAAGCTCATGACTACATGCATACAAGATGGGGCTCTAGCCCATGAGCATGGTGTACATATGATTGGGCTTATTGAGAATGTGGTGGGCTTGGAATATGTGATTCCTAACGAATTAATTGATAACATCAATTTGTTGTATTTCTCTTCCTCATTTGACGGGGTTATGGTGAATTGAATAAGATAGATGATAGCCTTGAAGAGCTAGTCAATACGCTTATAATTTATGAGATCACCATAAAACATGGAATTGTTGTTTTTCTTATGGCCCTCTCGTCAGACGAAAATGGTCCACAAGGTAAGGGAAAGAAATGTTTTGCCCCTCACAAGAAAAACAATCCCAATAAGAAGCAAACTCTGAAAGACACTTAAAAGGCCTACAAAGCCCGATAAGTTAAAACATATTTATTTCACTGCAAGAAGTCCGGACACAAGAAATTATATGCGCCAGAAATGTTCTGCAAATGATAAGTGAATGTCAAAGTAAACATTATTTCAACAGCAAACAAAAGAAAGTTAGATGATCCAAATCCCGCACAAATATGGCACGCTAGACTAGGTCACATTTCTCAAAGAAGGATGCACAAGCTAGTGGGAGAATGCATGTTTGACTTGTCAGACATAAATTCTATACTTACCCGTGAGTCCTGTCTGAAAAGAAAAATGACCAAGACTCCATTCGATGGAAACGTGGAACGTGCGCATGGTCTATTAGATTTGATCCACACAGACATTTGTGGCCCGCTAAGTGTTAGCACATAATATGGGCAATCCTACTTCATTACCTTTACTGATGACCATTCGAGGTATGGGTATGTTTATGAAACACAAATCTGAAGCATTTGAAAAGTTCAAAGAATTCAGATCTGAAGTAGGAAAACAGCTAAAACAAAGAATTAAGACACTTCGATCTGATCGAGATGGAGAATACTTAAGTGCTGAATTTTTGGGTTATCTAAAAGAGAATGAGATTCTCTCATAGTGGACTCTACCAGCAACACCACAATTGAATGGTGTTTCTGAACATTGTAAGCGAACCTTGTTGGACATGGTTCGATCAATGATGAGATTCATTGAATTGCCTACATCGTTTCGGGGCTTTGCGCTTGAAACTGCGGCAATTTTGTTGAATAATGTCTATACTAAAGCAGTGGATAAAACACCATATGAGATATGCATGGGAAAAACTCTCAAATATTCTTACATGAGAATACGGAGATGTCTTGCTTACGTGAAGCAGACAGTGGGAGACATATTGGATAGTAGATCCACTTTGTGCTACTTTGTAGGATATCCAAAGAATTCTGTTGAATATTATTTCTATCACCCCAATGAAGCAAAATGTTTGTTTCAAGAAATGCCACTTTTTGGAAAAGGAATTTCTATTCGATAGAAAAAGGCAAGATGATAGAACTTGAAGAAATTCAAGATACTCCCTCAACTATAGTAGTTGAACCTAATCTCCAACAACCAGTAGTTGAAGTACAAGCTCCTAGGAGGTCTGATAGGGTTATTAGACCACCTGCTAGATATACGCTTCTTCATGAACAAGACCATGATGAGTCTTGTGTTGGATATGATCCAATGAACTTTAAGCAAGCAATGTCTGATACTGATTCAACCAAATGGCTTGAAGCCATGCAGCCAAAAATGGACTCTATGTATTCAAACCACGTCTGGACTTTGGTAGATCAACCTGAGGAAATCGTTCCTATAGGGTGCAAATGGATCTACAAAAGAAAGCTTGGGGCGAATGGGAAGGTAGTGACCTTCAAAGTAAGACTGCTTGGAAAAGGTTATACTCAAAGGCAAGGAGTTGTCTATGAGAAACTTTTTCACCAGTTGCTATGTTTAAGTCCATTAGATTACTACTAGCCATAGCATCATGGTATGACTATGAGATATGGCAAATGGATGTAAAGATTGCGTTCCTCAATGAAGACATCAAAAAGGAAATTTATATGTCTCAACCTGAGGGATACACATCAGTAGGAAGTGAGCATAAGGTATGCAAACTTCAGAGATCAATATATGGTCTCAAGCAGGAGTCAAGGAGTTGGAACCTCAGATTTGATAGCACTATCAAAGGGTTTGATTTTGCTAAGAATCCTGAGGAACCGTGTGTGTACAAGAAAATTAGTGGGAGTGTAGTGACATTCCTAGTACTTTATGTTGATGACATCCTGCTCATTGGGAATGATGTAGGATTACTGCAATCAACTAAAGTATGGTTAGCAAGTAAATTCTCCATGAAAGACATGGGTGAAACATCCTACGTATTGGGAATACAAATCTATAGAGATAGATCAAAGAGGATGCTCGGACTCACCCAAGCCACCTATATCGATACCATTATTAAACGATTCTCTATGGAAGAGTCAAAGAGAAGATACTTACCAATGTGTCATGGTATTACTCTATCTAAAGCTATGTGTCCCAAAACTGATGAAGAGATAGAGATGATGACACGTATTCCATATGCGTCAGCTATTGGTAGTATCATGTATGGTATGATATCGACACGTCCTGATGTTGCTTACGCTTTGAGTGTTACAAGCAGATATCGGGCGAACCCTGGTCCAATGCATTGGAAGACCGTGAAAGATATTCTTGAGTACTTGAGAAGAACTAAGAACTTGTTCATGGTCTAAGGGGGTGGAGAATTAAAATTGGAAGGCTACACTGATTCTAGCTTCCAATGTGACGTAGATGATTCGAAATCAACCTCTGGTTTTGTATTCATGCTATATGATGCGGCTGTCTCTTGGAAAGGTTCCAAGCAAGACACCATTGCGGATTCCACCACTGAAGCTGAATAAAATGTTGCATCTGGTGCAGCCAAAGAGGTAGTTTGGATGAGGAATTTTTTCCAAGAGTTGGACATTATTCCTAATAGAGTTGATCCAGTCCCGTTGTACTGTGACAACACTGGTGCCATTGCGCAAGCAAAGGAACCAAGGTCTCATCAGCGATCCAAACATGTACTGAGGAAGTTCCACATCATACGGGAGATTGTGGGAAGAGGAGACACATCGGTCGAAAGAGTTCCTCTGCAGATAATGTTGCTGATCCACTTACATAGCCCTTGCCAGGACCATTGTTTCAGAAGCATCGCGAAACAATGGGATTAAAGTTAAGGGTAGTTGGCTCTAGGGCAAGTGGGAGATTGTTAGAGTAGATGCCCTGCAAGCCAACGGTTGGCTAGGGAATTTATTGACTCAAGTGTAATAAACAATCTTTATTTTAATATAATTTATCTTTTAATGGTTTCGTAATACTTTATCTGTATACCCATGCAAGCAGCATAGATAAAGTCCTTGATTATGCTTTAATACAAATGAATCGTAATTCGATGTTGAAACTCATTTGTAAACACTGCATATTCTAAATTCGTTCCTAGTCAATTCAGCCGCCTAAAACATGGATAAAGGCCGCTTGAGCTCGAGACTAGCATCTGTGATGTTGTGTACTGCGTTTCTTGGTAAGGGCATAGAGATGTCCAAACATACAGATGGGTAGTCATATAATGATTATACCGAACAACCCTCCCTCGGATTTTCCAAGTGGTTATCATTCATCGAGAGGATACGTCCGTGGTTATGATTGTACACCATTAGTCCTTACGACCCGGGACAACACTGAGGCTCTATATGCTAGGGCTGTGCTTTGACTCGTTTACCGGCTCCAGGAGAGTCATCAGGTGGCGAGGTTGGGCACAGTTGCGACACATATAGGAGCCAGTGCATTGTAGTCGGGGATTCACCGCTCACCTACGGGTGTGGATATTCTATGTGATCTGATGAAATAATAGTGCGTGGAATCTCTGGCCAGAGTACGAGATGTACATTGGAGAAGGAGTTCTCCAAATAGTACACGCGATGCCACTATTATAGTTATCACATAGTTATCGAATTAATATGCAAC
The DNA here is from genome assembly GCF_022965805.1 of Primulina eburnea. NCBI lineage: Eukaryota > Viridiplantae > Streptophyta > Magnoliopsida > Lamiales > Gesneriaceae > Primulina > Primulina eburnea. The sequence continues at coordinate 32,734,043 of NC_133105.1, read as the reverse complement.
CCTCGATGAACCAATGGTTGCAGATTCGATCGGGATATATGAGATGAAGGGACCGTACTGTACGTTAATCATAATCGACTGGTTCTTGCAGGCACTATCAGTGATACCTAGGGGATCATGGGGCGATGCTACTAGACGCTCTTACCATGATCCGATGGGTGCAATCAGAAATGAGTTCTGACATTCTTGATCAAAGTGTTGATGAAAAGAATGGGGCTAACTAGGGTAAGCCCGAATGAGTTCTGACATTCTTCTAGGCTTATTAACTCCACACTTTAACTAGTTATTAAACTTCCTAGATGACTTTCAAAGTACTAGAAAATATTCTAGAATGTGACTCTAGAAATTACAAATTATTTTAACACAGATGGGGTGTGGAGAAGTTGACGGGCCTCTCAGACGAGGGGCGTAAAGCACAGGAATATTTGTGTGGACTAGTTCCAAGATTCAGGAAGTTAGAAGAGAGGGCACAAGCACAGGCAAATCATGCATCGGCCAGCGTTCCCTTTAGTTGGATATTTGGTAGAAAGATTTGAATATCATACATATTGATGCAATTTATGAAGTATTGACTAATAATGATAATCATAAAAGAAATGTCCCCTCCGATATATAATAATACATTGAAAATACCAGTTCATAGGCTTATACAGAATGATATTCATGTTGGATCCGGGTTTTCTACACGCCCAAACGCAGCGGAAGTTTTAAAATTTTTATTTTATTTTGACAATCAAAATAATTTGATTTGGACACTCGTATGATTTTCATAATCAAACATACATAGGATGTTAGAAATTATACCTTTGTGAATTTAATTCACTTGGACACCAACCGATCCGGTATTAGAGATCTGGCTCTTGATGATTCCCTATGAACTTTCTTCAAAGAAATCCTCCTATCAAGTCCACGACTAGATAGTGTGTTCCTCTTCCAATTTGCACTAGAAAATATGGAAGATATTTTGCGTAGGAGAGAAATTAATTGAGAGATGGCTCAACCTTTGAAAACAAAACAAGGAGGCCGAATTTTTCAATATTTGGATGGAGGCACACGTTTGTTTTGGGTGGTAGGTTTTAAGGGTTTGACTTTCAATGTATTATTTATAATTAATTAAACCCTAATTACATAATTAACATTAATGAACTTGATTTAATTAATTGGACTAGTCCAACTAGTTTAATTAATTTAATCATAGCCCATTAAAACTTTAATTATTTATTATGTTGGACTTGTACTCCTACAAGCCCATTAAACATATTACCCACCATATTTAATTTATTAATTAATCAACTCAACTCTTGAGCTTAATAAATTAAATACATTATAAATTCAACATTTGAATTTATTATTTAAATTATAAATTCAACTCTTTGAATTTTTATCACCTCCAAAATTTAATATTTAATAAACCCAACATTTGAGTTTAATAAATTAAATTATCAAATTTTATAAATTCAACTCCTTGAATTTATTCTCTCAAAATTTAATTATCATAAATTCAACTCCTTGAATTTACTATATAATATAAATTCAACTCCTTGAATTTATTCTCTCAACGGGAACAAACGATCCAGTGCTTGTGTGACCCTCAATGGTTCAGGGATACAGCTAGCCGTGGGTTCACAACTCTTTGTGATTCAGGACATAATCCTTTATTCGGGCTTACCCTAGTTAGCCCCATTCTTTTCATCAACACTTTGATCAAGAATGTCAGAACTCATTTCTGATTGCACCCATCGGATCATGGTAAGAGCGTCTAGTAGCATCGCCCCAAGATCCCCTAGGTATCACTGATAGTACCTGCAAGAACCAGTCGATTATGATTAACGTACAGTACGGTCCCTTCATCTCATATATCCCGATCGAATCTGCAACCATTGGTTCATCGAGGGTTGCATATTAATTCGATAACTATGTGATAACTATAATAGTGGCATCGCGTGTACTATTTGGAGAACTCCTTCTCCAATGTACATCTCGTACTCTGGCCAAAGATTCCATGCACTATTATTTCATTAGATCACATAGGATATCCACACCCGTAGGTGAGCGATGAATTCCCGACTACAATGCACTGGCTCCTACATATGTCGCAACTATACCCAATCTCGCCACCTGATGACTCTCCTGGAGCCGGTAAACGAGTCAAAGCACAGCCCTAGCATATAGAGCCTCAGTGTTGTCTCGGGTCGTAAGGACTAATGGTGTACAATAATACCACGGACTTATCGTCTCGATGAATGATAACCACTTGAAAGTCCGAGGGAGGGTTGTTCGGTATAATCATCATATGACTACCCATATGCATGTTTGGATATCTCTATGCCCTTATCAAGAAACGCGGTACAAAACATCACAAATGCTAGTCTCGAGCTCAAGCGACCTTTATCCATGTTTTAGGCGGCTGAATCGACTAGGAACGAATTTAGATTACACAGTGTTTACAAATGAGTTTGAACATCGAATTATGATTCATTTGTATTAAAGTATATTCAAGGTCTTTATCTATGTTGATTACATGGGTATACAGATAAAGAAATAACAAACCATGAAATATAAAATAAAGATTGTTTATTACAACTTGAGTCAATAAATTCCCTAGCCAACTGTTGGCTTGCAGAGCATCTGCTCTAACGATCTTCTACTTTCCCTAGAGCCAATTACCCATTGCTTCGCGATGCTTCTCAAACAATGGTCATGACAAGGGCTTTGTAAGTGGATCAGCAACATTATCTGTAGAGAGAAATCATTCGACTGATATGTCTCCTCTTCCCATGATCTCCCGTATGAATTGTAACTTCCTCGGTACATGTTTGGATCGCTGCTAAGACCTTGGTTCCTTTGCTTGCGCAACGGCAACAGTGTTGTTGCAGTACATAAATAGTGGATCAGCTTCATTAGGAATAACGCTCAACTCTTGGACAATATTCATCATTGAAACTGCCTCTTTGGCTGCAGAAGATGAAGCAATGTATTCAGCTTCAGTGATGGAATCCGCAACGGTGTCTTTCTTGGAACTTTTCCAAGAGACAGCCGCACCATTTAGCATGAATACAAAACTAGATGTTGATTTCGAATCATCTACGTCACATTGGAAGCTAGAATCAGTGTAGCTTTCCAATTTCAACTCTTCATCCCCATAGACTACGAACAAGTTCTTAGTCCTTCTCAAGTACTTAAGTATATCTTTCACGGCCTTCCAATGCATTGGACCAAGGTTCGCCTGATATCTGCTTGTAACACTCAGAGCGTAAGCAACATCCAAACGTGTCTATATCATACCATACATGATACTACGAATGGCTGACGCATATGTAATACGTGTCATCGTCTCTATCTTTCCATCCGTATTGGGGCACATTGCATTAGATAGAGTAACACAATGACACGTTGGTAAGTATCATCTTTTGGACTCTTCCATAGAGAATCACTTTATAATTGTATCGATATAGGTGGCTTGGGTGAGCCCCAACATCCCTTTTTATCGATCTTTATAAATTTGTATTCCCAATACATAGGATGCTTCACCCATGTCCTTCATGGAGAATTTACTTGCTAACCATACTTTAGTTGATTGCAATAATCCAACATCATTCCCAATGAGCAGGATATCATCAACATAAAGTACCAGGAATGTCACTGCACTCCCACTAACTTTTTTGTACACGCACGGTTCCTCAGGATTCTTAGCAAAACCAAACTCTTTGATAGTGCTATCAAATATGAGGTTCCAACTCCTTGATGCCTGCTTGAGACCATATATTAATATCTGAAGTTTGCATACCTTATGCTCACTTTCTACTGATGTGTATCCATCAGGTTGAGAGATATAAATTTCTTCTTTGATGTCTCCATTGAGGAATACAGTCTTTACATCCATTTGCCATATCTCATAGTCATACCATGCTGCTATGGCTAGTAGTATTCTAATGGACTTAAATATAGCAACTGGTGAAAAAGTTTCCTAATAGTCAATTCCTTGCCTTCTAGTATAACCTTTTACATCTAAGATTTCTTTTGTAGATCCATTTGCACCCTATGGGGACGATTCCCTCAGGTTGATCCACCAATGTCCAGACTTGGTTTGAATACATAGAGTCCATTTCTGACTGCATGGATTCAAGCCATTTGGTTGAATCAGTATCAGATATTACTTCTTTGAAATTCGTTGGATCACATCCAACACAAGACTCATCAAGACCTTGTTCATGAATAAGCGTATATCTTGCAGGTGGTCTAATAACCCTATCAGACCTTCTTGTACTTCAACTACTGGTTGTTGGGAAATGGGTTCAACTTCTATAGTTGATGGAGTATCTTGACTTTCTTCAAGTTCTATCATCTTGCCTTTTCTATCCAATAGAAATTCCTTTTCCAAAAAGGTGGCATTTCTTGAAACAAACACTTTTGCTTCACTGGAATGATAGAAATAATATCCAACAGTATTCTTTGGATATCCTACAAAGTAGCACAAAGTTGATCTACTATCCAATTTGTCCCCCATTGTCTGCTTCACGTAAGCAGGACATTCCCATATCCTCATGTGAGAATATTTGGGAGTTTTTCTCATCCATATCTCATATGGTGTTTTATCCACTGCTTCAGTATAGACATTATTCAACAACAGTGCCGCAGTTTCAAGCGCAAAGCCCCAAAATGATGTAGGCAATTCAGTAAATCCCATCATAGATCGAACCATGTCAAACAAGGTTTGATTACGACGTTCAGAAACACCATTCAATTTTGGTGTTGCTGTGGAATCCACTGTAAGAGAATCTTATTCTCTTTTAGATAATCCAAAATTTCAGCACTCAAGTGTTATCTATCTCGATCAGATCGAAGTGTCTTAATATTTCTTTCTAACTGTTTTTCTACTTCATATCTGAATTCTTTGAACCATTAAAATGCTTCAAATTTGTGTTTCATCAAATAAACATACCAATAGCTCGAATGGTCATTAGTAAAGCTAATGAAGTAGGATTGCCCATATTTTGTGCTAACACTTAGCGGGCCACAAATGTCTATGTGGATCAAATCCAGTAGACCATGCGCACGTTCCACGTTTCCATTGAATGGAGTCTTTGTCATTTTTCCTTTTAGACAAGATTTACAAGTAGGTAGAGAATTTATGTCTGATAAGTCAAACATGCCTTCTCCCACTAGTTTGTTCATCTTTCTTTGGGAAATGCGACATAGTCTAGCGTGCATATTTGTGCGGGATTTGGATCATCTAACTTGCTTTTGTTTGTTGTTGAAATCCTATTTACTTTGGACATTCACTTATCATTTTCAGAACATTTCTGGCGCATATAATTTCTTATGTCCGGACTTCTTGCAGTGAAATATGTTTTGACTTATCGGGCTTTGTAGACCTTTTAAGTGTCCTTCAGAGTTTGCCTCTTATTAGATTGTTTTTCTTGTGAGGGACAGAACATTTATTTCCCTTACCTCGTGGGCCATTTTTCGTATGACGAGAGGCCCATTAGAAAAACAATAATTTCCTATTTTATGGTGATCTCATAAGTTATAAGCGTATTGACCCGGTCAAATGAGGATGGGAAAGACAACAAATTGATGTTATATAGTAACTCATTAGGAATCACATATTCCAGGCCCATCACATTCTTAATAAGCACAATCATATGTACACCATGCTCATGGGCCAAAGCCCTGTCTTGCATGCGTGTAGTCATGAGCTCCTTGAAAGTGGTGTTCATACTTTCATGCACTATGCAACTCTTGTACGTGCATTCGAATGTGAGCAGCATTCAAAATTTCCTCAAACTGTCCCTACAGTTCAGTTGACGTAAAAGCGAGCATGATATACTTGCATACTATGGCCCTACCATCTTGCATGCTTAGTGAGTTCAACAGGACTGACATTAGTGTGTGTGCCATTTTCTCTGAATTCAGAAAAATTTCCCCAACCAGTTTTGAAAATTAGATTCGATTAGCTTGTTAATAATAAAAATTTATTACGTGATGAAATCGAAAATATACTGATTCGGAAAAAGAATAATAGTTGTTGATTATTTTAAAATAATTTTTGATATAAAATATGGATTTTATTTTATAAATCTCCCTCCCATTATTTTGACATTTCCACCACCCTCTAATGAAAAAGACACGTAGAGTCCAATTAGCCAATTATAATCCCTAATAATATCAGCAATTATAATTTCTAAAAAGTAGAATCCAATTGCATCCCTATACAACCTCCGCGTGTTTTGCCTCATGTTTAATAAAGATCCAATAATATGATGCCGTTTATTTTCTCGTGTCAAACCAACCCATCAATATTGAAATGTAGTAGACGTTCGCCATGAGTTCCCCCAATAATATGATCCGAAGTCATGGGAGTTCTACTCAATTCACATCATATGTCCGGTGGAAGTCACAGCTTTCCGGCGTACAGGTCTCCCCAATAATATGAGCCAGACACTGTCCGCGGGTAGCGATCAACATGCAACCACGGTTGATGGAAGGCAAAGAAAAATTAAACTCTTTTAATTTTTACTTCTTCGATTTGATATAAATTTTGAATCTTATTCAAAATGAGGGATTTTAATTTTAAAATTGTCTCATCATTTTAATGTAAAAAATTGTGTGCCACGAGTTTGTATGTTTGCCGGATTCATGCAACTATATTATTTAATAATATATATACATGCATACTACTATATATCGCATATATCATAATATGACATTTAACAATAAATAAGGATGATCAATCGCCAACACTAGTAGATCCATGCGAGCCATACATGGATCCAGGTCCAAACCTAGGTGAATGCAGGGATGCAAATGCAACTATTACAAGTGCTTCCAATATTTTCTATGTCTTCATCTCGTTCATCGGGTCCACCATCTTCCAGTCTTGATCTCCCACTATTTCTAATAATTACATTTAAATAGCCATGACACATAAGGGATACATCTCATGGGTGAGAACGGGTCATAAACCATGCCCACTTTAATAATATCAAATATTAAAAACGAATAAAACAGTAAAATATCTTAACATATTGGTCAAGGCTCTCGATCATCCTTCATGCATTTAATATCAAATATTAACATCAATTTAATTAATTGATAAATCATATATCTAATAATTTATCACTAACCACCACAATTATTAAAAATTTAATAAATTAAATAAATCCCTTTATTTAATTTTCAATTAAATCAATAGTAATTGATTTCTTGTAAAAACTCATTTTTTACCATAAATAATTAAAATCATATTCTAATTATTTGTTTTACAAGAAAATTATTAATTTTTCAAAAGAAAAATTGAATCAATTTCAAAAATATCAATTTTACTTAAAATTTTGAAAAATCAGAAAATTGCACAATGGGCCCAGACAATTCAAGCCCACCAATTAGCACGCTTCCCGAGATGATCCCGGGCAGTCGCCCCGCTGCCCGAACGTTACGGGAAGTGGCAGCTTCCTCTGTGTGCGACGTTCGGACGCTCCGCACGCTGCGCCGCGTTGTGCGCAGCGCAGGGCGGCGCACAGCGTGCGGTCTGCCCGGAACAGTTCCGAGCAGATCGTGAAATTTTTTTTTTTTTTTCCGAAAAAAAATAATTTTATGGTGCATCAATTTTTCTAGAAATTTTCTTGTGTGGTTAGAAACAAATTATTCAATATAATTTAAAATCATACGAGTCAGAAAGCCTGGCTCTGATACCACTGTTAGATCTTGGTTTTCTATACGCCCAAATGCAGCGGAAGTTTTAAAATTTTATTTATTTTGACAATCAAAATATGTTTTGCTTTGGGTGCTCGTATGATTTTAACATAAACATACATAGGATGTTAGAGTCGTTATAACTTTGGTGATTAAATCACTTGGCACCAACTGATCCGGTATGACGGATCTAGCTCTTGATGAATCCCTACGATCTTTCTTCAAGAGACTCCTTTCTTTTTCTTCTTATCAGGTCCACGACTAGATTGTTTGATCCTCTTCCAAATTGCACTACAAAATTTGGAAGAAGTTTTAGCGTTGGAGAGAAAATGAAGAGAGACGGCTCAACCTACTTTCTCAAGAGAGGTGGACGAATTTCTTTAAGAGGAGAGGGGAGAGTTTTCGAAAATCCTTAGGAGAAGGAGGCTAGGGTTTTCAAAAATTATGATTGAATTACTTTAAACTCTAAGCCTAATACACATATATATAATCTTAAAGCTCATTAATTAAATTAAATACTTAATGGGCTTAATCAATTAATTATTCTAGTCCAACTAGTTTAATTAATTAATATTTTAAAGTCCAATTAAGAACCTTAATAATATATATGTTGGTCTTGTACTCATACAAGCCCATTATACATATACCCATTACATTTAATTTAATTCTCTTATAAATTCAACATTTGAATTTAATATTTAAATTATAAATTCAACTCCTTGAATTTATCACCTCCAATATTTAATATTTAATAAACTCAACTTTTGAGCTTAATAAATTAAATCCTTAAATTTTATAAATTCGACTCCTTGAGTTTATTCTCTCCAAATTTCATAAATTCAATTTCTTGAATTTACTATCTTATAAATTCAACTCCTTGAATTTATTTTTTCAAAATTAAATTATCATAAATTCAACTCCTTGGATTTACTATATCATAATATAAATTCAACTCTTTGAATTTATTCCCTCAACGGGAACAAATGATCCAGTGCTTGTGTGACCCTCAATGGTTCTGGGATACAGCTAGCCGTGGGTTCACAACTCCTTGTGATTCAGGACATAATCTTTTATTCGGGCTTACCCTAGTTAGCCCCATTCTTTTCATCAACACCTTGATCAGGAATGTCAGAACTCATTTCTGATTGCACCCATCGAATCATGGTAATATCGTCTAGTAGTATCGTCCTATGATCCCCTAGTTATCACTGATAGTGCCTGTAAGAACCAGTCGATTATGATTAACGTACAGTACGGTCCCTTCATCTCATATATCTCGATCGAATCTGCAACCATTGCTTCATCGAGGGTTGCATATTAATTCGATAACTATGTGATAACTGTAATAGTGGCATCGCGTGTACTATTTGAGAACTCCTTCTAATACTCTGGCCAGAGATTCCATGCACTATTATTTCATCAGAACACACAGGATATCCACACCCATAGGTGAGCGGTGAATCCCCGACTACAATGCACTGGCTCCTATATGTGTCACAATTGCACCCAACCTCGCTACCTGATGACTCTCCTGGAGCCGATAAACGAGTCAAAGCACAGCCCTAGCATATAGAGCCTCAGTGTTGTTCCGCACTACAACAAAAATGGCTTTCCGCAGCGCACATATGGGCTTTCCGCAGCGCGCATTGCATGCTGCAAAGTTGCAAGCGGTTAAAAATTCAAGATTATCCACGGCGTACACGTGCACGCTGTTAATAATATTATCAACGGCGTGCATATGTACGCTGTTAATACAATTTTCCGCAGTGTGCACGTGTACGCCGTTAAAAGTCATACAACAACAAAATATTAGCGACGGTTTTCGAGAAAACCGTTGTAACTCGGCGACGGTAAAGAACCGCAAAACTATCGCTAATTTAGCGACGGTCTTAAAATTTAGCGACTAATTTCGTGACAGTTCCAAAACCGTCGATAAATTTTGCACAGCACTCCCACTGACCTTCTTATACACACAGGGTTCATCAGGATTCTTAGTAAAATCAAACTCTTTGATTGTACTATCGAATCTAAGGTTCCAACTCCTAGATGCTTGCTTTAGACCATAAATAGATCTTTGAAGTTTGCATACCATATGCTCACTTCCGATAGATGTAAACCCTTCGGGTTGAGACATGTAAATCTCTTCCTTAATATCCCCATTAAGAAAGGTTGTCTTAACATCCATCTGCCATATCTCATAGTCATACCATGCGGCTATGGCTAGCAAAATCCTTATGGACTTGAACATTGCAACAGGAGAAAAGGTTTCCTCAAAGTCAACTCCTTGTCTTTGAGTATATCCTTTTGCCACCAATCGCGCCTTGAAGGTCAATACCTTCCCATCCGCCCCAAGTTTCCTCTTGTAAATCCATTTGCACCCTATGGGAACAATTCCCTCAGGTGGATCCACGAGATTCCACACTTGGTTCGAATGCATGGAATTCATCTCAGATTCCATTGCTTCAAGCCACTTGGATGAATCGGCATCAGATAATGCTTCCTTGAAGGTCCTTGGATCACATCCTAGGTTAGGCTCATCATGGTCCTCTTCAAGAAGCAGACCATACCTCATAGGTGGTCTCGAGACTCTCTCGGATCTTCTAGGAGCTTGTATCTCCTCTCTTGGCTCTTCGGGTGTGGGTTCTATAATTGTGGGTGTCTCTCGAACTTCTTCGAGTTCTATCATCTCCCCTTTTCTATCCAATAGAAATTCCTTTTCCAAAAAGGTTGCATTCCTAGAAACAAACACTTTTGTTTCTTGGGGATGATAGAAGTAGTATCCAACCGAATTCTTTGGATATCCCACAAAGTAACATAAAATGGATCGACTATCCAATTTATCTCCCACTACCTGCTTCACATAAGCAGGGCACCCCCATATTCTAAGATAAGAATATTTGGGTGGCTTTCCCATCCATATCTCATATGGAGTCTTGTCAACTGCTTTTGAATGGACATTGTTCAACAACAGTGCCGCTGTCTCAAGCGCATATCCCCAAAATGATGGCGGCAACTCCGTGAACCCCATCATAGACCGAACCATGTCCATCAAAGTCCGGTTACGACGCTCCAAAACACCATCAACTGTGGTGTAGCAGGCGGAGTCCACTGTGAGAGAATCCCATTCTCCCTAAGATACTCTTGGAACTCGGCACTCAAGTACTCACCACCTCGATCCGATCGAAGTGCCTTGATGCTTCGTCCCAATTGCTTCTCTACTTCACTTCTGAATTCTTTGAACCTTTCAAAGGCTTCAGACTTGTATTTCATCAAATACACATACCCATACCTCGAAAAGTCATCGGTAAAGGTGATGAAGTAGGCATGTCCATGCTTAGTAGTGATGCTAAGCGGACCGCACACGTCGGTATGGATCAAATCCAATAACCCTTTGGCTCGCTCCACATGGCCCTTAAAGGGAATCTTGGTCATCTTTCCTTTCAGACAGGATTCACAAGTCGTGAGAGCATTAATATCGGACATATCAAACATGCCCACTCCCACTAGCTTGTTCATCCTTCTTAGGGAAATATGTCCTAATCGAGCATGCCATAATTGTGCCGAATTTAGAGTATCTTGTTTGCGCTTGTTTGTTGTTGTTTCAGCTTGGACATTGTTAAGTGGGATATCTTTCAATTTTAAGGTGTAGAGATCGTTTTCAAGTTCTCCGGTACCAATTAAACATTCGTTCTTGTAAATGTTGCAAACACCTTTGCTAAATAAACAAGAAAATCCATCTTTGTCCAACATAGAAATGGAAATAATGTTTTTCACCAAATCTGGTACAAACAAAACATCTCTCAAAACAAACTTAAAATCATTGTTCAAATGTAAGTAAACATCTCCAACAGCCTTGGCAGCAACGCTTGCTCCATTGCCCATCCTCAAGAAGGTCTCACCTTCCCGGAGCCTCCTACTTCTTCCCATCACCTGCAAATCATTATAGAGATGTGAGCCACAGCCGGTATCCAATACCCAAGAAGTAGAGTTAATTGAAATGTTTACTTCAATATAGAACATACCCTTTCCAGAACCCTTCTGGGCAAGATATTCCTTGCAATTACGCCTCCAATGTCCAGGCTTCTTGCAGTGATGACAAACATCAACAGTCTTGTTAGCTTAATGGACGGTCGCCATGAGTTCCCCCAATAATATGAGCCGAAATCATGGGAGTTTCACGTAGTTCACATCACCATGTCAATGGATGTCACAGCTTTCCGGCACCCAAAGCTCCCCCAATAATATGAGCCGAGCCCCGAGTACGGGTAGCGTTCATCATGCACCCATTGTCGATGGAAGACAAGGAAATTATAAACAAATTTATAATTCCTCTTTTCGGGCTTGATATTAATTTTGAATCTTATTCAAAATGAGGGTTTTTAATTTTGAAAGGTCTCATCATTAATTTTATTTTAAAAGCTCGCCATGTTTGACCGTATGTTTGCCGGATTCATGCAACTTTGTTATTATCATAATAATAACGCACATACTCATTATTTATAACATATCATGCATATATTATAAATAGTAAACAAAACAAGGATGATCAATCGCCCCAATACTAACGGACCGTGAGAGCTAAACACGGGCCTAGGTCCAATCCTAGGGAAATGCACGGGATGCAAATGCAACTATTACATAAGCTTCCAATATTTACATGTCTTCGATCTTCATAATCATCATGGCCACCATCTTCCAATCTTGATCATCCACTATACTAATATTTACAAATAAATATCCACGGCAAATAGGGATACATCTCATGGGGTGGGAACGGGCCATAAACCAAGCCCACTTTATAAATTTATAATTATTACAATCATTCAACACAAAATATCCTAGCATACACCTAGTAAATTGGGCTTGGGCTTTTGATCATCCTTCATACATAATATCACATATCATACATCATCAATTAATTATCACAATAATTAATTGATCCAATATTATATATCTTGATCCAATCACTAACCGCCACGATTATAAACTAAATTAACAAAGTATACAAACACCTTTGTCTACTTTCAAATTAATTTATTTATAACCGAATTTCTTGTAAATCACCATTTACTATAAATATTTAAAGTCCAACTTAAAATATTTATTTCATGAGAAAATATTTGCAACTTTTGTAATTTTAAACTTAAGGGCCCTAAAAATTATTTTTCACCAAAAACCGTTTTGGCCCATTTAAAATCACAAACATGTTAGCCATCTAATGGCCCAACAACTCAAGGCCCATGACACTTTGATAATCCAAAACACTTTTGGAAAACCCTAGTCGTCATTGCCGTCGCCGGAGCTCCGTCGCCGGATTCCGGTAACAATAAAAATTTTTTTTTTTTTATTTTTAAAAGAGGGGCGTTCGGGCAGCCCCTCGGGCTGCTCTTGCTGCCCGAAACGGGCAGCCCCTCGGGCAGCCCGAGCTGCCCGACACGGGCAGCAACATGCTGCCCGAAATGTCCCCAAAAAGGCCTTGGTATTTTGTTGCAAAAATACACTCATGCGGTTAGAAATCGATCTCAACATAATATCTTGTATTTGCTACACAAAAACGTAACCATAGCTCTGATACCACTTGAAAGCGGACCGGTTACGGTGGCCGGAAACGCAACGGAAGCACAAAAATTTTCGATTTTAGCATATAAATTTCGGCCACCTCAAGATTTGTGTAGGAAATACAATAAAACACAAAAATGACATTCATAGTGTGTTTAGAAATAGTTACCTATCAACCTCTTGAGGTTGATGATGGCTCCAATTTAGTTGATATACAACTAAGCTCTTGATGGCAAGACAATCTACAAGCTTCACCTTGTTCTTGAATCTTTCCTTCAAAATTAGGCCCACCACTAGCAAACTAGAACCCCTTTTATTTTGCACTAGAAAAATAAAAGGACTTTTCAAGGAGAAGTATTTTTCTTCCTCAACACTTGAAGAGAAAAATTGAGAGAAAACTTGAGAGAATTGTTATGAGAATTTCGGCCATTGTGTGCTAGAATGGGGGGGAAGGGAGACTTGTCTTGGACTTGCAAAAAGTAGAGACAAAAGTAGCATGCCAAGCCTTGATAGTTGCAAAAGTTGTCTCCAACCCTTCACCTCCCACTAGTTTGTGAATTCTTCTTTGGAAAATGTGACATAGTCTAGCGTGACATATTTGTACGGATTTGGATCATCTAAATTTCTTTTGTTTGTTGTTGAAATCATGTTTACTTGGACATTCACTTATAATTTCCATAACATTTCTAACGCATATAATTTCTTATGTCCGAACTTCTTGTAGTGATATAAATATGTTTTGACTTATCGGGATTTGTAGGCCTTTTAAGTGTCCTTCAGAGTTTTCCTCTTACTGAGTTTGTTTTTCTTGTGAGGGACAGAACATTTCTTTCCCTTACTTTGTGGGCCATTTTTTGTCCTGACGAGAAGCCCATTAGAAAAACAACATTTTCCTGTTATTAATAAATTTAAGTGTTCTGACTTATCAGCATTTGTAGGCAATTTAAGTGTCCTTCAGATTTTGAGTTTGCCTATTATTGAGTTTGCTTTTATTGTGAGGGACAGAACATTTCTTTCCCTTAATTTGTGGGCCAATTTTCGTCCTGACGAGAAGCCCATTAGAAAAAAAAAATTTTCCTGTTTTATGGTGATATCATAAGTCATAAGCGTATTGACTAGCTCTTCAAGGCTATCATCTACCTTATTCAAATTGAAGTTCACCATAACTCCATCAAATGAGGAAGAGAAAGACAACAAATTGATGTCATCAAGTAACTCGTTAGGAATCGTATATTTTTGAGGCCCACCACATTCTCAATGAGCCAGTCATATGTACACCTTGCTCATGGGCCAGAGCCCCATCTTGCATGCGTGTAGTCATGAGCTCCTTGAAAGTGGTGTGCATCATTGTATGAGTTTCATGCACCATGCAACTCTTGCACGTGTATTCGAATGTCACCAGCATTCAACATTTCCTCAAACTGTCCCTACAGTTCTTTTGACATAGAAGCGAGCATGTTACACTTTAGCTGGCGTACTATGGTCCTACCATCTTTCATTCTTTGTCAGTTCAGCAGGATTGACATTAGTGTGTATGCAACATCCTCCGAATTTAGAACAATTTCCCAACCAATCTTGGAAATTAGATTCAGTTAGCTTGTAATAATATAAATGGATTATGTGACGCAATCGAAAATATACTGATATGGAAACAGAATAATGGTTGTTGATTATTTTAAAATAATTCTAAGATATAAAATAAGGATTTTATTTTATAAATTTTCCTCCCACTATTTTTACATTTCCACCACCATCTGATGAAAAATGAAAATCGTATTTCCTTACGTGCCCAATTAGACAATTATAATCCCGAATAATATCAGCCAATTATAATTTCTAAAAGATAGAATCCAATTGCATCCCCATGCAACCTCCGCGTGTTTCGCCTCACGTTTAATAAGGACCCAATAATATGACGCCGTTTATTTCACGTGTCAAACCAACCCATCAATATTGAATTGTAGTGGACGTTCGCCATGATTTCCCCCAATAATATGAGCCGAAATCATGAGAATTCTACTAAATTCACATCATATGTCCAGTAGAAGTCACAGCTTTCCGGTGTCCAAGCCTCCCCAATAATATGAGTCAGACACTGTCCGCGGGTAGCGATCAACATGCAACCACGGTTGAAGGAAGGCAAGAATAAATTAAACTCTTCTAATTTTTACTTTTGTCGTTTGATATAAATTTTGAACATTATTCAAAACGAGAGATTTTAATTTTATAACTGTATTATTTAATAATATACATACATGCATACTACTATATATCGCATATATCATAATATGACATTCAACAATAAATAAGGATGATCGATCATCAACACTATTAGATCCATGTGAGCCAGGCATGGATCCGAGTCCAAAACCTAGGTGAATGCAGGGATGCAAATGCGATTATTACAAGTGCTTCCAATATTTTACATGTCTTCATCTTGTGCATCGGGCCCACCATCTTCTAATCTTGATCTCCCAATATTTCTAATAATTACATTTAAATAGTCATGACACATAAGAGATACATCTCATGAGGTGGGAACGTGCCATAAACCAGGCCCACTTTAATAATATCAAATATTGACAAAATGAACAAAACTAACACATTGGTCAAGGCTCTCGATCATGCTTCATGCATTTAATAATTTTATTACTAACAACCACAATTATTAATAAATCATGTATCTAATAATTTTATTACTAACTACCACAATTATTAAAGAATTTAACAAATTAAATAAACATTTTTATTTAATTTCCAATTAATTCAATAATAATTAATTTCTTGTAAAACTCATTTTTACCATAAATATTTAAAATCATATTCCAATTATTTATTTTACAAGAAAATTTTTAGTTTTCCAAAAATTAATTTTTCAAAAGATAAATTGAACCAATTTTTATAAAATATCATGTAACGCATTGAAAATTTTAAAGTCCACGTGAACCATATGCATGCAATTATTAAATTCCTTTGTATTTTAATTAAATGTTTTAATTGCATGAATTAATTATATTGTGCATATTTGTATGTTTAAAATATACTTTTCTATATGGTTGCATTAAAATGTATTTCTAAAAGTTATTCGAGTTGCAATCGAGGAACGGAGACCGATGGTTGAAAAAAAAATAGAAAATGATTTCATTAAATAATTTATTTTAAGTATTTAAAATATGAATGATGCTTTTTTCTTATTTTTGAAAATATGGGGTTTTGAGGTGATTTTATACGCCGTGACGTAATTTTTATCGGTGTTGGTTTTTCAACAAAATGCGAACGTTTTGGCAACACGACTATTAATTCACAAACTTGTTTTTACTAAAACTATTCAGTGTTTTAATTAAATCTTAATTAAGACTAATGGACCTAAATTGTTGGCTTAATAGGCCTAAAGCCTTGTTAGTAATTAATTAGTATATATTATATGAAAACCCTACACTTTCACGCCACTTTTTGAATTTTTGCACCCTCAAATTCTCTCCCAAATAAACGACGGCACACACGAAACATTGGAGTGGAAAACTCTCGAAAATTCTAAGGAAACAAGCAAGTCTTGGAAGAAAATCATCCTAGGGCCTCCTACGTCAAAGTTCCACACATCGTCAATGTATAATTGTGCGTTAAAACGCAAAGGCACGCCATATTCTCCTTTTACTCATCATCACACCATATTATGTAATTGGTTATGAATTTTCATGAAAACTAGTCACACAATATTTTTTTTTTCGTAACCATGGATATGCATGTTCTAAACTAGTGTTATTTTGTTCCAAAAATATGTTTCTATGTGTTAAGGGGCTGCCATGAATTAGGATATGCCAAAACATGATAAAAATATGACCAAACATGGCAATTTTTAAAAGAAACCATAAGATGGAACCGTAGGAGGAAATCCAAGAAAGAGCCGTGGCTTTTTAGGTTGGTGCAGTATTCAAGTGGCTTGATCACTATGCATGGGAGGCTGGTCTCGGCTAGGGCTTGTTGGGGGCTTTTCCAGATTCAGGTTCGAAGGATAGGTAGGGTCCTAGGGTGGCTAGGGTCGAGGGAGGAGGCTGGGGAAGATTCCACAGAAAGTGGGACTCTCACCCATGTGATGTACGCTGCAGGGCTTTGGGAGAGGGGGCAGCCGGGGCTAAGGGCGAGTCAGGGTGGCTCCATCAGGATCCAAGGGTCATGGCAGAGGTCGAGCTACGGGCTGGCATGGCCGGGTCGAAGCTGGCTCAAGGAAGAAGCTGTAACGATGAAGAAGCACAAGAACGCACAACATGTATTCCTGGATTCAGAAGCTTCGCTGCTTGTGTTCAGGGGATGGGCTGGTCTAGGTTTGTTCTGGGCATGTTCCAGGGATGGTTAGGGCCAGGTGGCTTGGTCGTGGCTCGGCTGGGAGAGTCCTAGTTGGGTTAGGAGTCCTAGACATACAAGGAGACTCGCACACACACATGCAGATTTTTGGGTCGGGTTCCAGGAGGTTTTTGAGCTGGCCAGGGCTGGTGTTTCAGGCTGGGCTTGGTCAGTAGGGTCCTAGGTGGGTTGGCTAGGTTTTGGCTCAAGGTGACTTGGGCGTGGCTCGAGTAAATTAGGAGATGGCTTGGTGTGTTCGATAAGGTATCTATTTCAAAAATTAAATGGCTAAAAATAAATCCATGGCTCCACAGTTGTGGCTCATGACTTGGAATTGTAGAATAAATCATAAAACGATTATGTTAAAAATTTGGGATCAAAATAACGAGTTTTGGATTTATCCGGGATTTAATCGCCGCACGAAATGTTAATTAACGAATTAATTCAAACGCCTAGATTTTAGCTTAATAAAATTATGAAAAATTATTTTTAAGCTCAAATATTTATTAAAAGTCTAAGTTTTGAATTTGAGAATTTTATATTAAGGTTTGGTTTAATTCGGGATTAAAACACAGTAATATGCTATATTTAAAGAATAAATTAAATGTCATCGAATTAAGCTAACTAAAAATATGAGAAAATTCAGGTAGACTTAAATAATTATTTGGGACATATTAGAGTAAATGAAGTTAATAAAAAGTCAAAAACGTAAATTTTACATCCAGGGGTAAAACCATCATTTTACACCTAGAAACTATTAAACGTCATGGCAGTGTCCTGAATGCTGTTTTATATGCTAATACGATTATTTTCAATGATTATGAATGTTTATGAATTTTTATGACCTTGATCTTAAATGTTTACGATTTATTATGTAAAAATGTTATTTTAAAAGGTTATGATTTAATATGTTACAATATTTATTTTAAATGTTTATGATTTAAAGTCATATTTTAAATTTTTATGATGTTGGAATGCTTATTTAAAAGATTTATGAATTTTTATATGTTAAAAGGTCTCTTTTAAAACTTTATGGGTTTTATGATTAAACGAAAACGGTAAAAGATATGTTGCATGCTTGGTTTAAAAGAAAAACGTTAAATGCATATTTAAATTTTATAAATTGACGAGAATATGAAACGTTGAAGGAAGTGAAGTAATTGTGATTAATACGATGATATGTTAGTGATTTCGTGAGGGTTATAATCCCAGTGGGAGCCCGACGATCGTATTTCCTTGGATACGGATATGAATATGTATATGTATACGATGATATGTTAATACGTAAGGCCAATTCCCAGTTGACCGGTGAGAGTGTTGCTGGTATCCCTGCCGCCCACTACTGTGGTTACATATAGATGGATCCATCGCCCAACACGTAGGTGTAGACGTAGATGAACACGAAAGTCACAATTAACGATCTGAATTCAATGAAAGGAAAAAGTAATACTTATATGTTGATGATAATACGAATATGTATATGTTGATGATAATATGAATATGTGTGTGTTGATTATAATATGAATATGATTATGTTGAAGATGATATGAAAATGTTTACGAAAAGTCTATGTACATGTTTGTGTGTAAAGTGATGCATCATTATGAAAATGTTTATGTTTAAAGAGGATGCATCATTATGAAAATGTTTTTATTCAAAGTTTATGCATCATGAAAACGTTTATGAAAATATTTTTATTTAAAGTTTATGCATCATGAAAATGTTTACGAAAATGTTATGTTTAAGTTTATGCATCTTCATGAAAATGATATTTTAAGTAAAAGTATTTCCACTGTGGTATGTGATTTGTATATGTATTACTTTTTATCAAGATTATGGTGTGTTGTGTCTTTAGACTCACTAAGTGTGATTGATGCATGTGATTATGATAATAATGTTTATGGAGGTCTTGATGGTTGATCTGACTGGACTGAAAGTGCACATAACCCGAGTACTGACGTTATTTTTCCGCACAAGTTATGGATTTATGATTTTAAGTTATGTTAAAAGATTTAACGACTTTTTATTTATGTTTTGAGAGGTTTTGAGAGATTATAGTATGGGCTGTATTTCTCAAATATATAGTTGGTTGTTTTATTTTAAAATGATGTCCAAAATATTTTATGTAATTTTTGGTGGTTCGGACGATGCTAGGGAGGTTTTAAAACAAATGTAACGTTACGAAAATTTGAAGGTTCACGTGAACCACATGCATGCAAGTTATTAAATTTCTTTGGGATTCTATTAAAATGTTTTAAAGTATTAAATGCATGTTTATTTCACTAATTTATGTTTAATTATTTTTATGTATTTTATGCATAATTCATGCATGATATAGGATTTAATTCATGAAATTTTAAAAGTCCATGCATTAGGGTTTCTAGGTGCATTTCACGCCCAATAGAGAAACGGAGACCAGAGAATTTTCAGGAAAATTATTTTAATTACATGATTAATTTTTATTAATGAATATAAGGAGCTTTTAAATGTATTTTTAAAAAAATGAGATTTTATTGGATATTTTTACCCGTCAAATTTTATTTTTAACGGTACGCAAATTTTATCGAATCGAGAGACTTTTTAAGGGTTCGGATAATATTTTCAAGGACTCACCAACATAAAATATTTTTCAGGAGTGTATTTGGATTTATTGGGCCATTTTTAGAGTTATTGGGCTTCAAACCCTTTTAAGAACTTTTAAAATACAATTTTGGCCCATTTATTAATATTTTATCTATATAATTAAGCCCCTAAGCACCAAATTAACCCTAAACCTAATATTTTACTCCCTAACCAGCCGACACCCATTCAGAATTCAACAGCCCCTTGGTTTTACCATTTCCCAGCTGAAGGCTCCACCGTTTGCTCTTGTTCTTGCAGAGAAAGCCTCTTTCTTCTCGTTTCGATCACCAAACTCTTAAGGCAGGCTCGTATCTCCCTTTTTCTCTCATACACGCCATTATATACTGAAATTTTTGTGTGTGTATCAAAATATTAAAGATCTTGCTTGGGGTGATGTTTTGCTTCAAACTTGACATGAATCTT
The DNA here is from genome assembly GCF_022965805.1 of Primulina eburnea. Lineage (NCBI taxonomy): Eukaryota > Viridiplantae > Streptophyta > Magnoliopsida > Lamiales > Gesneriaceae > Primulina > Primulina eburnea. The sequence goes on along the minus strand of NC_133105.1, from coordinate 32,713,403 downwards.
GCATGGTATTGCATTTGTTACTCACGTTTTGATGTTTTGCGTGCAAGGGGACAGTCGAGGGATTGCTGAGTGCTGTTAAGATTAAGGTTATGATGTTTAAGGGTTGAGGTTGAGGTGTGATATGGTTTAGTAGGAGAATGAGCGAAGCTAGGCGGGATCGGATGCGTGAGGTTAGATCGGCTGTTGGGGAAGTTTCGGCTGTGCAAGGGTATCCCTGTTAGAGTAGGTGCCCGTCGAGCCAAGTGTTGGCCGAGTGTTCACAATGAAACTCTATGTATAAGCAATCTTTATTTTAGTAATATTTGAAATTATTACTTTGGCACATCTTTATCTGTATATCCATGCTAGTTGCATAGATAAAGCCCTTGAATATACAAATGGTAGAAAGAATATGAGATGCTCATATGATGAGTATCATGAAACTCATATTTGTAATACTGTATATTCTAAACGGTTCCTAGTCGATTCAGCCGCCACTAAGAAGGATATAGGCCGCTCGAGTTCGAGACTAGTATCTGCGATGTGAGTACCATGTTTCATTGGTAGGGGACATTGTGATGTCCGAACATGCAGATAGGTGCTCCTGGTAGAGTTCACTGAACAACCCTCCATTAAAGGACTTTCCAAGTGGTTCTCACTTATCGATTGGAAACGTCCTGGTTTATGGTTGTACACCATTAGTCCTTATGATCCGGGACAACATTGAGACTCTATGTGCTAGCGTTTCACTTTGACTTGTTTACCGACTCTTATGGGGTCATCAGGTGGCAAGGTTGGGTGATCTGTCGAAACATATAGGAGTAGATGCATTGTAGTCGGGGATTCACCGCTTACCTTCGGGTATGGATATCCTATGTGTTATCATGTGTATGTAGGTTGAAATCTCTGGCCAGAGTATGGTGGTAATTATGAAAGGGGTTTCATAGATTACACCATCGATGCAACTACGACATGACACATAGTATCGATTCATTGACAACTCTCGATAAACCAATGGTTGTCGAATCGATCGGGATATATGAGTTGAAGGGACTGTACTGTACGCTAACCATAATTGAATGGTTCTTGCAGGCACTATCATTTGATACCTAGGGAATCATGTAAGCGATGCTGCTAGGCGTTTAACATGGTTGGTTTGGTACTATCAGACTTGAGTTCTGACATTCTTTTTATCAAGGTGTTGATAAGTAAGAATGGAGCAATTGGGGTATGCTCGTATAAGGATATGTTTAGTCCGAATCACATGGAGATGTGAACCCACGGCTAGTTGTATCAATGAACCATTGAGGGCCACACAAGTACTAGCTTTCTAGATCCCGTTGAGAAGTAAAAAATAGTTCAATGTGTTGAACGGCTTATAAAGGAGTTTATAAGCGTAAGGAAAATTAGAAGTATGACTTCTATAAAGGAGAAAATAGTTCAATGTGTTGAACGACTTATAAATGAGTTTATAAGTGTAAAGAAAAATAGAAGTATGACTTCTATGAGAGAAATGTAAATTTTAATTTATGGAAGTGTTCCTAAATTAAAATTGGCCAAGTGAATAATGTAATTGAAAATTGTGATTTTCATAAACATTATTATGTACTAAATTAAATTAATTCAAGTGTTGAATTAATTAAACACTAGTGGACCTAGTAGAGTCCAAATAATTAAATTAATTCAAGTGTTGAATTAATTAAATAATATTGAGTCTTGAAGAGCTCAATTAAAATAAGTATTTAACTAGTGGGACTTGGGTAAATTTAAGTAATGTTTAATTAGTCTCAAATATGTTTGAGATAATTAAAATTTAGTCCAAGGTTTTAATTTGATTAAAAACCATATAATATGCATGCATGGGAGGTGAAAGGTTGGGAGACTACTTTTTGTGTTTTCAAGGCATGGCATGCAACTTTTTGGAACAACTTTTCCCACAACCAAAAAAATGTCTCTCCTTCTCTCCTAGCATGAATAGTGGCCGAGTTACTATTCACTTTTTGTCACCAAGTTTTTCTCTCAATTTTCTTCTTCAATTGTTGAGGAAAGAAATCACTTCTCTTTGAAAAATCTTCTTATTTTTCTAGTGCAAAATAAGAAGGGTTCTAGCTAGTTAGTGGTGGGCTTGATTGGAAGAAAGGAGTCTAAAAGAAAGGTGAAGCTTGTAGATTGTCTACCTTCAAGAGCTAAGGTGTTTACACCTTAGTTGGAGCCACAATCAATCTTTGAGATTGATAGGTACATTTCTTAACACACTATGAATGTCATTTTGTTTTTATTGTATTTGCTACACATTATATGAGAGGTGGCCGAAACTTTTGCTAGAAAATATGATTTTCGAAATTTTGTTGCTTCCGTTGCGCTTCCGGTCACCGTAACCGATCCCCTTTCAAGTGGTATCAGAGCTATGGTTACGATTTTGTGTAGCAACTACAAGATATTATATTGAGATTGATTTCTAACCGCATAAGACCGAAAATTTGCAACGAAACTCAAGGCTTGTTGGGGCGTTTTTCGGGCAGCATGTTGCTGCCCGTTTCGGGCAGCTCGGGCTGCCCGAGGGGCTGCCCATTTCGGGCAGCAAGGGCAGCCCGAGGGGCTGCCCGAACAGCCCAACATTTTTAAATAAAAAAAAAATATTTTGGTAAGTTGGCCGGAATCCGACGACGGAGCTCCGGCGACGGCGATGACGGCTAGGGTTTCCAAAAGTGTTTTGGAATATCAAAGTGTCATGGGCCTTGAGTTGTTGGGCCATTGGATGGCTAACATGTTTGTGAATTTTAAATGGGCCAAAATATTTTTGGTGAAAAATGAGTTTTTGGGCCCTTAAGTTTAAAATTACAATAGTTGCAAATATCTTCTCATGAAATAAATAATTTAAGTTGGACTTTAATTATTTATAGTAAATGGTGATTTACAAGAAATTCGGTTATAAATAAATTAATTTGAAAGTAGACAAAGGTGTTTGTATACTTTGTTAATTTAGTTTATAATCGTGGCGGTTAGTGATTGGATCAAGATATATAATATTGGATCAATTAATTATTGTGATAATTAATTGATGGTGTATGATATGTGATATTATGCATGAAGGATGATCAAAAGCCCAAGCCCAATTTGCTAGGTGTATGCTAGGATATTTTGTGTTGAATGATTGTAATAATTATCAATTTATAAAGTGGGCTTGGTTTATGGCCCGTTCCCACCCCATGAGATGTATCCCTATTTGCCATGGATATTTATTTGTAAATATTAGTATAGTGGATGATCAAGATTGGAAGATGGTGGCCATAATGATTATGAAGATCGAAGACATGTAAATATTGGAAGCTTATGTAATAGTTGCATTTGCATCCCGTGCATTTCCCTAGGATTGGACCTAGGCCCGTGTTTAGCTCACACGGTCCGTTAGTATTGGGGCGATTGATCATCCTTGTTTGTTTATTGTTTATAATATATGCATGATATGTTATAAATAATGAGTATGTGCGTTATTATTGTGATAATAACAAAGTTGCATGAATCCGGCAAACATACGATCAAACATGGCGAGTTTTTAAAAATAAAATTAATGATGAGACCTTTTCAAAACTAAAAACCCTCATTTTGAATAAGATTCAAAATTAATATCAACCCCGAAAAGGAGAATTATAAAATTGGTTATAATTTCCTTGTCTTCCATCGACAATGGGTGCATGATGAACGCTACCCGTACTCGGGGCTCGGCTCATATTATTGGGGGGGCCCTGGGTGCCGGAAAGCTGTGACATCCATTGACATGGTGATGTGAACTACGTGGAACTCCCATGATCTCGGCTCATATTATTGAGGGAACTCATGGCGACCGTCCATTAAGGTTCAACATCGATGGGTAAGGCTTGACACGTAAAGATGAACGACGTCATATTATTGGGTCCTAATCAAACGTGAGACAAAAGTTTACGTAGAGGGTTGCATTGTGATGCAATTGGAAACTACCTTTTAGGAATTGTGATTGGCTGATATTATTCGGGATCATAATTCGCTAATTGGACCTTACGTACCTACTAAGGAAAGGGGTTTCCCGTTTTCACTAGAGGGTAGTGAAAGATGTCAAAACAGTGGGAGCAAATATTTATGAAGTAAAAGTCCAAACTTCATATCTTACTAAATATTTTAAAATAGTCATCAACATTTATCTATTTTTACTTTTCAGTACATATTGACGATGTCATCGATTCGCAATCCAATATCCGTAATACTCGACAAAAACATATTAACTGGACCTAATTACCTCACTTGGCTAAGAAACCTAAAAATCGTCTTGAATTCGGAAAGGGTAGCATATACACTGACTGAGTCGCCCCCTGTTGAGGCTCCGACTGACTGCAATCCTGAGGAATTGCAGGCTTACAAGGAATGGTGTGACCATGACTTGATAGCCAGGTGTTATATGCTGACTTCTATGAATGATGAGCTGCAGAGGCGTTTTGAGGATGCAAAGAATGCTGCTGACATTCATAAGCACCTCAAAGAGCTCTTTGGTGAGCAAACACGTCCTCTTAGGCATGCTACCGTCAAGGAGCTGATCACTTTACGCATGCAAGATGGGGCCTCGGTCCATGAGCATGGCCTAATGGTGATCGGGCTCGTGGACAAGCTCGTTGGCATGGATCTGATCTTGCTTTCAGAGTTGACCACCGACGTGCTGCTCTTATCGCTGCCTAGCTCATTTGATCCTTTTGTGGTGAACTTCAACATGAACAAGATTGAACCGACCCTTGAGGAGTTGGTGAATATGCTTGTTACGTTTGAATCCACCATCAAGAAAGAGAAGTTGGTTCTTTATGTTGGTTCTTCATCTGGTACGAAGATTGATCCACATGGGAATGGAAAGAAGCGTTCTTTCCAACGTCCCAAGAAGAACGTGCCCTTGTTGAGGCAATCTCCGAATCTCGTTGTGGCAGCCACACCAGTTAAGGCTGACAAGACTGCTGATGAATGTCATCACTGCAAGAAGCATGGACATTCGAGGCGAAATTGCAAGGAATATCTGTCCCAGAAGAGTTCTGGAAACGGTATGTTCTAAATTGAAGTAAACATTTCAATTAACTCTACTTCTTGGGTATTAGATACCGGTTATGACTCACATCTCTGTAATGGGTTACAGGTGATGGGAAGAAGTAGAATGCTTAAGGAAGGTGTGACCTTCTAGAGGATGGGCAATGGAGCAAGAGTTGCTGCCAAGGCTATTGAAGATGTTTACTTATTATTGAACAATAGTTTAAGTTAATTATATGAGATGTTTTGTTCGTACCTAATTTTGTAAAAACATTGTTTCCATTTCTATGTTGATAAAAATGGATATTCTTGTTTATTTTGCAAAGGTGTTTGCAACATTTACATGAATGAATGTTTGATTGGTACTAATGAACTTGAAAACGATCTCTATAACTTAAATTAAAAGATATTCCACTAAATGTCCATTCAAAGGCATACACCATATGAGATATGGATGGGTAAGCCTCCTAAGTATTCTTATCTTAGAATATGGGGTACCCTGCTTATGAAGCAGGTAGTGGGAGATAAATTGGATAATCGATCCATTTTATATTACTTTGTGGGACATCCAATGAATTCGATTGGATACTACTTCTATCATCCCCAAGAAACAAAAGTGTTTGTTTCTAGGAATGCGACCTTTTTGGAAAGGGAATTTCTATTGGATAGAAAAAGGGAGATGATAGAACTCGAAGAGGTTCGAGAGACACCCACAATTATAGAACCCACACCCGAAGAGCCAAGAGAGGAGATACAAGCTCCTAGAAGATCCGAGAGAGTCTCGAGACCACCTATGAGGTATGGTCTGTTTCTTGAAGAGGGCCATGATGAGCCTAACCATGGATGTGATCCAAGGACCTTCAAGGAAGCGTTATCTGATGCCGATTCATCCAAATGGCTTGAAGCTATGGAATCTGAGATGAATTCCATGCATTCGAACCAAGTGTGAGATCTTGTAGATCCACCTGAGGGAAAGGTTCCCATAGGGACTTGGGACGGATGGGAAGGTATTGCCCTTCAAGCGCAATTGGTGGCAAAAGGATATACTCAAAGACAAGGAGTTGACTTTGAGGAAACCTTTTCACCAGTTGCAATGTTCAAGTCTATAAGGATATTGCTAGCCATAGCTGCATAGTATGACTATGAGATATGGCAGATGGATGTCAAGACAGCCTTTCTTAATGGGGATATTAAGAAAGTGATTTACATGTCTCAACCTGAAGGGTTTACATCTGTCGGAAGTGAGCATATGGTATGCAAACTTCAGAGATCTATTTATGGTCTAAAGCAGGCATCTAGGAGTTGGAACCTTAGATTCGTTGGTACAATCAAAGAGTTTGATTTACTAAGAATCCTGAGGAACCCTGTGTGTATAAGAAGGTCAGTGGGAGTGTTGTGACATTCCTGGTGCTTTATGTTGATGACATTCTACTCATTGGGAATGATGTAGGAATGTTGCAATCAACTAAGATATGGTTAGTGAATAAGTTCTCGATGCAGGACTTGGGTGAAGCATCTTTTGTATTGAGAATACAGGTCTATTGAGATAGATCGAGAAGATTGCTTGGTCTCACCCAGTCCACATACATTGATACCATCGTGAAGCAGTTCTCGATGGATGAGTCCAAGAGAGGACATCTACCAATGTGTCATGGCGTGTCCCTATCCAAGTCCGTCTCCCAAGACTGATGCAGAGATAGCGGCGATGACAAGCATTCCTTATGCATATGCGATTGGTAGCATCATGTATGAGATGATATCTACACGTCCTGACGTGGCTTTCGCACTAAGTGTAGTGAGTAGATATCAATCGAACCCCGGTCTTCCACATTGGAAAGCTGTGAAAGACATCCTCAAGTAGTTGAGAAGGACCAATAAATTGTTCTTGGTCTATGGGGTGGAGAACTGAAATTGGAAGGCTATACCGACTCTAGCTTCCAAAGCGATATCGATGACTCGAAGTCAACCTCTGGATTTGTATTCATGCTCAATGGTGCTGCTGTCTCTTGGAAGAGTTCCAAGCAAGACAATACTACGGATTCCAGCACAGAGGCCGAATACATTGCTGCATTAGATGCAGCAAGGGAGGCTGTTTGGATAAGGAATTTCGTCCAAGAGTTGGGCGTTATTCCTAATGGAGTTGCTCTTATCCCGGTGTTGTGTGACAACACGGGAGCTTTAGCTCAAGCAAAGGAGCCAAGGTCTCATCAGAAGTCCAAACAAGTATTGAGAAAGTACCACATCCTCGGAGAGATTGTGGAAAGAGAAGTGTCTATCGACAAAGTCGGCTCCGCAGACAATGTTGTTGATCCACTAGCTAAGCTTTTACCTGGACCATTATTCGAGATGCATCGCGAATCAATGGGTTTGAAGCATACGGGTAGTTGGCTCTAGTGCAAGTGGGAGATTGTTAGAGTAGGTGCCCGTCGAGCCAAGTGTTGGCCGAGTGTTCACAATGAAACTCTATGTATAAGCAATCTTTATTTTAGTAATATTTGAAATTATTACTTTGGCACATCTTTATCTGTATACCCATGCTAGTTGCATAGATAAAGCCCTTGAATATACAAATGGTAGAAAGAATATGAGATGCTCATATGATGAGTATCATGAAACTCATATTTGTAATACTGTATATTCTAAACGGTTCCTAGTCGATTCAGCCGCCACTAAGAAGGATATAGGCCGCTCGAGTTCGAGACTAGTATCTGCGATGTGAGTACCATGTTTCATTGGTAGGGGACATTGTGATGTCCGAACATGCAGATAGGTGCTCCTGGTAGAGTTCACTGAACAACCCTCCATTAAAGGATTTTCCAAGTGGTTCTCACTTATCGAGTGGAAACGTCCTGGTTTATGGTTGTACACCATTAGTCCTTATGACCCGGGACAACATTGAGACTCTATGTGCTAGCGTTTCACTTTGACTTGTTTACCGACTCTTATGGGGTCATCAGGTGGCAAGGTTGGGTGATCTGTCGAAACATATAGGAGTCGATGCATTGTAGTCGGGGATTCACCGTTTACCTTCGGGTATGGATATCCTATGTGTTATCATGTGTATGTAGGTTGAAATCTCTGGCCAGAGTATGGTGGTAATTATGAAAGGGGTTTCATAGATTACACCATCGATGCAACTACGACATGACACATAGTATCGATTCATTGACAACTCTCGATAAACCAATGGTTGGCGAATCGATCGGGATATATGAGTTGAAGGGACCGTACTGTACGCTAACCATAATTGAATGGTTCTTGCAGGCACTATCATTTGATACCTAGGGAATCATGTAAGCGATGCTGCTAGGCGTTTAACATGGTTGGTTGGGTACTATCAGACTTGAGTTCTGACATTCTTTTTATCAAGGTGTTGATAAGTAAGAATGGAGCAATTGGGGTATGCTCGTATAAGGACATGTTTAGTCCGAATCACATGGAGATGTGAACCCACGGCTAGTTGTATCAATGAACCATTGAGGGCCACACAAGTACTAGCTTTCTAGATCCCGTTGAGAAGTAAAAAATAGTTCAATGTGTTGAACGGCTTATAAAGGAGTTTATAAGCGTAAGGAAAATTAGAAGTATGACTTCTATAAAGGAGAAAATAGTTCAATGTGTTGAACGACTTATAAATGAGTTTATAAGTGTAAAGAAAAATAGAAGTATGACTTCTATGAGAGAAATGTAAATTTTAATTTATGGAAGTGTTCCTAAATTAAAATTGGCCAAGTGAATAATGTAATTGAAAATTGTGATTTTCATAAACATTATTATGGACTAAATTAAATTAATTCAAGTGTTGAATTAATTAAACACTAGTGGACCTAGTAGAGTCCAAATAATTAAATTAATTCAAGTGTTGAATTAATTAAATAATATTGAGTCTTGAAGAGCTCAATTAAAATAATTATTTAACTAGTGGGACTTGGGTAAATTTAAGTAATGTTTAATTAGTCTCAAATATGTTTGAGATAATTAAAATTTAGTCCAAGGTTTTAATTTGATTAAAAACCATATAATATGCATGCATGGGAGGTGAAAGGTTGGGAGACTACTTTTTGTGTTTTCAAGGCATGGCATGCAACTTTTTGGAACAACTTTTCCCACAACCAAAAAAATGTCTCTCCTTCTCTCCTAGCATGAATAGTGGCCGAGTTACTATTCACTTTTTGTCTCCAAGTTTTTCTCTCAATTTTCTTCTTCAATTATTGAGGAAAGAAATCACTTCTCTTTGAAAAATCTTCTTATTTTTCTAGTGCAAAATAAGAAGGGTTCTAGCTAGTTAGTGGTGGGCTTGATTGGAAGAAAGGAGTCCAAAAGAAAGGTGAAGCTTGTAGATTGTCTACCTTCAAGAGCTAAGGTGTTTACACCTTAGTTGGAGCCACAATCAATCTTTGAGATTGATAGGTACATTTCTTAACACACTATGAATGTCATTTTGTTTTTATTGTATTTGCTACACATTATATGAGAGGTGGCCGAAATTTTTGCTAGAAAATATGATTTTCGAAATTTTTGTTGCTTCCGTTGCGCTTCCAGTCACCGTAACCGATCCCCTTTCAATCCCGAAACCTGGAACAGATCGTGAGTGCTCTGAACCATGGTCAAGGGAGGTTTGAACACAGCTAGGACGAGGAGGAGAGTCGCTTGAGCGTTGGGAATGGGGTGATGATCGAGAGCACTACATGAGGGGCCAGGGGCTGTGTGAGTTGCGAGGGGCTGTAGGCCTGGTGCAGCTGCCTTTGGGTTGTAGGCTTGTGTCTAGTGAGTCCAGCAGGGTTCATTAGGGTCCCCAATGGTGCGCCATAAAGATCGGTTAAGTGCTGGAGAAGCTAGGACCAAAATAGGTAAGATATAAATTTATGTGGGTTTGGTTCGAAAGTTTATGTACGTGGCTTGTGCAGGAATTATGGGACTCATTTAAGCTTGGTTTAGAAGGTTCATTAGGGTCTTAATGGTGAGCCATAAAGGTAGGTTAAGTGCTGGAGAAGCTGGGACCAAAATATTTAAGAATTGGGGCCATGTGTCAGAAGATGATTACGCAAAGGAGGGGCCGAGAGATTTGTTCTTTTCCTGGAATATCAGCCAATGGTTTTTGGGTCTGATGTTATAATTTTAGGAGCATTACAGTGTTTTTAAGGTATGGTAAAAATTTGGGAAAGTTTTGGTTAAGTTTCGGTTCGATTCGGGTTAAAACCGGGACCTCGGTCCAAGTTTTAAAACGAATCGGTTAAGTTGTATAATGTGCTCGAGTTTACGTCTAAGAATACTTTTAAATATGTTTTGGGACATTTTAAGGAGGTCGGTAAGCTTCGGATCAATTTTAGAGGTTTAGGGGTAAAACGGTAATTTTTGGGTTTCCAGGGGCAAAATGGTCATTTTGCACCCGGGGTGAGATTTTGTCATGCAGCGCCCTGAGCACAAAGTTATGATATTTTAAATGTTTATGCATCATGATCACGATTTAATATTTTATGGAGATATCCTTCGAATGCTTGGATTTAAGAAAAATTGCATTGGTGTGTGATTTTTATAAGTGATGAAAATAGTAATGTTTTGAATGATGAGAATTAGTCGTGGCTATCAAAGCATATGTAAATATTTAATACGTATATGTAATTGCTGATGATGAGGCCTAGGCACAGTGGGTGGGTGATCCTTTCACTGATATCCGACAGCCCCCGGGTACCGCGGTTTTATGTATGTTGGATCCATCGTAAATGATGATGTACGATAGTCACCTATAATGAACTAAATTCATTAATGATAAAGGATGGATGATGAATGATGAATGATGAACGATGAACGATAAATGATAAACGATATATGATGATTAATGATGAGCTGTTTTGACACGTCATGATTTTACACGACACGTTTATGTTACGTTTTTAAAATTCATGAAAGGTATATTGAGTATGGTATTTTTCACTGTTGTGTGCTATATATATGTATTTGCTATTAACAGTGCAGGTGTGTTGAGTCTTTAGACTCACTAGGCATGTGTGATGCAGGTGAGCTTAATGACGAGGGGACTAGAGGTGCTGAACTCTGAGTAGGCAGACCTGGTGTGATGACACAACCGAAGACCGCATGGTTTCCTCATATTTATGATTTCATGAATTTAGAGGATTTGAGGATTTTTGTATACGCTGTTTTATTTCATTGATGAATGTTAAGATTTCTCTCGTTTAAGTTTTTGCTATAATTTTAATGGAAAATATTTATGATTATTTTTAATTGGTATTTTTAGTAGGATTACATGCATGCAAGATTTTTAAATGCTTATTTTCAAGATGTGGTTTTCTTTTAAAAAATAAAATAAAAATATTTCCGAATTTTAAAACGGTAGATGTTTCAAAAAATTTCTAGTACTTTTAAGAAAACGAATAAGCAGACGTTTCATATCAATTTAGAACAAAGTTTTGAAAATCAGAAAATCGCACCCTTGGCCCAAACAATTTAAGCCCATTATCCAGCACAGTGCTCGAGACATTCCCGTGCAGCCGCTCGCGCGGCCCGTTCACTGCCCCATCATATCGGGCAGGTTGCGAGCAGCCTAGGCACACAGGGCGCGCAGCGTGCGGACGTGCGTGCGTGCGGACATTCCGCACGCCGCGTGCGCTGTACAGACACTCCGCACAGTGCGGGCGGCCGCTCCGCACAGATTTGTGCGCACAGTGCCCTGCCAAGAATAGTTCCAGCAAGCCCCTTTTTTTATTTCTGGAAAAATAAACTTTTTTATGGTGCATCAATTTTCTGAAAAATTTTCTTGTGTGATTAGATCTTGACATCTTGACATTCAAGATATTTAGATCTTGACATCTTGACATTCTAGTACCCAAAACGCAGTGGAAGTTTTTAAAATTTTTACATCTTGACATTCAAGATATTTTTGAGCACTCATATGATTTTAATAAATAAACATTCATAGGATGTTTAGTATATATCGCTAGTGAATTTTCATTTGGCTCCAATCATGCCGGTATAAGCGAAAGTAGCTCTTGTTGTAAATCTTACAAACTTTTTTCAAATCTTCTTTCTTGAATCTCCTAATCCGGTCTACGACTGAATTATTTTTCCTCTTCCAAATTACAATAGAAATTATATATAAGGATTTTACGGAGAGATTGATATGAGGTGGCCGAAAACAAAGAGAGTGGGAGGAGGTTGCTTTTTCGAAAACCCCTTGGCTTGGAGGCTAGGGTTTTCCGAAAATTGTGAATGAATTGTTTTTAACACTAAGCTTAATACACATATATAAGCTTACGGCCCATTAATTAAATTAAACACTTAATGGGCTTAATCAATTAATTATTCTAGTCCAACTAGTTTAATTAATTCATTAATATTTTAAAGTTCAATTAAAAACCTTAATAATATTTATGTTGGTCTTTATTTGAATTTAATATTTATATTATAAATTCATCTCCTTGAATTTATCACCTCCACAATTTAATATTTAATAAACTCAACTTTTAAGTTTAATAAACTAAATTCACCAATTTTATAAATTCAACTTCTTAAATTTACTATCTAATAAATTCAACTCCTTGAATTTATTTTCTCAAAATGTAATTATCATAAATTCAATTCCTTGAATTTATTATATCATAATATAAATTCAATTTCTTGAATTTATTTTCTCAACGAGAACAAAATGATCCAGTGCTTGTGTGACCCTCAATGGTTTAGGGATACAGCTAGTTGTGGGTTCACCACTCTTTGTGATTCAAGACATAATATTTTATTCGGGCTTAGCCTAATTTGTCCCATTTTATGTATCAACAATTGATCATTAGAATGTCAGAAATCATATTTCTGATTAAACCCATCGAATCATGGTAAGAGTGTCTAGTAGCATTGCCCCATGATTCCTTAAGTATCACTAACAGTGCCTGCAATAACTAGTCGATTATGTTTAACGTACAGTATGGTCCCTTCATCTCATATATCTCGATTAAATCTGCAACCATAGGTTCATCAAGGGTTGCATAATAATTCGACAAATATGTGACACTTATAAATATTGGCATCACATGTACTATTAGAGAACTCCTTCTCCAACATACATCTCATACTCCGGCTAGAGAATCCACACACTGTTATTTTATCAGATCACAGGATATCCACACCCGTAGGTGAGCGGTAAATTCCCAACTACAATGCATTGGCTCCTACATGTGTCGAAACTGTACTCAATCTCGTCACTTGATGACTCTCCTGGAGCCGGTAAACGAGTCAAAGCACATCCCTAGCATATAAAGCCTCAGTGTTGTTCCGGGTCGTAAGGACTAACGGTGTACAATCATAACCACAAACTTATCCTCTCGATGAATGATAACCACTTGGAAAGTCTGAGAGAGGGTTGTTCGGTATAATTATCACATGGTACACAACATCACAGATGCTAGTCTCGAGCTCAAGCGACCTTTATCCATGTTTTAGGTGGCTGAATCGACTAGGAACGAATTTAGATTATATAGTGTTTACACATGAGTTTCAACATTGAATTACGATTCATTTGTATTAAAGTATAATCAAGGTCTTTATCTATGTTGATAACATATGTATATAGATAAAGAAATAACAAACCATGAAATAATGATTTATATTAAATAAAGATTGCTTACTATAACTTGAGTCAATAAATTCCCTAGCCAATCGTTGACTTGTAAGGCATCTACTCTGAAAATACATATTATGAATCTGTCATTGTTGTTAATATATGGATGGATCGAATTAATTATTTATATAAAGATATTTTAGGTATTTGACATATATTATTGTTTCCTAATTTTTTTTTAAATTATGGGTAGCTGTCATTAAGTCATAATTCACATACATAGATAAGTCAAAAGAACATAGTTTGAGAGGAAAAAGATTCTTGTAAAAATTATTATTGTTTTCAGAGTGTACTACTATAAATCTTGTGTGTACTTGTGTTTATCATTCGTCCTTTTTATCGCTTTCGAAAATTAAAACCTGGCCTTATTTCATAGCCACTGTTGATTCCCTCAAGATGATCGATTTCATTTGCTAAGAACAACTTCTTTTGAAAGTTCAAGGGGATTGTTGAATAAATATACCAAATAAAGTATATTAATTGAGATATATAATACATATATTTGCATAATATAGTACATGAATTATTTAGGTACATGAATATCATCCTGTATAAGCCTATGAACTGGTATTCTCCATGTATGCTTATTTATGATTATCATTATTAGTCAATACTCATAAATTGCATCAATATGTATGATATTCAAATCTTTCTACCAAATATCCAACTAAAGGGAACGCTGGCCGATGCTTGATTTGCCTGTGCTTGTGCCCTCTCTTCTAACTTCCTGAACCTTGGAACTAACCCACACAAATATTCTTGTGCTTTACGCCCCTCGTCTGAGAGGCCTGTCAACTTCTCCACACCCCATCTGTCCACTAAGTATTCCATAATGTCTGTATAGTCCCTGGTAGTGTAAACTCCAATCTGTTGTCCGACGGCTGAGAAGTTTATGAAAAGATTTTTATCCACACCGTCATACATCATATGGGCTGGCATTACGATTTTCTTCTTCATCATGTCAGCGAAAGACCTAACCATGTCATCAGGTTCGATCTCAAAGAACTTCTCGGCAATTCTGGTGTAGGCAATTTCATGGCGTTTCTCATCTGCGGCAATAACCCCACAAATCTGAGCCAGTTTTGTATCCCCATATTTTTTGGCAAGCCTAGCAGTGTTTCCATGAGATATGAAGGTTGCCCTTTCTTGAAATGAAACGTAGATAATTCCATGATATGTGTTGTTCTCCGTGCGTACATCCTTTTAGTTTTAAAGTACAGAATGACAAGGTTAAAAACTCAAAAAACATGCAGCAGAATAAGTTTATTATTACTTAATTACATATAATTATATTACCATTCCAGAACTGATCAAGTATTGTATGGTTTTCTCGATTTGCTTCATATCAACGCGCCCTGAAAGATAAAGATATCGATTGAGAAGATCGCCGTGCCGATTCTCTTCTGCAGTCCACCCTCGGAGCCAAGCTGCCAAAGGCGTGGGGTTAACACCAGTATCATCTCTGACTCCATCAAATGTACTAAAAAATGTCTGATAAGTTGGAAGTGCTTCCTCCGTAATCATGTGACCAACCAATGCAACGAAAAAGTCATCTGGGATCTCTTTGGTTCTCTCCCTCAGTTCTTTGACCTGATCTTCGTATCCTTCGGAAGTGTAGTCGGGTAAATAGTCACTCGGCTGCCAAGATTTCTCGACGTCTTTTAGCATCACCAAGATATTGTTTTCGACCCAATCATTCACCCCATTTATGATCTCACCTTTTTCTGGTGGCATGAAACGAGTCACTTGTTTGAGTTCATTTCTCGGGGCAGTGAATGGTTCTTTTAGGTTTGTTACCTCCCTACAATCAAGAAGAATAAAACATAGTAAAAAAACATCGAGTCAGAGCCGCTTTGACACTATATTTTGGACTTTTAATTAACGTCAAAGCCATCCTTGTGGTTTTTTTTAATATGGACAATATTTAGAACATGCAAAATAATTTAAAGTAGTTATATATGAAAAGTCAAGAACTAAAATATACATTATTTTTCCACACATGAATATTTGTGCGTAACGTAATTTGTTCATAAACCAGCACAATTTTCAACTGGTTAAGAAATAAGATTAAAGATAATGATGTTATTGAAAGAAGACTCCATGCGGGTGCTTTTATCCATATCAAGAGAACATCTATCGATATTGTAAAAAAAAAAAGAAAAAAAAAAGAAAAAAAAAAGAAAAATTAGAATCAAGAAGATACACTGAAGAAGAATGAAGTGTCGACGCCATGGAAACTCTGCGAGAAGGTCTGATATCATTAGCATCAGGAAAATAAGACATCATCTTGTAGGAATTGAAAGCAAGATTCGTTATAAGTGCCATTTTCAATCTCTTAATTATGAAGTACTTAATGGATTTTACCAGAAAAAAGATGGAGAAATAAAGGAATTAATGGGAAATTGCATGGTGCAGAGGAGGGTTTAAATAGGAAAAAATAATACATATTATTTTCAACTAATTTTACATGTCATTGTTACAAATTTAATTTTAATGTAATAATCAGAGCTTTGGATTGAAACAACTCTATCTTCAAATTAAGACAATTAAGATTATACAAGCTAAACATTTTCACAAATAAATGTAAAATGTCGAACAATTATTTTATTTTTTTAGGGTGGGCTAATAAATGTAAGCTTTGATTGTAGCATAGATTATGTGGAACAGTTAAAATGTTATTATTTTTTGATTTTTTTTAATTGGGAAAAAAATTTAATATAAAATGTTGATTTTAATATTATACATCATAATATTAAATAATCATTTAATCTTGCAACTTAGACTACTTAATCAATTAAATTTAACTATTGTTAGATAGGCAGCATAGTGAATTATTGTGTGACAATTTTAATAAAAAAATTATATATTTTTTCCAAATAAAATAATTTTTTAAATATTTAATTTGGCACTTTAATTTGTTTGTAGTAGTTAAAAAAGTTTGGTCAGACATATTATATATCTAACTAAAAATAAAAATTTCATCAAAAAATAAAACCCAAATTGGAAAATAAATAGATAATTGCGATAACATCAATAATTTTGTCCATATTTTATTTTGATGAGATGATATTTAAACTCCATAAATTGTTAAATAAACTACATTTTGAATTGTTTTAAAAAAAAAAAAGTCAAAATGTAGTTTTTTTAACAAATAAGAGTTTAAATATCATGTCAACTTCAAAATAATTCTAGATAAAAATAATTACTACGTAAAATATAGACCACTGGACTATTTTTTTGGGGTTAGGCGACTAACAAATGCAAGATAGATTAGGCATGCTGCGAGTGTTGCCCACATTATGTTGAAACATAAGTCGAACTAGGGCAAAATTTGTTTTGATTTTTTTGTGGTCCTCCCAATACTGTTTTTCTTAATACGATAAATAATAACTTTTGATTGGGATCAAGGATTTAGATATTTAAATAAGTATTTAGAAGGAAAAATTAAATTGAGATCAAGGAGACATAATGAACTTAAGTTTTATCAGAGTAGCGCAGTGGAAGCGTGGATTTTTGGGATACTAGAACTAAGCGCAGCGGAAGCGTGAATTTTTGAGATACTAGAACTAAGTCTAAACTTTTGAGTATCGAGGATAAGCGAATTTCGAGGACGAAATTAAATATAAGGGAGGGAGAATATAACGCCCCGAAAATTAAATGGTGCCATGCGAACCACGTGCATACGAGTTATTAAATTCTTTGGTATTTTAATTAAATTTTTTGATTGCATGGATTAAATATGTTGTGCATATTTGCTTGTTTAAAATATATTTTCTTCATTGCTGCATTAAAATGTATTTTAAAAGGTTATTCGAGTTACGATCGAGGAACGGAGACCGATAGCTGAAAAATAGAAAATATTTTTATTAAATAATTGTTTTTAATTATTTAAAATATGGGTGATGATTTTTCATATTTTTTAAAATAAGGGGTTTTTGAGGTGATTTTATACACCGGGACGTAATTTTTATCGGTATTGATTTTTCAACAAAAATACAAACGTAATAGCAACCCGGCTAATAAATTCAAAAACTTATTTAAGCAAAAATATTTTTAATATTTGAATTGAGCACTAATGGACCTAATTATCATGGTTAATAGGCCTAAACCTTGTTTAGGGATTAATTAAAATATATAAAGTGCAAAACCCCACCCCTTGCACTCATAACTCACGCCCCACTCTATTTTCAACAAATCAGACTCTTTCTTCCAAAGTCAACTCACGGCACACACCATAGCAACTAGGAGAGTTTGAAATTTACAAGGAAAAGCAAAGAAAGCATTCTGATTGCTAGGAAAATTCAAGCCGTCGTCTCCTCGTTATCGCTATTCGATTCGTCGACGTTTTTTCGTGCGTAAAACACGCAAAGGCACGCCATATCTCTTTTTACTCAGTAATTATTTAAAATCGTTTTGCATGAAAAACAAGCCACACATCATATAATATTTTCGCAACTATGCATCCCCATGGTTTGAACTCTTGATTTTTCATCCAAAAACATGATTATTATGTTGACTAAGGGGCTGCCATGTCTTAGGATTTTAAGGGGCACGATTAACACAAGTTTTAGTCATACAAACACACGCACGGACTGCACATAAGAATGGAACAAAGCTGGACCCAATTTCAAGTTATGGTGGCTGTGTGTTTGGTTAAGGGGAAAGGTGATGCATGGCTTGGCTTTGGCTGGACCAGGGCTGGGCTAGGGTCATGTATGAGTCAAGTGAAGAGTCCTAGCCACGCTAGGACTCGAAAACCATGGGCTGGGAGGAGTCCTTGCCAACAAGGACTCCACCCGAGAAACTAGAAATAACATGGCGCAGGTTTGCTGCTGTTGCAGGGAAGAAAGAGGCTCGGCCAGGGGCTTAGGGCTGGGTTAAGCTAGGTACTTATGGTCCTAGGAGGGTGCACAAGGGCTGGGCTAGGGGCTGGTGCAGCTTGGGTGCGCTGTGGATCGAGGGTACTTGATGAAGCGCATGGGTAGCATGTGCACGCGCGAGGCTGCTGGGGGGTTCAGTGGCTCGCTGCGTGGGGTCCAGGGCTTGGGCTGGTTGGTCAGGGTCTGGGCGTGGTCCACGGTTGGTCAGGGTCGGCTGGGCTCGGGGGTGGCTCGGCTGGATGTGACCTAGGATGACTAGGAGTCTTCTAACGTGAGTTTTAGGAGAGTGCAGAAAGTTGGGCCAAGTTTCAGAATTGTTTTGGGCGGGCCAGAGCTGGTTTAACGGGCTGGTCTTGGTCAGTAGGGTCCCTAGGTGGGTTGGCTAAGTTTAGGCTCGAGGTGGCTCGGGCGTGGCTCGAGTAAATTGGGAGATGGCTCGGCGTGTTCGTCGATGTGTCAAAAACGAAAATAATAAAGCTAAAAATGAATCTGTTGATCCACGGGGGTGGCTTATGACTTGGAAGGGTAGAATAAATACTAAAAATATTATGTTTAAAATTTGGGATCAAAATAATGAGTTTTTGTTTTAATCGGGTTTTAATCGCCGCACTAAACGTTAATTAACGAGTTAATTGAAAAGCCTCGTTTTTAAGCTTTATAAAATTATGAAAAATTATATTTAAGCTTAAATAATTATTAAAAGTCTATATTTTTAATTTGGGAATTTTATATTAAGTTTTTGTTTAATTCGGGATTAAAACGCAGTAATACGTCTTATTTAAAGATTAAATTAAAAGTCCTCGATTTATGCTGAATAAAAATGTGAGAAAATTCATGTAAGTTTAAATAATTATTTGGGACATGTTAAAGTCAATGAAATTAATTAAATGTCAAAAATGTGAAATTTTACTTTCAGGGGTAAAACGGTCTTTTTACACCTAAAAATTAGTAAACGTCACGGCAGTGTCCTGAATGCTGTTTTATATGTTAATATGATTATGTCTGTTTATATGTTAATATGTAAATTTTAAATGTGTATGGATATTTAAGACGTTAATATGTTTAATTTTTATGATTTAATATGCTAAAACGTTTATTTTAAATGTTATGATTTAAATGTTTATTTTAAAATGTTTATGGATTTTTATGATTTTTTAATATGTTAAGTTATGATTTTTAATTGTCTATGCTTTTTATTATTTAAATTGGACATTTAAAGATATATTGGATGCTTGGTTTCAAAATAAAATGATATTACATGCATGTTTTTATTAAGTGGTGGAAATATGACATGTTGAAGGATGTGAAGGGATTGTGACTACAATATGTTGGAAATATCGTAAGGGTTATGGTCCTAGTGGGAGCCCGACGATCGTGTTTCCGTTGATACGAATATGAATACGAATATGTTAATACGTAGGCGAGGGCCCAGTTGACCGGTGAGAGTGTTGTTGGTGTCCCTCGCTGCCCAGTACTGTGTTTTTCTTTAGATGGATCCATCGCCTAATACGATCAAGAATATGAGTCAAAATCACGATCCGAATTCAACATACACGAACATGAATATGAATATGAATATGAGGACATTAATATGTTGCTATGAATATGAATATGAATATGTTAATATTCAATCTTGTTTTTTTGAACATAAAGAAATAAAGAAGCCAATTAGTAACCCAAGATTCCATACTTTTAGTCCCATAGATCCTATATCAATCTATATGAAGAAGAAATCATGTAACGAAGCTCTTCTATTTTGGTTCATGGTTTCTCTTTGGTGGATAAGGATCCCGTAAAAACTTCTATCGAGGAATGGGCCAAAGCGGGTTCTCCGTAATAATTATGACCCATACCTTTTGCCAATTTAGCTCTTAATATAGAAAGTCCATCTATTCCTAATCTCCAATGAAAATAAAAAAAAAAGCAATCCATTGGAAAATTCGAATTGAAGGGTGATCTAAGATCGGTCACTAAAATATGTCTATGGTTAACTAATTGATAATATGAATATGAGGACATGAATATGTTGATATGAATATGTTTATGCATAAGATTACGAAAACGTTTTTATTTAAAGTTTTATGCATCATGAAAATGTTCACGAAAATGTTTGTGTTTATGCGTCTTCATGAAAACGATGTTTTAAGTACAAGTATTTTTCACTGTGGTATGTGATCTGTATATGTAGTATTTGTTATCAAGGATATGAGATGTTGAGTCTTTAGACTCACTAGGTGTGATTGACGCATGTGATAGTAATAACTATGATAATGGAGGTCTTGATGGTTGATTTTGCTGGACTGAATGTGCATATAACCCGAGCACCAACGTTAGTTTTCCGCACTAGTTATGATTTATGATTTTAAGTGATGTTCAAGATATTTTTACGACAATTTATTTATGAGTGGTTTTTGAGAGTTTATAGTATGGGCTATACTTTTCAAATAATGTTTTTAGGTTGGTAAAATGTTTGACGATTTTATGCTTTAAAATATTCTCCTTTGGATTTTTAAATGTTAGTTGGATTTTTATTTTAAAATGGTGACAAGATATTTTAAAGTATTTTTATATATTTATATAATTAATTATGGAGATTAAGGAGGAAAAAAAATAATTTCTAGCACGTTTTAAGAAAACGAGTAGTAGACGTTTCAGTTGGTATCAGAGAAAAGGTCCTGTAAAGGGTTCTGCCACTATCAGCGCCGGTAAGATCAGTCGTCAAGCCTCAACTTGTAAGTTTTACATGCTCTATATGAATTTATAATGTTACCTGCATAATTACATGGATAATATGTTTACGTCACATGTTTAATAGTTGTATGAGGAAATATGTTTTATGTGCTTTAGAATTTTTATACGTGTTACGACATGAAATCAGAAATTATTTGATTTCAACGCATGTTGGCTTCGTGGTGGAATTGGACTATATTAATTTTTGGGTTTTAGTATTGACGTTCAATGTTTGGGCCATAAGAAATAGTGAATATTATGAATGCTTTTGGGACACGTAGATTTTCTAAGAAAATATTTATGATTCATGGTTACTAGTTGAATAAATTTTTGGGAATTACTCATAATAAATAATGATTCGAGGATTTGCAATGATTTGGGAGTAAGAAAATGTATAAATTGAAATTTTAAGTTTTGATGGAAGTGTAATATTGGTTATCATGAGAATTGATTTCGGGTAAATAAGTGTAAAATTTTGAAATTTTGTTATGGGAAACATGTAGAATTAAATTAAGAACGCCAAAAATTTATGATTAATCATAGGATTTTTGAAATTGATGACCAATTAGGATGATTTTTGAGGAAATTCAGAATTTATTTTGCAACTTTAATGAATTTGAGAACTAGTTTAGCAATAAGCGAGAATTGAATGGGTTAAAAGATAAAAATTTTCGATGATTTAGACTTTTAAGAATATTTTCTTGGGATATTTTGGTTATAATGTGATAAGGAATATTAATCAAGGATTTTTAAGATTGAATCAATATTATGCTTGAAAATCTAAGTGTTAACGGATGCATTCGGGATTTTAAGATTGAAATTTGATAAGTTGATTAATATTTTGGGTATAAAATAAGGAAAACAATATATGATAAATATGGTCATCCATCTTTTAATATTGGGAATCGTAATAAATATTGAAATTCAAGATTATAATAGTATAGCACTAAGTTATTATGCGTTTTCTTAAGTTGCAAATCGCAAATAAGGATTTAGAAGGAAAAATTTAATTGGGATTAAAGAGACGTAATGACATTCTAGAACTTAAGTTTTATCATAGTAACGCAGCGGAATCGTGGATTTTTGGGATACTAGAACTAAGTATAAATTTTTGATTATCGAGGATAAGTGAATTTCGAGGATGAAATTCAATTTAAAGGGGGGATAATGTAACACCCCGAAAATTTAAAGGGTCCACGCGAACCACATGCATACGAGTTATTAAATTCTTTGGTATTTTAATTAAATGTTTTGATTGCATGGATTAAATATGTTGTGCATATTTGCATGTTTAAAATATATTTTTTCTTCATGGTTGCATTAAAATGTATTTTTAAAGGTTATTCGAGTTGCGATCGAGGAACGGAGACCGATGGCTGAAAATTAGAAAATGTTTTTATTGAATAATTGTTTTTAATTATTTAAAATATGGGTGATGTTTTTTCATATTTTTTAAAATTAGGGATTTTTTATGTGATTTTATAAGTCGGGACGTAGATTTTATCAATATTGGTTTTCAACAAAAATACAAACTAATAGCAACCCGGCTAATAAATTTACAAACTTATTTAAGCAAAAATATTTTTAATATTTGAATTGAGCACTAATGGGCTTAATTATCATGATTAATGGGCCTAAACCTTGTTTAGTGATTAATTAAAATATATAAAGTTCAAAACCCCACCCCTTGCACTCATAACTCACGCCCCACTCTATTTTCAACAAATCAAACTATTTCTTCCAAAGTCAACTCACGGCACACATCATAGCAGAAAGTTTGAAATTTACAAGGAAAAGCAAAGAAAGCATCAATGATTGCTAGGAAAATTTAAGTCGTCGTCTCCTTGTCATCGCTATTCAATTCGTCGACGTTTTTTCGTGTGTAAAACACGCAAAGGCACGCCATATTCTCTTTTTACTCAGTAATTATTTAAAATCGCTTTGCATGAAAAACAAGCCACACATCATAATATTTTCGCAACTATACATCTCCATGGTTTGAACTCTCGATTTTTCATCCAAAAACATGATTATTATGTTGATTAAGGGGCTTCCATGTCTTAGGATGTTAAGGGGCACGATTCACACAAGTTTTAGAGTCATTCAAACACACGCACGGACTGCACATAAGAATGGAACAAAGCTGGACCCAATTTCACATTATGGTGGCTGTGTGTTTGGTTAAGGGGAAAGGTGATGCATGGCTTGGCTTTGGCTGGACCAGGGCTGGGCTAGGGTGAGGTATGAGTCAAGTGAAGAGTCCTAGCCACGCTAGGCCTTGAAAACCAGGGGCTGGGAGCAGGGGTGGAGTCAGGATTCGAAATTACTTGGGGCTGGCTCCGTCCCACTGTATTTAATAAAATAAATAATTAACTAAAAAATTTAAAATAAATAATATGTAAACATTGACTTCATTAAAATATAGAACAATAAGGAGCTAAAACACTACTGAAGTTGTGCTATTCGATTCTTCTTAGAATAAAACTCATTCATTATTAAATTGTTATCAATTTTTTCAACCAAATCTCGTTTGATGTAGATTACCATAGAATATCCGAAAAACTATGCTTCCATCTTGCTACAAAGAGTTGTTTTAATAAATTTCATTGATTTTTTAAATTAATTCAGCCCGATAAGTATTTGGGTTGAAACTGATATTTTGTTCACCGATAGACTGAAGTGATGTATGACCTTATCTTAATTATAAAAAAAGATTTTTCAAATTTTTTACCCTTAAGAATCATTGCGGTCAAAAGAAAAAGTCAGTTCACATAATTTTTAAAAACCAACGGAAAAAATTAATAATGATATTTACAAACATTAAAGAATAATATAGACATTAATAGAAAACAAAAAGCTTGATATATCATTTAATTCATTATGCACAAAATTCAAATAATCGATAGATCATATAATATCATATACTATGATTCACATGGAAAATTTACGCAATTTCTCAAAACCATTACTTTATTTTTCTCAAATTCAATTCTTATATACATACATTAATTCATACTAAAAAAATTAAAACTCTATAAAAATTTTAGTATTAATAGAAATTAAATAAAGATATAATAAAATATGTATTAAATGCATAATTGTATTATCATATTAGTTAAATTTAATATATTTGTCTGTTATTGTAAATATAGTCAAAATATATTTGGAACTTAAAGCTAATTTTAAAAATCAACTAACGTGCGCTGTGTCTCAAGGAAACTTGATGAAGCGCACGCGCGAGGCTGCTGGGCGGGTTCAGTGGCTCGCTACGTGGGGTCCAGGGCTTGGGCTGGTTGGTCAGGGTCTGGGCGTGGTCCAGGGTTGTCATGGTCGGCTGGGCTCGGGGGTGGCTCTGCTAGAGGTGACCTAGGAAGACTAGGAGTCTGCTAACGTGAGTCTTAGGAGAGGCCAGAAAGTTGGGACAAGTTTCAGAAGTGCTTTGGGCAGGCCAGGGCTGGTTTTACAGGCTGGGCTTCGTTATTAGGGTCCCTAGGTGGGTTGGCTAGGTTTTGGCTCGGGCGTGGCTCTAGTAAATTGGGAGATAGCTCGGCGTGTTCGTCGATGTGTCAAAAACAAAAATAATAAAGCTAAAAATGAATCTGTGGGTCCACGGGCGGGGCTCATGACTTGGAAGGGTAGAATAAATACTAAAAATGTTATGTTTAAAATTTGGGATCAGAATAATGAGTTTTTGATTTAATCGGGATTTAATCGCCGCACAAAACGTTAATTAACGAGTTAATTGAAATGCCTAGTTTAAGCTTTATAAAATTATGGAAAATTATATTTAAGCTTAAATAATTATTAAAAGTCTAAGTTTTGAATTTTGGAATTTTATATTAAGTTTTGGTTTAATTCGGGATTAAAATGCAGTAATACGTCTTATTTAAATATTAAATTAAAAGTCCTCGATTATGCTGAATAAAAATGTGAGAAAATTCATGTAAGTTTAAATAATTATTTGGGACATTTTAAGTCAATGAAATTAAGAAAATGTCAAAAACGTGAAATTTTACGTTCAAGGATAAAACGGTCTTTTTACACCTAAAAATTAGTAAATGTAATGACAGTGTCCTGAATGCTGTTTTATATGTTAATATGATTATTTTAAATGATTATGTATATTTATATGTTAATATGTCAATTTTAAATGTTTATGGATTTTTAAGACGTTAATATGTTTAATGTTTTATGATTTAATATGCTAAAACGTTATTTTAAATGTTATTTTAAAAATTTATGATGTTAAAATGTTTATTTTAAAATGTTCATGGATGTTTATGATTTTTTAATATGTTAAGTTATGATTTTTAAATGTCTTTGATTTTTATGATTAAAATTGGACATTTAAAAGTTATATTACATGCTTGGTTTCAAAATAAAATGATATTATATGCATGTTTTTATTAAGTGATGGAAATATGACATGTTGAAGGATGTGAAGGGATTGTGACTACAATATGTTGGAAATATCGTGAGGGTTATGATCTCAGTGGGAGCCCGACGATCGTGTTTCCGTTGATACGAATACGAATACGAATATGTTAATACGTAGGCCAAGGCCCAGTTGACCGATGAAAGTGTTGCTGGTGTCCCCCGCCGCCAAGTTTTATAAATTCAACTTTTGAGTTTAATAAATTAAATTCTCAAATTTTATAAATTCAACTCTTTGAATTTATTCTCTCCAGATTTCATAAATTCAATTTCTTGAATTTAATATCTCATAAATCTAACTCCTTTAATTTATTTTCTCAAAATTTAATTATCATAAATTCAACTCCTTGAATTTACTATATCATAATATAAATTCAACTTCTTGAATTTATTCTCTCAATGGGAACAAAATGATCCAGTTCTTGTGACCTTCAATGGTTCAAGGATACAACTAGCCGTGGGTTCACAACTCTTTATGGTTCAGGACATAATCTTTTATTCGGGCTTACCCTAATTTGCACATTCTATATATCAACAATTGATCATTAGAATGTAATAAATCGTATTTCTGATTAAACCCATCGAATCATGGTAAGAGCGTTTAGTATCATCGCCCCATGATTCCCTAGGTATCATGATAGTTCCTGCAAGAACCAGTCGATTATGATTAACATACAGTACGGTCCCTTCTTCTCATTCATCACGATCGAATCTGCAACCATTGGTTCATCGAGGGTTGAATAATAATTCGATAACTATGTGACACATATAAATAGTGGCATCACATGTACTATTAGAGAACTCCTTCTCCAACAGACATCTCATACTCTGGATAGAGACTCCACGCACTATTATTTCATCAGATCACATAGGATATCCACACCCGTAGGTGAGCGATGAATTCCCGACTACAATGCACTGGCTCCTACATGTGTCGCAACTGTACCCAATCTCGCCAGCTGATGACTCTCCTGGAGCCGGTAAACGAGTCAAAGAACAGCCCTGGCATATAAAGCCTCAGTGTTGTTGTAATGCCCTAGATTTTATATCATGTTAAGCAAAGATTATTGAAGTTGAATTGATATAATTATAGACGGGCTATTACGAGACCAGATTGGCCAAGGCAATTAAACTACACAAGTTGGGGACAGAACTAGTGGCGCCCGAACGGTAGTTTATGACCGCCCGAGCGCCAATGTAGTACGTCGCGGGCAGAAGACTTGGCGCCCGGGCGGTAGATTGTTACCGCCCGAGCGCCAAAGGGGCAATCTGAAGGGCTTGAGCCGAGAGGGCCGCGCTCGAGCGGTGCATTATTACCGCCCGAGCGCCGACCAGGATGCGAGAAAAGTGACACGTTTTATTTACATGCAAACATGATATATATATATATATAGCAAGCACCTCAATTCTCTCAGATAAGAAAAGAAGGAACGGAGGTTTTGAGAAAACAATTCAAGTTCTTGAGTTGATAATTCAACGTGCGATCAATCCGTCCGTTAGATTTTAAATCCGATTTCGGTACTGTGTTCCTAGCAACGTAGACTACAACTGGACGTAAGTTTTACTACGTTTTAACATGTTCTGAAATTATGATGTTGTTAGAACTAAATACACGTCATATATGTTATTCTTGACATGTTAGACAACGTAGAATCGAATTCAGATTTAAGAATAGACTGATTATGCAATTGTTATGAATTTCAGAGTGAAATTGATTGAGATTTGATATCAGAATGGTGTTGATATTGGTTTTGAGTGTACAGATATTGAGATTATGAAATGTACTGATATTGATTATGAATTCTGGTAGTATATCTGTGATGTTGAGATTGACGGGGTATCAAGACTGTATTGTTATGCCGTTAAAACATCAGTTGATTAGATTGACCAGATTCAGTAATGATTTCGATTGTAACGTGAGATCGTTGATATGAATTAGATTGTACCTTGTTCAGATATGGATCAGATTATATACTGATTTGAGTATTGATTAGCACAGGTTTTGAATTGAGTTATATACTGATATTGTATTTATGTGATTGTCATTGCCAGACCGGGTATGGACCGATCAGAATACGAGACGTCGTCTTCGTCAGACCGGGAAGACAAAGGTATAAGTCAATGTGGTATTGGGAGATGGACTTGAGTCGGTTTAGACTTGGGT
Source organism: Primulina eburnea (assembly GCF_022965805.1). NCBI lineage: Eukaryota > Viridiplantae > Streptophyta > Magnoliopsida > Lamiales > Gesneriaceae > Primulina > Primulina eburnea. Next base: position 32,685,547 of record NC_133105.1, on the reverse strand, counting down.
TTCCCTAAATCACATACTTTACTTTACTGCATTGATATTTGCATTGAGTTGATTGATATACTTGTTCTCTTGATTTTAGACAGCAGGTATCAGACGAGTAGTCTTATGACAAAAGTGCCGTTAGTGGTGGGATCACCACGGGCACATTGCACGATGTCATAAGATTGTGTATTGGAGGTTGTGCCAAAGACTGTCACTGTATGTTTGGCTATCGATGTGGATAGGATGGTGGCTTTTTTTCTATTACTGTTAATCAGTATTTTATCGATGTGGATAGATTAGTAGCTCTTCTATTACTGGTAATCGATGTCATATCGATGTGGATAGAATTAGAGTTGCTTCTATTACTGTTAATCGGTACTATATTGATGTGGATAGAATAATAGCTTCCTCTATTACTGGTAATCGATACCGTATCGATGTGAATAGAACTGGAGTCTTTTCTATTACTGTTGATCGATACCATATCGGCGTGGATAGAACTGGAGTCTTTTCTATTACTGCTAGTCGATATACGCATGCCAACTTCTGGAATCGGGATCCCTAAACTAGGATTGAGTCTAGTCTGAATGATGTAGCTACGAGAATTGTCGACAGTTTGATTTTGATTATGTTTCAGACTCTGTTACATATATCTGTTACCTGATTACATGCTTTATATTGTTTATATAATTGCATGTTTCGTTGATTTATACTGGGAGTATATTCTCACCGGTTTATCCGGCTGTTGTCTTGTCTGTATGTGTACTTGACAACAGGTGGGACAGGATCAGGGTCCAGGAGATGAAGAGAGAGATCATGATTAGAGTGGTGGCACCGGACTTGGACTAGAGATAGGGTTGAACACTTGATAGTAGTTGTCAAACCCTAGTTTGAATAAATGTTTATGATACAGGACGTGTATTTTATATACTGATATGTATATATGTCTTGATTTCACTACGTTCCGCAATTTAAAAAGAAAAATTTTTAGACCCTGTTTTATAACTGATTAATTAGTCCCAATGATGATTAAGAAATTGATTAGCGTCCGGGTCCCCACAGTTGTACTTGGTCGTAAGGACTAATAGTGTACAATCATAACCACGAACTTATCGTCTCGATGAATGATAACCACTTGGAAAGTCCGAGGGAGGGTTGTTAGGTATAATCATCATATGACTACCCATCTGCATGTTTGGATATCTCTTTGCCCTTACCAAGAAACGCAGTACAGAACATCACATATCCTAGTCTCGAGCTCAAGCAACCTTTATCCATGTTTTAGGCGGCTGAATTGACTATGAACGAATTTAGATTATACATTGCTTACAAATGAGTTTCAACATCGAATTATGATTCATTTGTATTAAAGTATAATCAAGGTCTTTATCTATTTTGATCACATGGGTATACAGATAAAGAAATAACAAACCATGAAATAATGAATTATATTAAAATAAAGATTGTTTTATTAAAACTTGAGTCAATAAATTACCTAGTCAACCGTTGGCTTGCAGGGCATCTATTCTAACAATCTCCCACTTGCCCTAGAGCCAACTACCCATAACTTTAATCCCATTGCTTCGCGATGCTTCTCAAACAATGGCCATGACAACGGCTTTTGTGGGGACCCGGACGCTAATCAAGTTCAAAATCATCATTGGGACTAATTAATCAATTATAAACAGGGTCTAAAAATTTTTCTTTTTAAAATGCGGAACGTAGTGAAATCAAACCATATATACATATCAGTATATAAAATACAAGTCCTGTATCACAAACATTTATTCAAACTAGGGTTTGACAACTACTATCAAGTGTTCAACCCTATCTCTAGTCCAAGTCCGGTGCCACCACTCTAATCACGATCTCTCTCTTCATCTCCTGGACCCTGATCCTGTCTCACCTGTTGTCAAGTACACATACAGACAAGACAACAGCCGGATAAACCGGTGAGAATATACTCCCAGTATAAATCAACGAAACATGCAATCATATAAAAAATATAAAGCATCTAATCAGGTAACAGATATATGTAACAAAGTCTGAAACATAATCAATATCAAACTGTCGACAATACTCGTAGCTACTTCATTCAGACTAGACTCAATCCTAGTCTAGGGATCCCGATTCCAGAAGTTGGCATGCGTATATCGACTAGCAGTAATAGAAAAGACTCCAGTTCTATCCACGCCGATATGGTATCGATCACCAGTAATAGAAAAGACTCCAGTTCTATTCACATCGATACGGTATCGATTACAGTAATAGAGGAAGCTATTATTCTATCCACATCAATATAGTACCGATTAACAGTAATAGAAGCAACTCTAATTCTATCCACATCGATATGACATCGATTACCAGTAATAGAAGAGCTACTAATCTATCCACATCGATACAATACTGATTAACAGTAATAGAAAAAGCCACCATCCTATCCACATCGATAGCCAAACATCCAGTGACAGTCTTTGGCACAACCGCCATTACACCATCTTATGACATCGTGCAATGTGCCCGTGGTGATCCCACCACTAACGGCACTTCTGTCATAAGATTACTCTTCTAATACCTGTAATCTATAACTCAAGAAAACAAGTATATCAATCAATCAATGCAAATATCAATGCAATAAAGTAAAGTATGTGATTTAGGGAAACCCAAGTCTAAACCGACTCAAGTCCATCTCCCAATACCACATTGACTTATACCTTTCTTTCGTCGGTTTCTGGCTCAGTCAAAGTCCTGAACTCACAATCTGTCTGGTACTGACAATATCAATAATTTCATATCAATATACTAGTCAATTCCATAACAATCTGATCAATCTGGATTTAATTCAAAATAAACGGTATAACTGTACAATTTTAATATCCCCGTCAATACCAATTCACCAGATAACAGTTACAATCTATAACTCATATTCAATACAATCCGTAATCCAATCACAATTCAAATCTGTCCGGTATAAATCAATATACCCTAAAATTCATAACAATTCCATAATCAGTTCGTTTCTAAATCTGACTTCGATTCTACGATGTCTAATATGTCAAGAACATCATATATGAATCCTATTCAATTCTGACAATAGCATAATTTCAACGCATGTCAAAACGTAGCAAAACTTACGTCAAGTTGTAGCCTACGTCGATAGGAATACAGTACTGAAGTCGGATTACAATTCAGACGGACGGATTTCTCACAAAAGGCGTAAGGATTTTCAACAACTTTCCCCTGACCCTTTTTCTCGATTTTTCCCTTCTGAATCTTCAAAAATGAAGGATATACGTATATATATTCTTACGTTGCATGTTTCAGCAACGTGTCACATTTCCTTGAATCTCGGTTGGCGCTCGAGCGGTAATAATTTACCGCTCGAGCGCGGCCTTCTCTGTCCAATATTCCGAATTGCACATTTGGCGCTCGGGCGGTCACAATCTACCGCCCGGGCGCCACAGCCTCTGCTCGAACATTTCATTGTTAAACATTGGCGCTCGGGCGGTCATTTTCTACCGCTCGGGCGCCAACGTTTCTGCCCAAAACGTACACAATCCATGTGAAATTTCATTTCGTGTCCCGATTAATCCTTTCATAATCATATCAAATTATATATCAATAATTATAGATTACTAGGAATAAATTTCCGGGCATTACATTTCTCCCCCCCTAAGATACGATTTCGTCCTCGAAATCACAGGCATTCAATCATATCAATAAGGAGTATATACAACAACTGTATACAAAAATTTACATCAGTGAAATAATGCTTGGAATTCTTGTCTCATATCAGACTCAGTCTCCCAAGTAGCTTCTTCGATACCATGACGAGTCCATTGTACTTTCACCAACGGAATCATCTTTGTTCTGAGCTGTTTTTCTTTACGATCGATAATCCGGATCGGCTTCTCGACATAACTCAATGTCTCATCCAGCTCAGTCTCGTCTGGTTGAATCACGTGTGAATCATCAGGGAGATACTTCCGCAGCATTGATACATGAAAGACATCATGTATTCCCGATAATGAAGGCGGCAAGGCGAGTCGATAGGCACGATCTCCTATCTTCTCCAGAATCTCATAAGGACCCACATATCTTGGAGACAATTTTCCTTTCTTGCCAAATCTGACAAGACCTCTGAAAGGAGAAATCTTCAAGAATACTCGCTCTCCTACCTCGAATACCAACGGTCGTCGTCTGAGGTTGGCATATTTGGCTTGTCGGTCCTGAGCTGCCTTCATTTTCTTCTGAATCAACTTTAATTTTTCAGTCATATCTCTGATCATATCAGGTCCAGTCTCAGGAACTTCAGAGATATCATCCCAGTAAAGAGGGGATCTGCATCTCTTTCCGTACAACGCTTCGAATGGAGCCATCTCAATACTCGTCTGATAGCTGTTGTTGTACGAAAATTCGCAAAGTGGCAATGCATCTTGCCAGTTAGTGCTAAAATCAAGCACTACAGCTCTCAGCATATCTTCTAATATCTGAATCGTCCGCTCTGACTGTCCGTCAGTCTGTGGATGATATGCGGTACTCAGATGCAGTTTCGTACCGAGAGCTTGCTGTAGACTCTGCCAGAAGTGCGAAGTAAACCGAGGATCACGGTCTGAAACAATCGACTTCGGCACTCCGTGCAGTCTAACCACTTCCCGGACATAGACATCAGCCATCTGGTCATATCGGTATGTCATTTTGTATGGAATAAAACATGCTGATTTGTTCAATCGATCAATCACGACCCAAATCGCATCATAACCTCGGGAGGATCTCGGTAATTGTGTCACAAAATCCATAGAAATGTGATCCCATTTCCATTCAGGAATGGACAAACTCTGTAACAATCCTCCTGGTTTCTTTCTTTCAGCCTTCACCTGTTGGCAATTCAGACACTTGGCTACAATTTTAGTCACATCAGACTTCATTTATTTCCACCAATACTGTGTCTTTAAATCATTATACATTTTTCTGCCACCAGGATGAATGCTAAAACGACTGTTGTGCGCCTCTATCAATATCCGCTGTTTCAACTCTGAAACATTCGGCACAGCAATACGATTATTCACATACAAAACACCATTTCGAACCTGATATTCCGATCGATGTCCAGTTCTGACCATAGCAATCGAATTCTGTATATTCTGATCAACTTTCTGAGCTTCTTTAGTTTTCGAAAGTAGCTCTGGTTCAGCCCGAATAGCACACAATCTCAGAGGCTGACGATTTGTCTCAAATACTAATCCAGACAAGCAGCAATCTTCAATCAAATTTGATACACCAATCGTTGATAAAGATAAAGAACACATCTTTCGACTTAGTGCATCAGCTGCTGCATTAGATTTCCCTGGATAATATTTGATCTCAATCAAATTTGATACACCAATCGTTGAACCTTGCAATTGATCAAACAAATCGTCAATCCGTGGCAACGGATATTTATTCTTTATTGTTGCTTTGTTCAATTGCCTGTAGTCGATACAAAGTCTCATCGACCCATCTTTCTTCCTTACGAACAGTACTGGAGCACCCCAAGGAGATACACTAGGTCTAATGTAACCCTTGGCCAGTAAATCCTCCAACTGTTCCTTTAATTCTCTCAATTCTATCGGTGCCATTCGGTAAGGAGCCCTCGATATCGGTACGATGCCTGGCATCAACTCAATGCTGAAGTCTATTTCTCGACTCGGAGGCAACCCAGGAATCTCATCTGGAAAGACATCAGCAAACTCACACACCACTGACAAATCCGCCAATGATGGGCTCGACTTCAGTAAATCAACTGAATATACTAGGAATCCATCCGCTCCCTTCTGCAATAATCGAGTCATATTCATTGCAGATATCAAAGGAATTCTAGCACGAGAACCCTTACCATAAAATTTCCACTCCTCAGCCATCTCAGGTCTGAATCGAACAATCTTCTGGAAACAATCGACTGTAGCTCGGTACTTGGCCAACATATCGATACCGATAATGCAATCAAAATCAGATAAACCAAGCACAATACAGTCTAGCTCAATCGTATGTCCATCGTACTGCAGTATACAAGGTTTCACAGATTTCACTGATATCAAACATGTTCCTAATGGAGACGAGACAGATACTACAGTAGCTAAAGACTCAATAGGCAAAGAATGCATCAAAGCAAATCGCTCAGATATGAAAGTATGGGATGCACCAGTATCAATCAATACATATGTAGGATAACCAGAAATAAAACAGTTACCTGCCACCACGTCATCAGGTGCATCCTGTGCCTGCTTCTCAGTCAATGCAAAAACTCTAGCCTGCTGCCTAGGAGGCTGGCTCGCTGTCTGGCTCCCTCCTGGCCTCAGATGAGACTGGGTAGGCTGTGCCGTCTGAAAGGAATGCATGGCAGAGGGTCGTCTCCCTGTCTGAGCAACTGATCCAGATGACTCAGCTGCCTGTGATCCCTGTGCACCTCTCTGTGGACACACTCGAGCAAAGTGTCCATGCTGTTTACAGATGCGGCAGTTGGCCGAACACTCCTCTACACTGCTCTGTGGAATGCCTCCCTCCACAGGTGCTACAGTATGGTCCTGTATAACTCTGGCCCTGACTAGTCTGTCTAGAGCCACTCGAACTAGAGGAGCTACTCCCAGCTTTCTTGAATTTCTTCCCCTTAGCCTTCAGGAAGTCTTTCTTCCCACTTCCACTACCGCTCTCAAATCGAGGAAATGGTGGAGGCATCTGTGAACTCGGTGCTGAAGGCACAAACGAAGCTTCTCTCTATCTCATCAGATCGGCTTCGGCTCCCTTAGCTCGGTTTAAGGCAACGGTAAAATTGTTTGGCCTTCCGGTATTCACCAGGGTAAAGATTTCAGGATTTAGACCATTTATGAACTGGTCTGCAACGGCCTCATCACTCCCAGCCACATGAGGGGCAAATCGGAGCAGAGTAGAGAACTTAGCCACATAATCCTCAATGTTTAACTGGCCCTGTCTCAAGTTTGCAAACTCGGCTCCCTTGTCCTTCCTATATGAAACTGGAAAGAACCATAGATAAAATTCAGTCTTAAACACATTCAGGTAATGGCCGTACCTCGTAATTCCAAAGCCCGTTTTGCCGTGTTCCACCAGTGTTTAGCAACGTCATGCATCTGGTGTCCGATCAGTTTCACCCTCTTTTCCTCAGTATATTCCAAAGATTCGAACAACGATTCAATATCGTCCAACAAACTTTCACATTCCACGGAATTCTCCGTTCCTTTCAAAGTCGGTGGATGGAATGACTGAAATCTTTTCAGCAATTTCTCCATTGCTGTAGGTGTCACATCCATGGAAGGATTTGAGGTACTCCCCTGTTCTGGCATTCTTCTCGGAGGCATATCTGATAACTAAAAAGGTTAGCAATTCCAACAATAATCCTGTTTCAAGCCTCCTCGGATCATCTTACAGCTGATCCATTCCAATAATATACAATACCATATCAATATCGGATAATTCAGGTAGCATATATTAAAACAGGAATCATGCTAGCAATCAAAAGCAGGTAAGAAAATCAATCTACCCCGCTCACTAGCTTCTATCTCAGTCTAAGGGATCTATCGCTCTGATACCACCTGTTGTGGGAACCCGGACGCTAATCAAGTTCAAAATCATCATTGGGACTAATTAATCAATTATAAACAGGGTCTAAAAATTTTTCTTTTTAAAATGCGGAACGTAGTGAAATCAAACCATATATACATATCAGTATATAAAATACAAGTCCTGTATCACAAACATTTATTCAAACTAGGGTTTGACAACTACTATCAAGTGTTCAACCCTATCTCTAGTCCAAGTCCGGTGCCACCACTCTAATCACGATCTCTCTCTTCATCTCCTGGATCCTGATCCTGTCTCACCTGTTGTCAAGTACACATACAGACAAGACAACAGCCGGATAAACCGGTGAGAATATACTCCCAGTATAAATCAACGAAACATGCAATCAAATAAACAATATAAAGCATGTAATCAGGTAACAGATATATGTAACAAAGTCTGAAACATAATCAATATCAAACTGTCGACAATACTCGTAGCTACTTCATTCAGACTAGACTCAATCCTAGTCTAGGGATCCCGATTCCAGAAGTTGGCATGCGTATATCGACTAGCAGTAATAGAAAAGACTCCAGTTCTATCCACGCCGATATGGTATCGATCACCAGTAATAGAAAAGACTCCAGTTCTATTCACATCGATACGGTATCGATTACCAGTAATAGAGGAAGCTATTATTCTATCCACATCAATATAGTACCGATTAACAGTAATAGAAGCAACTCTAATTCTATCCACATCGATATGACATCGATTAACAGTAATAGAAGAGCTACTAATCTATCCACATCGATACAATACTGATTAACAGTAATAGAAAAATCCACCATCCTATTTACATCGATATCCAAACATCTAGTGACAGTCTTTGGCACAACCGCCATTACACCATCTTATGACATCGTGCAATGTGCCCGTGGTGATCCCACCATTAACGGCACTTCTGTCATAAGATTACTCTTCTAATACCTGTAATCTATAACTCAAGAAAACAAGTATATCAATCAATCAATGCAAATATCAATGCAATAAAGTAAAGTATGTGATTTAGGGAAACCCAAGTCTAAACCGACTCAAGTCCATCTCCCAATACCACATTGACTTATACCTTTCTTTCGTCGGTTTCTGGCTCAGTCAAAGTCCTGAACTCACAATCTGTCTGGTACTGACAATATAAATAATCTCATATCAATATACTAGTCAATTCCATAACAATCTGATCAATCTGGATTTAATTCAAAATAAACGGTATAACGGTACAATTTTAATATCCCCGTCAATACCAATTCACCAGATAACAGTTACAATCTATAACTCATATCCAATACAATCCGTAATCCAATCACAATTCAAATCTGTCCGGTATAAATCAATATACCCTAAAATTCATAACAATTCCATAATCAGTTCGTTTCTAAATCTGACTTCGATTCTACGATGTCTAATAGGTCAAGAACATCATATATGAATCCTATTCAATTCTGACAATAGCATAATTTCAACGCATGTCAAAACGTAGCAAAACTTACGTCAAGTTGTAGCCTACGTCGATAGGATTACAGTACTGAAGTCGGATTACAATTCAGACGGACGGATTTCTCACAAAAGGCGTAAGGATTTTCAACAACTTTCCCCTGACCCTTTTTCTCGAGTTTTCCCTTCTGAATCTTCAAAAATGAAGGATATACGTATATATATTCTTACGTTGCATGTTTCAGCAACGTGTCACATTTCCTTGAATCTCGGTTGGCGCTCGAGCGGTAATAATTTACCGCTCGAGCGCGGCCTTCTCTGTCCAATATTCCGAATTGCACATTTGGCGCTCGGGCGATCACAATCTACCGCCCGGGCGCCACAGCCTCTGCCCGAACATTTCATTGTTAAACATTGGCGCTCGGGCGGTCATTTTCTACCGCTCGGACGCCAACGTTTCTGCCCAAAACGTACACAATCCATGTGAAATTTCATTTCGTGTCCCGATTAATCCTTTCATAATCATATCAAATTATATATCAATAATTATAGATTACTAGGATTAAATTTCCGGGCATTACAGCTTTGTAAGTGGATCAGCAACATTATCTGCAGAGAGAAATCTTTCGACTGATATGTCTCATCTTCCCACAATCTCCCGTATGATTTGTAACGTTCTCAGTACATGTTTGGATCATTGATGAGACCTTGGTTCCTTTGCTTGCACAACGGCAACAGTGTTGTCGCAGTACAAAAAGACTGGATCAACTTCATTAGGAATAACGTTCAACTCTTGGACAATATTCCTCATTCAAACTGCCTCTTTGGCTGCATCAGATGCATCAATGTATTCAGTTTCAGTGGTGGAATCCGCAACGCTGTCTTTCTTGGAACTTTTCCAACAGACAGCCGCGCCATTTAGTATGAATACAAAACCAGATGTCGATTTCGAATCATCTACATCACATTGGAAGCTAGAATCAGTGTAGCTTTCCAATTTCAATTCTCCATCCCCATAAACTATGAACAAGTTCTTGGTCCTTCTCAAGTGCTTAAGAATATCTTTCACGGCCTTCCAATGCATTGGACCAGGGTTCGCCTGATATCTTCTTGTAACACTCAGAGCGTAAATAACATTGGGCGTGTCGATATCATGTCATACATGATACTACCAATGGCTGAATCATATGGAATACATGTCGTCATCTCTATCTCTTCATTAGTTTTGGGACACTAGATAGAGACACACCATGACACATTGGTAAGCAACATCTCTTGGACTCTTCCATAGAGAATCGCTTCAGAATGGTATCGACATAAGTGGCTTGGGTGAGCCCCTGCATCTTTTTTGATCTATCTCTATAGATTTGTATACCCAATACATAAGATGCTTCACCCATGTGTTTCATGGAGAATTTACTTGCTAACCATACTTTAGTTGATTGCAGTAGTCATATATCATTCACAATGAGAAGGATATCATCAACATAAAGTACTAGGAATATCACTGCACTCCACTAACTTTCTTGTACACGCATGGTTCCTCAGGATTTTTAGCAAAACCAAATTCCTTGATAGTTCTATCAAATCTGAGGTTCCAACTCCTTGACGCCTGCATGAAACCATATATTGATCTCTGAAGTTTGCATACCCTATGCTCACTTCCTACTGATGTGTATTCTTCAGGTTGAGACATATAAATTTCTTCTTTCATGTCTCCATAAGGAAATGCGGTCTTTACCTCCATTTGCTAGATCTCATAGTCATACCATGCTGCTAATGCTAGTAGTATTCTAATGGACTTAAACGTAGCAAATATTGAAAAATTTTCCTCATATTCAATTCCTTGCCTTTGAGTATAACCTTTTGCTATCAATCTTGCTTTGAAGGTCAATACCTTCTATCCGCCCCAAGCTTTCTTTTAAGATCCATTTACATCCTATGGGAACGATTCCCTAGGTGGATCCACCAATGTCTAGACTTGGTTTGAATAGAGTCCATATCAGACTACATGGCTTCAAGCCATTTGATTGAATCAGTATCAGATATTGCTTCTTTGAAGTTCATTGGATCATTTCCAAAACAAGGCTCATCATGGCCTTGTTCATGAAGAAGCGTGTATCTTGCAGGTTCTAGGAGCTTGTACTTCAACTACTAGTTTTTGGGGATTAGGTTTAACTTCTATAGTTGAGGGAGTATCTTGAATTTCTTCAAGTTCTATCATCTTGCTTTTCTATCTAATAGAAATTTCTTTTCCAAAAAGGTGACATTTCTTGAAACAAACACTTTTGCTTCATTGGGATGATAGAAATAATATCCAACAACATTCTTTGGAAATCAGACAAAGTAGCACAATGTGGATCTACTATCCAATTTGTATCCCACTGTCTGCTTCACGTAAGCAGGACATCCACATATTCTCATGTAAGAATATTTGGGAATTTTTCTCATCCATATATCATATGGTGTTTTATTAACTGCTTTAGTATGGACATTATTCAAAAACATTGTCGTAGTTTCAAGCGCGAAGCCTCAAAATGATGTAGGCAATTCAGTGAATCCCATCATGGATCGAACCAACCATCAAGGTTCGACTACGACGTTCAGAAACACCATTCAATTGTGGTGTTTCTGGTGGAGTCCCCTTGAAAGAATCTTATTCTCTTTTAGATAACTCAAAAATTCAGCACTTAAGTATTATCCACCTCGATCAGATCGAAGTGCCTTAATACTTCTTTCTAACTGGTTTCCTACTTCAGATCTGAATTCTTTGAACCTTTCAAATGTTTCAGATTTTTGTTTCATCAAATAAACATACACATACCTCGAATGGTCATCAGAAAATGTAATGAAGTAGGTTTGCCCATATTTTATGCTAACACTTAACGGGCCACAAACGTCTGTGTTGATAAAATCCAGTAGACCATGTGCAAGTTCCACGTTTCCATTGGATAAAGTCTTGGTCATTTTTCATTTTAGACAGGACTCACAAGTAGGTAGAGAATTTATGCCTGACAAGTCAAACATGTCTTCTCCCACTAGTTTGTGAATCCTTCTTTGGAAAATGTGACATAGTCTAACGTGACATATTTGTGCGGGATTTGGCTCATCTTACTTTCTTTTGTTTGTTGTTGAAAGTATGTTTACTTGGAAATTCACTTATCATTTCCATAACATTTCTGGCGCATATAATTTCTTATGTCTGAACTTCTTGCAGTGAAATAAATATGTTCTGACTTATCAGCATTTGTAGGCAATTTAAGTGTCCTTCAGATTTTGAGTTTGCCTATTATTGAGTTTGCTTTTCTTGTGAGGGACAGAACATTTCTTTCCCTTAATTTGTGGGCCAATTTTCGTCCTGACGAGAAGCCCATTAGAAAAAAAAAATTTTCCTGTTTTATGGTGATATCATAAGTCATAAGCGTATTGACTAGCTCTTCAAGGCTATCATCTATCTTATTCAAATTGAAGTTCACCATGACCCCATCAAATGAGGAAGAGAAAGACAACAAATTGATGTCATCAAGTAACTCGTTAGGAATCATATATTTTAGGCCCGCCACATTCTCAATGAGCCCAGTCATACGTACACCACGCTCATGGTCCAGAGCCTCATCTTGCATGCGTGTAGTCATGAGCTTCTTGAAAGTGGTGTGCATCATTGTATAAGTTTCATGCACCATGCAACCCTTGCATGTGTATTCGAATGACAGTAACATTCAACATTTCCTCAAATTGTCCCAACAGTTCATTTGACATAGAAGCGAGCATGTTACACTTTAGCTGGCATAATATGGTCCTACCATCTTGCATGCTTTGTCAGTTCAGCAAGACTAACATTAGTGTGAATGCAACCTATCTTGGAAATTAGATTCGGTTAGCTTGTTAATAACATAAATGGATTATGTGATGAAATAATCAAAATATACTGATATGAAACAGAATAATGGTTGTTGATTATTTTAAAATAATTCTAAAATATAAAATATGGATTTTTTTTTAAATTTCCCTCCCACTATTTTGACATTTCCACCATCCTCTGATAAAAAAGGAAAATCGTATTTCCTTAGTGGGCACGTAGAGCCCAATTAGACAATTATAATCACGAATAATATCAGTCAATTATAATTTCTAAAAGATAGAATCCAATTGCATTCCCATGCAACCTCCGCGTGTTTCGCCTAACGTTTAATAAGAACTCAATAATATGACGCCGTTTATTTTCACGTGTCAAACCGTCCCATCAATATTGAATTGTAGTGGACGGTCGCCATGAGTTCCCCCAATAATATGAGCCGAAGTCATGAGAGTTCTACTAAATTCACATCTTATGTCCAGTGGAAGTCAAAGCTTTCCGGCGTCCAGGCCTCCCAAATAATATGAGTCAGACACTGTTCGCGGGTAGCGATCAACATGCAACCATGGTTGATGGAAGGCGAGAATAAATTAAACTCTTTTAATTTTTACTTTTGTCGTTTGATATAAATTTTGAATCTTATTCAAAAAGAGGGATTTTAATTTTAAAACTGTCTCATCATTTTAATTTAAAATCGCGTGCCACGAGTTTGTATGTTTTCCGGATTTATGCAACTATATTATTTAATAATATACATACATGCATACTACTATATATCGCATATATCATAATATAACATTCAACAATAAATAAGGTGAAAGGGGATCGGTTACGGTGACCGGAAGCGCAACGGAAGTTCAAAAAATCAAAATTTTAAGCAAAATTTCGGCCACCCCTTGTTTCATGTAGCAAATACAATACCACAACTATGTCATACATAGGGTGTAAGAAAATCGTTACCTATCAACCTCTTGAGGTTGATGATGGCACCAACCAAGTTGTAAACAACTTGGCTCTTGAATGGAAGATAAATCTACAAGCTTTCCTCCTTTCTTCTTGAATCTTTCCTTCAAATTAGGCCCACCACCAACTAGGTAGATCCCCTCATATTTTGCACTAGAAAAATATGAGGATTTTTCAAAGAGAAGTGCAAGATTTCCTCAACAAATTGAAGAACAAAAATGAGAGAAAATGGAGAGAGAAGCCCTTGAAGATTTCGGCCATGTGTGTGTGCAATGGGGGGAAAGGAGACTAGTCTTGGTTGTGGGAAAAGGTGTTCCAAAAAGTTGCATGCCATGCCTTGAAAACTCAAAAAGTAGTCTCCCAACCTTTCACCTCCCATGCATGCATATTATATGGTTTTTAACACATTAAAAACCATGGACTAAATTTAATTATCTCAAACATATTTGAAACTAATTAAACATTACTTGAATTTACCCAAGTCCCACTAGTTAAATAATTAATTTAAATTGAGCTCTACAAGACTCAATACAATTTAATTAATTCAACACTTGAATTAATTTAATTATTTTGGACTCTACTAGGTCCACTAGTGTTTAATTAATTCAACACTTGAATTAATTTAATTTAGTCCATAATAATGTTTATGAAAATCACAATTTTCAAATACATTATTCACTTGGCCTAATTTTAATTTAGGAACACTTCCATAAATTAAAATTTACATTTCTCTCATAGAAGTCATACTTCTATTTTTCTTTACACTTATAAACTCATTTATAAGTCGTTCAACACATTGAACTATTTTCTCCTTTATAGAAGTCATACTTCTAAATTTCCTTACGCTTATAAACTCCTTTATAAGCCGTTCAACACATTGAACTATTTTAACTTCTCAACGGGTTCTAGAAAGCTAGTACTTGTGTGGCCCTCAATGGTTCATTGATACAACTAGCCGTGGGTTCACATCTCTATGTGATTCGGACTAAACATGTCCTTATATGAGCATACCCCAATTGCTCCATTCTTACTTATCAACTCCTTGATAATAAGAACGTCAGAACTCAAGTCTGATAGTACCCAACCAATCATGTTAAACGCCTAGCAGCATCGCTTACATGATTCCCTAGGTATCAAATGATAGTGCCTGCAAGAACCATTCAATTATGGTTAGCGTACAGTACGGTCCCTTCAACTCATATATCCCGATCGATTCGACAACCATTGGTTTATCGAGAGTTGTCAATGAATCGATACTATGTGTCATGTCGTAGTTGCATCGATGGTGTAATCTATGAAACCCCTTTCATAATTACCACCATACTCTGGCCAGAGATTTCAACCTACATACACATGATAACACATAGGATATCCATACCCGAAGGTAAGCGGTGAATCCCCGACTACAATGCATCGACTCCTATGTGTTTCGACAGAACACCCAACCTTGCCACCTGATGACCCCATGAGAGTCGGTAAACAAGTCAAAGTGTAATTCTAGCACATAGAGTCTCAATGTTGTCCCGGGTCATAAGGACTAATGGTGTACAACCATAAACAAGGACTTTTCCACTCGATAAGTGAGAACCACTTGGAAAGTCCTTTTATGGAGGGTTGTTCAGTGCACTCTACCAGCAGCACCTATCTGCATGCTCGGACATCACAATGTCCCCTACCAATGAAACATGGTACTCACATCGCAGATACTAGTCTCTAACTCGAGCGGCCTATATCCTTCTTAGTGGCGGCTGAATCGACTAGGAAGCGTTTAGAATATACAATATTACAAATATGAGTTTCATGATACTCATCATATGAGCGTCTCATATTCTTTCTACTATTTATATATTCAAGGGCTTTATCTATGCAACTAGCATGGGTATACAGATAAAGATGTGCCAAAATAATAATATCAAATATTACTAAAATAAAGATTGCTTATACATAGAGTTTCATTGTGAACACTCGGCCAACACTTGGCTCGACGGGCACCTACTCTAACAATCTCCCACTTGCACTAGAGCCAACTACCCATATGCTTTAAACCCATTGATTCGCGATGCTTGTCGAATAATGGTCCAGGTAAAGGCTTAGCTAGTGGATCAACAACATTGTCTGCGGAGCCGGCTATGTCAATAGACACTTCTTCCTCTTTCCACAATCTCTCCGAGGATGTGGTACTTACTCAATACATGTTTGGACTTCTGATGAGACCTTGGCTCCTTTGCTTGAGCTAAAGCTCCCGTGTTGTCACACAACACCGGGACAGGAGCAACTCCATCAGGAATGACGTCCAACTCTTAGACGATATTCCTTATCCAAACAGCCTCCCTTGTTGCATCTGATGCAACAATGTATTCGACCTCTGTGCTGGAATCCGCAGTATTGTCTTGCTTGGAACTCTTCCAAGAGACAGCAGCACCATTGAGCATGAATACAAACCCAGAGGTTGACTTCGAGTCATCGATATCGCTTTGGAAGCTAGAGTCGGTATAGCCTTCCAATTTTAGTTCTCCACCCCATAGACCAAGAACAATTTATTGGTCCTTCTCAACTACTTGAGGATGTCTTTCACAGCTTTCAGGTGTGGAAGACCAGGGTTCGATTGATATCTACTCACTACACTTAGTGCGAAAACCACGTCAGGACGTGTAGATATCATCTCATACATGATGCTACCAATCGCAGATGCATAAGGAATGCTTTGTCATCGCCGCTATCTCTGCATCAGTCTTGAAAGACAGATCGACTTGGATAGGGACACGCCATGACACATTGGTAGATGTCCTCTCTTGGACTTATCCATCGAGCACCGCTTCACGATGGTATCAATGTATGTGGACTGGGTGAGACCAAGCAATCTTTTCGATCTATCTCTATAGATCTGTATCCCAATACAAAAGATGCTTCACCCAAGTCCTGCATAGAGAACTTACTCGCTAACCATATCTTAGTTGATTGCAACATTCCTACATCATTCCCAATGAGTAGAATGTCATCAACATAAAGCACCAGGAATGTCACAACACTCCCACTGACCTTCTTATACACAGGGTTTCTCAGGATTCTTAGTAAATCAACTCTTTGATTGTACTTTCGAATCTAAGGTTCCAACTCCTAGATGCCTGCTTTAGACCATAAATAGATCTCTGAAGTTTGCATACCATATGCTCACTTCCGATAGATGTAAACCCTCCAGGTTTGAGACATGTAAATCTCTTCCTTAATATCCCCATTAAGAAAGGCTGTCTTGACATCCATCTGCCATATCTCATAGTCATACCATGCAGCTATGGCTAGCAAAATCCTTATGGACTTGAACATTGCAACTTGTGAAAAGGTTTCCTCAAAGTCAACTCCTTGTCTTTGAGTATATCCTTTTGCCACCAATCGCGCCTTGAAGGTCAATACCTTCCCATCCGTCCCAAGTCCCTATGGGAACCTTTCCCTCAGGTGGATCCACGAGATTCCACACTTGGTTCGAATGCATGAAATTCATCTCAGATTCCATTGCTTCAAGCCATTTAGGATGAATCGGCATCAGATAATGCTTCCTTGAAGGTCCTTGGATCACATCCATGGATAGGCTCATCATGGCCCTCTTCAAGAAGCAGACCATACCTCATAGGTGGTCTCGAGACTCTCTCGGATCTTTTAGGAGCTTGTATCTCCTCACTTGGCTCTTCGGGTGTGGGTTCTATAATTGTGGGTGTCTCTCGAACCTCTTCGAGTTCTATCATCTCCCCTTTTCTATCCAATAGAAAATTCCTTTTCCAAAAAGGTTGCATTCCTAGAAACAAACACCTTTGTTTCTTGGGGATGATAGATATGATATCCAACTGAATTCCGTGGATATCCCACAAAGTACCATAAAATGGATAGACTATCCAATTTATCTCCCACTACCTGCTTCAAATAAGCAGGGCTCCCCATATTCTAAGACAAGAATATTTGGGAGGCTTGCCCATCCATATCTCATATGGTGTCTGCCTTCGAATGGACATTTAATGGAATATCTTTCAATTTTAAGTTATAGAGATCGTTTTCAAGTTCTCAAGTACCAATAAAACATTCATTCATGTAAATGTTGCAAACACCTTTGCAAAATAAACAAGAATATCCATTTTTATCACAATAGAAATGGAAACAATGTTTTTCACCAAAATGGTACAAACAAAACATCTCTTAAAAATAACTTAAAATCATTGTTCAACAATAAGTAAACATTTCTTAAGGTCTTGGCAGCAACTCTTGCTCCATAGCCATTCTCAAGAAGGTCACACCTTCCTAAAGCTTTCTACTTCTTCCCATCACCTGTAACTCATTACAGAGATGTGATCAACATTTGGTATCCAATACCCAAGAAGTAGAGTTAACTGAAATGTTTACTTCAATGTAGAACATACCATTTCCAGAACTTTTCTGGGCAAGATATTCTTTGCAATTACGCCTCCAATGTCCAGGCTTCTTGCAGTGATAACAAACATCACTAGTCTTGTCAGCCCTAACTGGTGTGGCTGCCACAACGGGATTCGGAGATTGCCTCATCTAGGGCACGTTCTTCTTGGGATGTTGGAAAGAACACTTTTTTCCCTTCCCATGTGGATCAATCTTCGTACCAGATGAAGAACCAACATAAAGAACCAACTTCTCTTTCTTGATGGTTGATTCAAACGTAACAAGCATATTCACCAACTCCTCAAGAGTCGGCTCCATCTTGTTCATGTTGAAGTTCACCACAAAAGAATCAAATGAGCTAGGCAGCGATAAGAACAACACGTCGGTGGTCAACTCCAAAGGCAAGATCATATCCATGCCAACGAGCTTGTCCACGAGCCCAATCAACTTTAGGCCATGCTCATGGACCGAGGCCCCATCTCGCATGCGCATAGTGATCAGCTCCTTGACGGTAGCATGCCTAAGAGGCTGAGTCTACTCACCAAAGAGCTCTTTGAGGTGCTTATGAATGTCAGCAGCATTCTTTGCATCCTCAAAACGCCTCTGCAGCTCATAATTCATAGAAGTCAGCATATAACACCTGGCTATCAAGTCATGGTCACACCATTCCTTGTAAGCCTGCAATTCCTCAGGATTGTAGTCAGTCGGAGCCTCAACAGGAGGCGACTCAGTCAGTGTATATGCTACCCTTTCCGAATTCAAGACAATTTTCAGGTTTCTTAGCCAAGTGAGGTAATTAGGTCCAGTTAATATGTGTTTATCGAGTATTATGGATATCGGATTGCGAATCGAAGACATTGTCAATTTGTACTGAAAAGTGAAAACAGATAAATGTTGGTGACTATTTTAAAATATTTAGTAAGATATGAAGTTTGGACTTTTACTTCATAAATATTCGCTCCCACTGTTTTGACATCTTTCACTACCCTCTAGTGAAAACGGGAAACTCCTTTCCTCAGTAGGTACGTAAGGTCTAATTAGCGAATTATGATCCCGAATAATATCAGCCAATCACAATTCCTAAAAGATAGTTTCCAATTGCATCACAATGCAACCCTCTACGTAAAATTTTGTCTCACGTTTGATTAGGACCCAATAATATGACGTCGTTCATCTTCACGTGTCAAGCCTTACCCATCGATGTTGAACCTTAATGGACGGTCGCCATGAGTTCCCCCAATAATATGAGTCGAAATCATGGGAGTTCCACGTAGTTCACATCACCATGTCAATGGATGTCACAGCTTTCCGGCACCCAAAGCTCCCCCAATAATATGAGCCGAGCCCCGAGTACGGGTAGCGTTCATCATGCACCCATTGTCGATGGAAGACATGGAAATTATAAACAAATTTATAATTCCCCTTTTCGGGCTTGATATTAATTTTGAATCTTATTCAAAATGAGGGTTTTTTAATTTTGAAAGGTCTCATCATTAATTTTATTTTAAAATCTCGCCATGTTTGATCGTATGTTTGCCGGATTCATGCAACTTTGTTATTATCATAATAATAACGCACATACTCATTATTTATAACATAGCATGCATATATTATAAATAGTAAACAAACAAGGATGATCAATCGCCCCAATACTAACGGACCGTGTGAGCTAAACACGGGCCTAGGTCCAATCCAAGGGAAATGCACGGGATGCAAATGCAACTATTACATAAGCTTCCAATATTTACATGTCTTCGATCTTCATAATCATCATGGCCACCATCTTTCAATCTTGATCATCCACTATACTAATATTTACAAATAAATATCCATGGCAAATAGGGATACATCTCATGGGGGTGGGAACGGGCCATAAACCAAGCCCACTTTATAAATTGATAATTATTACAATCATTCAACACAAAATATCCTAGCATACACCTAGCAAATTGGGCTTGGGCTTTTGATCATCCTTCATGCATAATATCACATATCATACACCATCAATTAATTATCACAATAATTAATTGATCCAATATTATATATCTTGATCCAATCACTAACCGCCACGATTATAAACTAAATTAACAAAGTATACAAACACCTTTGTCTACTTTCCAATTAATTTATTTATAATCGAATTTCTTATAAATCACAATTTACTATAAATAATTAAAGTCCAACTTCAATTATTTATTTTATGAGAAAAATTTGCAACTTTTGTAATTTTAAACTTAAGGGCCCAAAAACTTATTTTTCACCAAAAACATTTTTAGCCCATTTAAAATTCACAAACATGTTAGCCATCCAATGGACCAACAACTCAAGGCCCATGACACTTTGATAATCCAAAACACTTTTGGAAACCCTAGTCGTCATCGCCGTCGCCGGAGCTCTGTCGCCGGATTCCGGCCAACATGCAAAAAAAAAATTTTTTTTATTAAATTGATGGGACTGTTCGGGCAGCCCCTCGGGCTGCCCGAGCTGCCTCCCCTCGGGCAGCAACATGCTGCCCGAAATCCCCATTGTAATGCCTTGATTTTTCTTGCAAATTTTCATTCTCATGCGGTTAGAAATCGACCTCAATATAATATCTTGTAAATGCTACACAAAATCGTAACCATAGCTCGGATACCACTTGAAAGTGGATCGGTTACGGTGACCGGAAGCGCAACGGAAGTTCAAAAAATCAAATTTTAAGCAAAATTTCGGCCACCCCTTGTTTCATGTAGCAAATACAAACCACAACTATGTCATACATAGGGTGTAAGAAAATCGTTACCTATCAACCTCTTGAGGTTGATGATGGCACCAACCAAGTTGTAAACAACTTGGCTCTTGAATGGAAGATAAATCTACAAGCTTTGCTCCTTTCTTCTTGAATCTTTCCTTCAAATTAGGCCCACCACCAACTAGGTAGATCCCCTCATATTTTGCACTAGAAAAATATGAGGATTTTTCAAAGATAAGTGCAAGATTTCCTCAACAAATTGAAGAACAAAAATGAGAGAAAATGGAGAGAGAAGCCCTTGAAGATTTCGGCCATGTGTGTGTGCAATGGGGGGAAAGGAGACTAGTCTTGGTTGTGGGAAAAAGGTGTTCCAAAAAGTTGTATGCCATGCCTTGAAAACTCAAAAAGTAGTCTCCCAACCTTTCACCTCCCATGCATGCATATTATATGGTTTTTAACACATTAAAAACCATGGACTAAATTTAATTATCTCAAACATATTTGAGACTAATTAAACATTACTTGAATTTACCCAAGTCCCACTAGTTAAATAATTAATTTAAATTGAGCTCTACAAGACTCAATACAATTTAATTAATTCAACACTTGAATTAATTTAATTATTTTGGACTCTACTAGGTCCACTAGTGTTTAATTAATTCAACACTTGAATTAATTTAATTTAGTCCATAATAATGTTTATGAAAATCACAATTTTCAAATACATTATTCACTTGGCCTAATTTTAATTTAGGAACACTTCCATAAATTAAAATTTACATTTCTCTCATAGAAGTCATACTTCTATTTTTTTTTACACTTATAAACTCATTTATAAGTCGTTCAACACATTGAACTATTTTCTCCTTTATAGAAGTCATACTTCTAAATTTCCTTACGCTTATAAACTCCTTTATAAGCCGTTCAACACATTGAACTATTTTTAACTTCTCAACGGGATCTAGAAAGCTAGTACTTGTGTGGCCCTCAATGGTTCATTGATACAACTAGCCGTGGGTTCACATCTCTATGTGATTCGGACTAAACATGTCCTTATATGAGCATACCCCAATTGCTCCATTCTTACTTATCAACTCCTTGATAATAAGAACGTCAGAACTCAAGTCTGATAGTACCCAACCAATCATGTTAAACGCCTAGCAGTGTCGCTTACATGATTCCCTAGGTATCAAATGATAGTGCCTGCAAGAACCATTCAATTATGGTTAGTGTACAGAACGGTCCCTTCAACTCTTATATCCCGATCGATTCGACAACCATTGGTTTATCGAGAGTTGTCAATGAATCGATACTATGTGTCATGTCGTAGTTGCATAGATGGTATAATCTATGAAACCCCTTTCATAATTACCACCATACTCTGGCCAGAGATTTCAACCTACATACACATGATAACACATAGGATATCCATACCCGAAGGTAAGCGGTGAATCCCCGACTACAATGCATCGACTCCTATGTGTTTCGACAGAACACCCAACCTTGCCACCTGATGACCCCATGAGAGTCGGTAAACATGTCAAAGTGTAATTCTAGCACATAGAGTCTCAATGTTGTCCCGGGTCATAAGGACTAATGGTGTACAACCATAAACCAGGACTTTTCCACTCGATAAGTGAGAACCACTTGGAAAGTCCTTTTATGGAGGGTTGTTCAGTGCACTCTACCAGGAGCACCTATCTGATTGCTCGGACATCACAATGTCCCCTACCAATGAAACATGGTACTCACATCGCAGATACTAGTCTCTAACTCGAGCGGCCTATATCCTTCTTAGTGGCGGCTGAATCGACTAGGAACCGTTTAGAATATACAGTATTACAAATATGAGTTTCATGATACTCATCATATGAGCATCTCATATTCTTTCTACTATTTGTATATTCAAGGGCTTTATCTATGCAACTAGCATGGGTATACAGATAAAGATGTGCCAAAATAATAATATCAAATATTACTAAAATAAAGATTGCTTATACATAGAGTTTCATTGTGAACACTCGACCAACACTTGGCTCGACGGGCACCTACTCTAACATAAGGATGATCGATCATCAACCCTATTAGATTCATGTGAGCCAGGCATGGATCCAGGTCCAAAACCTAGGTGAATGCAGGGATGCAAATGCGATTATTACAAGTGCTTCCAATATTTTACATGTCTTCATCTTGTGCATCGGGCCCACCATCTTCCAGTCTTGATCTCTCAATATTTCTAATAATTACATTTAAATAGTCATGTCACATAAGAGATACATCTCATGGGGTGGGAACGTGCCATAAACCAGGCCCACTTTAATAAAATCAAATATTGACAAAATGAATAAAACAGTAAAATATCCTAACATACATCTAACACATTGGTCAAGGCTCTCGATCATCATTCATGCATTTAATATCAAATATTAACATCAATTTAATTAATTGATAAATCATGTATCTAATAATTTTATTACTAACGACCACAATTATTAAAGAATTTAATAAATTAAATAAACACCTTTATTTATTTTCCAATTAATTAAAATAATAATTTATTTCTATTAAAACTCTTTTTTACCATAAATATTTAAAATCATATTCCAATTATTTATTTTATAAGAAAATTATTACTTTTCCAAAAATTAATTTCCCAAAAGAAAAATTGAACAAATTTTTATAAAACATCAATTTAGTCCAATGTTTTGAAAAATCAGAAAATCGCGCCCTAGGTCCAAACAATTTCAGCGCATTATCCAGCACAGTGCCCAAGACATTCTCGGGCAGCCGCCCCGCGCCCGCTTACTCCCCGATCATATCGGGCAGGCTGAAAGCAGCCTTGGTGCACAGGGCGCACAACGTGCAGACATGCGCGCACAGCGTGTGGACATTCCACACGCTGCTCGCGCTGTTCGGACACTCCGCATAGTGCGGGCGACAGCTGCGCGAAGAACTGTGTGCGCTGTGCCCTGCCCGGAATAGTTCCAGGAAGCCCCTTTTTTTATTTCTGGAAAAATAAAAATTTTTATGATTCATCAATTTTCTGAAAAATTTTCTTGTGTGGTTAGAAATAAATTATTCAATATGATTTAAAACCATACGATATAGAAAACCTGGCTCTGATACCACTGTTGGATCTCGGTTTTCTCGTGCCCAAAACCCAGCGGAAGTTTTTAAAAAATTTAGATCTTGACATTCAAGATATTTTTTAGCACTCGTATAATTTTAATAAATAAACATTCATAGAATGTTTAGTATATATCTCTAGTGAATTTTCACTTGGCTCCAACCATGCCGGTATAAGCGAAAGTAGCTCTTGTGTTAAATCCTACAAACTTTTTTCAAATCTTCTTTCTTCTATCTCCTAATCTGGTTCACGACTGGATTATTTTTCCTCTTCCAACATGCACTAGAAATTATATGAGGATTTTACGTAGAGATTGATATGAGGTGGCCGAAAACAAGGAGAGTGGGATGAGGTTGCTTTTTCGAAAACCCCTTGGCTTGGAGGCTAGGGTTTTTTGAAATTTGTGAATGAATTGTTTTTAACCCTAAGCCTAATACACACACACACACACACACACACATATATATATATATATATATATATATATATATATATATATATATATATATATAAACTTAGGGCCATTAAATAAATTAAACACTTAATGGGCTTAAACAATTAATTATTCTAGTGTAACTAGTTTAATTAATTAATTAATATTTAAATGTCCAATTAAAAACCCAATAATGTTGGTCTTGTACTCCTACAAGCCCATTATATATATATATATATACTCATTACATTTAATTTAAATTCTTTATAAAATCAACATTTGAATTTAATATTTATATTATCAATTCATCTCCTAGAATTTATCACCTCAAAAATTTAATATTTAATAAACTAAAATTTTAAGTTTAATAAACTAAATTCTCAAATTTTATAAATTCAATTTCTTGAATTTACTATCTCATAAATTCAACTCCTTAAATTTATTTTCTCAAAATTTATTTATCATAAATTTAACTCCTTGAATTTACTATATCATAATATAAATTCAACTTCTTGAATTTATTCTCTCAAGGGGAACAAAATGATCCAGTGCTTGTGTGATCTTCAATGGTTATGGGATACAGCTAGCCGTGGGTTCACAACTCTTTGTGATTCAGGACATAATTCTATATTCGGGTTTATCCTAATTTGTCCATTCTATGTATCAACAATTGATCATTAGAATGTCAGAAATCATATTTCTGATTAAACTCATCGAATCATGGTAAGAGCGCCTAGTAGCATCGCCCCTTGATTCCCTAAGTATCACTGATAGTGCCTGCAAAAACCAGTCGATTATGATTAACGTACAATATAGTTACTTCATCTCATATATCTCGATCGAATCTGCAACCATTGGTTCATCGAGGGTTGCATAATAATTTGACAAAAATGTGACACATATAAATAGTGGCATCACATGTACTATTAGAGAGCTCCTTCTCCAACATACATATCATACTTCGGCTAGAGATTCCACACACTATTATTTCATCAGATCACATAGGATATCCACACCCGTAGGTGAGCGGTGAATTCCCGACTACAATGCACTGGCTCCTACATGTGTCGCAATTGTACCCAATCTCGCAACCTGATGACTCTCCTGGAGCCGGTAAAAGAGTCAAAGCACAGCCCTATCATATAAAGCCTCAGTGTTGTGCCGGGTCGTAAGGACTAATGGTGTACAATCATAATCACAAACTTATCCTCTCGATGAATGATAACCACTTGGAAAATCCGAGGGAGGGTTGTTCGGTATAATTATCACATGACTACCAATCTGCATATTTGGACATCTCTATGCCCTTACGAAGAAACTCGGTACACAACATCACAGATGCTAGTTTCGAGCTCAAGAGATCTTTATCCATGTTTTAGGCGACTGAATCGACTAGGAACGAATTTAGATTATACAGTTTTTACAAATGAGTTTCAACATCGAATTACGATTCATTTATATTAAAGTATAATCAAGGTATTTATCTATGTTGATGACATATGTATACATATAAAGAAATAACAAACCATGAAATAATGAATTATATTAAAATAAAGATTGCTTAGTACAACTTGAGTCAATAAATTCCTATTCAACCGTTGGCTTGTAGGACATCTACTCTAAAAAGACATATTATGAATTTGTCATTGTTGTTAATATATGGATGGATCGAATTAATTATTTATATAAAGATATTTTAGGTATTTGACATATATTATTGTTGCCTAAATTTTTTAAATTTATGGATAGCTGTTATTAAGTCATAGTTCACATACATATATAGATAAGTGAAAAGAACATAGTTTGAGAGGAAAAAGATTCTTGTAAAAATTATTATTGTTTTCAGAGTGTACCATTATAAATCTTGTGTGTACTTGTATTTATCATTCGTCCTTTTTATCGCTTTCGAAAATTAAAACCTGGCCTTAATTCATAGCCACTGTTTATTCCCTCAAGAATGATCGATTTCAGTTGCTAAGAACAACGTCTTTTGAAAGTTCGAGGGGATTGTTGAATAAATACACCAAATATGGTGACATTAAATAAAGTATGTTAATTGAGATATATAATACATGTAATATAGTACATGAATTATTTAGGTACATGAATTGTTAGAGTAGATGCCCTGCAAGCCAACGGTTGGCTAGGGAATTTATTGACTCAAGTGTAATAAACAATCTTTATTTTAATATAATTTATCTTTTAATGGTTTCGTAATACTTTATCTGTATACCCATGCAAGCAGCATAGATAAAGTCCTTGATTATGCTTTAATACAAATGAATCGTAATTCGATGTTGAAACTCATTTGTAAATGTAGTGACCCGTTCCAGAATCACCTACTAATCAGATCTTAAGCATGCAAAATGTAACATTTAAAACTGAATCAGGTAAACAGCGGAAAAACAGTAATACAACCCAATCGAATCTGTAAGTACAAAATACTTAAACAACCAGATCGAACTAAATTCCAAGAACAAATACCAACAACTACAAGTCAACCTCTGCCAGCTCCCTGTCCACTCCCTCCTGGACCGTCCAACCTGAGACCTGCCCCATCGAATAGGGTGTCCAAAACAGAGATAAACCGAGGACGTGAGCATAAAACGCTCAGCACCGAAAGCATGAGTATACAAGACTATGACATGCATGTATGCAAAATGTACTGGATACCAGGATCTGGGTATAACGAAATACTGCTCAGGTAAATGACGTCAAGGTATGTAGCACTCTGCGCCGTCGCACCAGGAGGTGGCTCCCATACTCAAAATAAACCTGTGGATATACCGGTGACCTGACCACCGTCGGCCAACGGGGTCCAACCATCCACAACAAACGAGGGCTGAGCACCCTCTCAACAGGCTATCTCAAAGATAATCAGGCCCAACATGATTATGCAAATGCCGCATAATAAACCATGCATCATATGACAGATAATAATGCAACATATAAACATGCAACACATAGTAAAGTATACTCAATCCTGCTATCTCGGATAGTACTTTCGTACCTCAAACCAGTAGATCCTAGCAATCAGCCCTAGAATCAAGCCTGCGTCCGTAGTCAGCCCACTGATGCCGCTAGCTCCCAACTAGAGCACAGCTCCGCTACAAAACCAGTAGCTCCCCGCTAGTGCCTGAACCTCGGGAAAAGACTAGAAACCCATCAGAAACGACTAAAACGCTCTGGAACACTCGGAATTGGCGAGTAAAAAGTGAAGCCTCGCGCCTCTATTTATAGACAACGATCGGTAGATCCGATCCACTTCGGAAGATCCGATCCGGTACACTTCGGACCTTCCGAACCCTGATCGGACGATCCGAACCCTGCATGTCTTCCACGTGTCCAGCCACCTGTCTCGGACGATCCGAACCCTGATCGGACGATCCGAACCCTGCATGTCTTCCACGTGTCTAGCCACCTGTCTCGGACGATCCGAACCCTGATCAGACGATCCGAACCCTGCATGTCTTCCACGTGTCCAGCCACCTGTCTCGGACGATCCGAACCCTGATCGGACGATCCGAACCCTGCATGTCTTCCACGTGTCCAGCCACCTGTCTCGGACGATCCGAACCCGGTTCGGTCCTTCCGATCCCACCGAAATATAATTAATCCAATAATTAACTCAAATTAGGCATCGGGATACTACATTCTCCCCCCCTAAAAAGGATTTCGTCCGCGAAATCGTGTCTGAAGAATGACAATTCTGAACAACAATACATTCAACTTAAGAATGAATTACAACTGAAAGTACAACTGAAATTACAATCATAACTGAAAATACTACAACTAGAACAACTCTGGATGCTCTGACCGCATGCGACTCTCTAGTTCCCAAGTAGCTTCTTCAGTACCTCGGCGCTGCCACTGCACTAAGACAAGAGGAATAGTCTTATTCCGCAGTACCTTATCCTTCCGGTCTAAGATCGAAAACGGTCTTTCCACAAAAGACAAATCCGGATTCAGCTGAACTTCTGTCGGATGCAAAACATGAGACTCATCCGCTACGTATCGTCTCAACAAGGACACATGAAACACATTGTGAACACTAGACAGATACGGTGGCAAAGCTAATCTGTAGGCCAAATCTCCCACACATTCTAAGATCTCAAAAGGACCAATGAATCTCGGAGATAGCTTACCCTTGAGTCCAAATCTCAGAATCCTCCGAAAAGGTGATACCTTGAGAAACACTTTCTCGCCTGCATCAAAATGAAGAGGTCTGCGCTTGGTGTTCGCATAACTCGCTTGTCGATCCTGAGCAGTCTTAATCCGCTGTTTGATCACAAGAACTTTGTCCATGGCCTGCTGAATCAATTCTGGACCCTCGACCTGTCGTTCTCCGACTTCCTCCCAGAACAGAGGAGTACGACAACGTCGACCATACAATGCTTCAAACGGAGACATACCAATACTCCTATGAAAACTGTTGTTGTATGCAAACTCTATCAGTGGCAGATGATCCTGCCAAGCTTGCCCGAAATCCATCACACAAGATCTCAACATATCCTCAAGAGTACGAATAGTCCTCTCTGACTGACCGTCAGTCTCTGGGTGATATGCAGTACTCAAACTCAAGGTAGTGCCCAAAGCTTGCTGAAAGCTGCCCCAAAATCTAGATGTAAATCGAGGATCTCTGTCACTAACGATACTCACGGGCACACCATGAAACCGTACAATCTCCTGAATGTACAACCGTGCCATCCGATCGAAAGTGAAATCTCTGTTATACGGAAGAAAATGGGCAGACTTAGTAAGCCGATCCACTACCACCCAGATAGCATCTCTATTCCCCACAGACATAGGCAAGTGAGTCACGAAGTCCATCGTGATATGCTCCCACTTCCACTCCGGAATAGGAAGATTCTGCAACAAACCTCCAGGTCGTCGATACTCAGCCTTCACCTGCTGACAGACTAGGCACTTGGAGACATACTGATAAACATTACGTTTCATACCTTTCCACCAAAATCGAGTCCTCAAATCCTTATACATCTTGTTGCTCCCCGGATGAACACTCAACTTGCTACGATGAGCCTGGGACAAAATCTCCTCCCTCAAAGTGTCATCTTCCGGTACAACAACACGACCAGATAAGCACAAAAGACCCTCGGACTGATAGTGGAATCCAGAAGTATTATCTCCATCAGCCAACCGAGCTAATTTCTGAACCTTAGAATCAGACATCTGAGCATCTCTTGTAATGCCCGAGATTTAATTATTGTAATCAGACGTTGATTGAGTGACGTAATTGAAGTCATAAGAACTCAAATGAACCAATATGCCGAGATCGAGCGTTGTTGCGTGGTTAGCCAAGAAATTGGACAGAACCTTCGGCGCTCGAGCGGTAGAAAAGGACCGCCCGAGCGCCAATCCACCACAAATATGGAAGTTTGGCAGAATGTTCGGCGCCCGAGCGGTAGAAAAGAACCGCCCGAGCGCCAGTATTCCGTAAGAGTAGGCTTGGGGCAGAATATATGGCGCCCGAGCGGTAGAAAATTACCGCTCGAGCGCCAATGGATAACCCCCGAGTATTTGAACAGAAAGTGTCGCGCCCGAGCGGTACTTTCTTACCGCTCGAGCGCGAGACGTGGAATAGGCGAGACGAGCCACTTGCCTTCTTGCATGTTTCGAATGTATATATATATATATATACACATGCTAATCTTTCAGAGAAGAGAGAACGAAAGAAATCGAGAAAGGGTCGAGAAATTCCTCCAGAAATCCTTACGCCTTTGTGAGAAATCCGTCCGTCTGAATTAGAATCCGACTTCAGTACCATGTTCCTATCAACACAGGCTACAACTGGACATCAGATATGGACAGATCAGATATGGACAAATTCGACTTCGAGACGTCTTCTTCATCAAATCAGGAAGACAAAGGTATAATTCATGTGATATTCGGGAAGCATAACTCAAATTAGATTAATTTGAGTTTCCCAATAAAATCACATACTAGATTATTGTTTATACTGTTACCTGATTATGCTTGATTATAGAATTGTATTCAAGCAGGTAAGATAATTGAGATATTCAGTTATGGATATGATTATGCTGTGTTTACAGATTCTTATTCATTGCATCTAAGATAGGAGAGTCTTTGACAGGCATTGTCAAATAGCTAGACGTTTCGGTGTATCTCAGCATAGGAGTAGGTATTACTCTTATTGCCGCCGTTGATACAGCTCAGACCGAAGTCTAGGAATGAGACGTACATTACCCCGATTGGAGGGTAGGTAGTGACGTCTTATTCACCCCGGGATCCCTAGAGTTATAGTTGAGTCGAGTCTAGACATGATTTGATTAGGACTGCATGCTCATATGGATGTGGCTCCTAGATCATGGGACCCATCATTATTACTTTCAGTTATGATAGCATGTTTGTATGATTTAGATTGTTTATATGCACGTTTAGCTGATTTGAAGTGCATGCTTGTTGTGATTAGATTTCATAGCTTATGAAATCTAATGTTTTGATTTTATTCGTGACAGCATGTTTCATGAATTATTTTATGTAAATACATGTTTACCAGTTTTATACTGTGATTATTTCTCACCGGAGTTATCCGGCTTGTTGTCTTGTTTTGTATGTGTGCATGACAACAGGTGGGGCTGGATCAGGGTCAAGATGATGAGGAGAGAAGACGAGTTGTAGCGTGGTGATTCCGGACTTACAGTAGACTTGGTTTTATTACTGGACTTTAGTAGTTGCACATTAAATTAGCTTGTTGTACTTTAATACTGAAATGTATTTTATACAGACATGTATAGTATTTATATTCCATTACCTTCCGCAGTTATATCTTAAAACGAAAAATTTTTAGACCCTGTTTTATCTTATAGATAATTAAATCTCAAAGATGATTAGCGTCCGGGGTCCCCACATCTCTAATCCGAGAATACAAAACTGGCTCAGACAAATGAGAGCTACACGGGGAACTCTATGTTCCATTCACCGCTCACCTACGGGTGTGGATATCCTATGTGATCTGATGAAATAATAGTGTGTGGAATCTCTAGCCGAAGTATGATATGTATGTTGGAGAAGGAGCTCTCTAATAGTACATGTGATGCCACTATTTATATGTGTCACATTTTTGTCAAATTATTATGCAACCCTCGATGAACCAATGGTTGCAGATTCGATCGAGATATATGAGATGAAGTAACTATATTGTACGTTAATCATAATCGACTGGTTTTTGCAGGCACTATCAGTGATACTTAGGGAAT
The DNA here is from genome assembly GCF_022965805.1 of Primulina eburnea. Taxonomy (NCBI): domain Eukaryota; kingdom Viridiplantae; phylum Streptophyta; class Magnoliopsida; order Lamiales; family Gesneriaceae; genus Primulina; species Primulina eburnea. The sequence goes on along the minus strand of NC_133105.1, from coordinate 32,653,771 downwards.
CAAGGGGCGATGCTACTAGGCGCTCTTACCATGATTCGATGAGTTTAATCAGAAATATGATTTCTGACATTCTAATGATCAATTGTTGATACATAGAATGGACAAATTAGGATAAACCCGAATAAAGAATTATGTCCTGAATCACAAAGAGTTGTGAACCCACGGCTAGCTGTATCCCATAACCATTGAAGATCACACAAGCACTGGATCATTTTGTTCCCCTTGAGAGAATAAATTCAAGAAGTTGAATTTATATTATGATATAGTAAATTCAAGGAGTTAAATTTATGATAAATAAATTTTGAGAAAATAAATTTAAGGAGTTGAATTTATGAGATAGTAAATTCAAGAAATTGAATTTATAAAATTTGAGAATTTAGTTTATTAAACTTAAAATTTTAGTTTATTAAATATTAAATTTTTGAGGTGATAAATTCTAGGAGATGAATTGATAATATAAATATTAAATTCAAATGTTGATTTTATAAAGAATTTAAATTAAATGTAATGAGTATATATATATATATATAATGGGCTTGTAGGAGTACAAGACCAACATTATTGAGGTTTTTTAATGGCCATTTAAATATTATTAATTAATTAAACTAGTTTACACTAGAATAATTAATTGTTTAAAGCCATTAAGTGTTTAATTTATTTAATGGCCCAAAGTTTTACTATATATATATATATATATATATATATATATATATATATATATATATCTATGCTGTCGCTGGTGTGTGTGTATTAGCTTAGGGTTAAAAACAATCATTCACAAATTTCAAAAAACCCTAGCCTCCAAGCCAAGGGGTTTTCGAAAAAGCAACCTCATCCCACTCTCCTTGTTTTCGGCCACCTCATATCAATCTCTACGTAAAATCCTCATATAATTTCTAGTGCATGTTGGAAGAGGAAAAATAATCCAGTCGTGAACCAGATTAGGAGATAGAAGAAAGAAGATTTGAAAAAAGTTTGTAGGATTTAACACAAGAGCTACTTTCGCTTATACCGGCATGGTTGGAGCCAAGTGAAAATTCACTAGAGATATATACTAAACATTCTATGAATGTTTATTTATTAAAATTATACGAGTGCTCAAAAATATCTTGAATGTCAAGATCTAAATTTTTTAAAAACTTCCGCTGGGTTTTGGGCACGAGAAAACCGAGATCCAACAGTGGTATCAGAGCCAGTTTTTCTATATCGTATGGTTTTAAATCATATTGAATAATTTATTTCTAACCACACAAGAAAATTTTTCAGAAAATTGATGAATCATAAAAATTTTTATTTTTCCAGAAATAAAAAAAGGGGCTTCCTGGAACTATTCCGGGCAGGGCACAGCGCACACAGTTCTTCGCGCAGCTGTCGCCCGCACTATGCGGAGTGTCCGAACAGCGCGAGCAGCGTGTGGAATGTCCACACGCTGTGCGCGCATGTCTGCACGTTGTGCGCCCTGTGCACCAAGGCTGCTTTCAGCCTGCCCGATATGATCAGGGAGTAAGCGGGCGCGGGGCGGATGCCCGAGAATGTCTTGGGCACTGTGCTGGATAATGCGCTGAAATTGTTTGGACCTAGGGCGCGATTTTCTGATTTTTCAAAACATTGGACTAAATTGATGTTTTATAAAAATTTGTTCAATTTTTCTTTTGGGAAATTAATTTTTGGAAAAGTAATAATTTTCTTATAAAATAAATAATTGGAATATGATTTTAAATATTTATGGTAAAAAGAGTTTTAATAGAAATAAATTATTATTTTAATTAATTGGAAAATAAATAAAGGTGTTTATTTAATTTATTAAATTCTTTAATAATTGTGGTCGTTAGTAATAAAATTATTAGATACATGATTTATCAATTAATTAAATTGATGTTAATATTTGATATTAAATGCATGAATGATGATCGAGAGCCTTGACCAATGTGTTAGATGTATGTTAGGATATTTTACTGTTTTATTCATTTTGTCAATATTTGATTTTATTAAAGTGGGCCTGGTTTATGGCACGTTCCCACCCCATGAGATGTATCTCTTATGTGACATGACTATATTAAATGTAATTATTAGAAATATTGAGAGATCAAGACTGGAAGATGGTGGGCCCGATGCACAAGATGAAGACATGTAAAATATTGGAAGCACTTGTAATAATCGCATTTGCATCCCTGCATTCACCTAGGTTTTGGACCTGGATCCATGCCTGGCTCACATGAATCTAATAGGGTTGATGATCGATCATCTTTATGTTAGAGTAGGTGCCCGTCGAGCCAAGTGTTGGTCGAGTGTTCACAATGAAACTCTATGTATAAGCAATCTTTATTTTAGTAATATTTGATATTATTATTTTGGCACATCTTTATCTGTATACCCATGCTAGTTGCATAGATAAAGCCCTTGAATATACAAATAGTAGAAAGAATATGAGATGCTCATATGATGAGTATCATGAAACTCATATTTGTAATACTGTATATTCTAAACGGTTCCTAGTCGATTCAGCCGCCACTAAGAAGGATATAGGCCGCTCGAGTTAGAGACTAGTATCTGCGATGTGAGTACCATGTTTCATTGGTAGGGGACATTGTGATGTCCGAGCAATCAGATAGGTGCTCCTGGTAGAGTGCACTGAACAACCCTCCATAAAAGGACTTTCCAAGTGGTTCTCACTTATCGAGTGGAAAAGTCCTGGTTTATGGTTGTACACCATTAGTCCTTATGACCCGGGACAACATTGAGACTCTATGTGCTAGAATTACACTTTGACATGTTTACCGACTCTCATGGGGTCATCAGGTGGCAAGGTTGGGTGTTCTGTCGAAACACATAGGAGTCGATGCATTGTAGTCGGGGATTCACCGCTTACCTTCGGGTATGGATATCCTATGTGTTATCATGTGTATGTAGGTTGAAATCTCTGGCCAGAGTATGGTGGTAATTATGAAAGGGGTTTCATAGATTATACCATCTATGCAACTACGACATGACACATAGTATCGATTCATTGACAACTCTCGATAAACCAATGGTTGTCGAGTCGATCGGGATATAAGAGTTGAAGGGACCGTTCTGTACACTAACCATAATTGAATGGTTCTTGCAGGCACTATCATTTGATACCTAGGGAATCATGTAAGCGATACTGCTAGGCGTTTAACATGATTGGTTGGGTACTATCAGACTTGAGTTCTGACGTTCTTATTATCAAGGAGTTGATAAGTAAGAATGGAGCAATTGGGGTATGCTCATATAAGGACATGTTTAGTCCGAATCACATAGAGATGTGAACCCACGGCTAGTTGTATCAATGAACCATTGAGGGCCACACAAGTACTAGCTTTCTAGATCCCGTTGAGAAGTTAAAAATAGTTCAATGTGTTGAACGGCTTATAAAGGAGTTTATAAGCGTAAGGAAATTTTAGAAGTATGACTTCTATAAAGGAGAAAATAGTTCAATGTGTTGAACGACTTATAAATGAGTTTATAAGTGTAAAAAAAAATAGAAGTATGACTTCTATGAGAGAAATGTAAATTTTAATTTATGGAAGTGTTCCTAAATTAAAATTAGGCCAAGTGAATAATGTATTTGAAAATTGTGATTTTCATAAACATTATTATGGACTAAATTAAATTAATTCAAGTGTTGAATTAATTAAACACTAGTGGACCTAGTAGAGTCCAAAATAATTAAATTAATTCAAGTGTTGAATTAATTAAATTGTATTGAGTCTTGTAGAGCTCAATTTAAATTAATTATTTAACTAGTGGGACTTGGGTAAATTCAAGTAATGTTTAATTAGTCTCAAATATGTTTGAGATAATTAAATTTAGTCCATGGTTTTTAATGTGTTAAAAACCATATAATATGCATGCATGGGAGGTGAAAGGTTGGGAGACTACTTTTTGAGTTTTCAAGGCATGGCATACAACTTTTTGGAACACCTTTTTCCCACAACCAAGACTAGTCTCCTTTCCCCCCATTGCACACACACATGGCCGAAATCTTCAAGGGCTTCTCTCTCCATTTTCTCTCATTTTTGTTCTTCAATTTGTTGAGGAAATCTTGCACTTATCTTTGAAAAATCCTCATATTTTTCTAGTGCAAAATATGAGGGGATCTACCTAGTTGGTGGTGGGCCTAATTTGAAGGAAAGATTCAAGAAGAAAGGAGCAAAGCTTGTAGATTTATCTTCCATTCAAGAGCCAAGTTGTTTACAACTTGGTTGGTGCCATCATCAACCTCAAGAGGTTGATAGGTAACGATTTTCTTACACCCTATGTATGACATAGTTGTGGTTTTGTATTTGCTACATGAAACAAGGGGTGGCCGAAATTTTGCTTAAAATTTGATTTTTTGAACTTCCGTTGCGCTTCCGGTCACCGTAACCGATCCACTTTCAAGTGGTATCCGAGCTATGGTTACGATTTTGTGTAGCATTTACAAGATATTATATTGAGGTCGATTTCTAACCGCATGAGAATGAAAATTTGCAAGAAAAATCAAGGCATTACAATGGGGATTTCGGGCAGCATGTTGCTGCCCGAGGGGAGGCAGCTCGGGCAGCCCGAGGGGCTGCCCGAACAGTCCCATCAATTTAATAAAAAAAAATTTTTTTTTTGCATGTTGGCCGGAATCCGGCGACAGAGCTCCGGCGACGGCGATGACGACTAGGGTTTCCAAAAGTGTTTTGGATTATCAAAGTGTCATGGGCCTTGAGTTGTTGGTCCATTGGATGGCTAACATGTTTGTGAATTTTAAATGGGCTAAAAATGTTTTTGGTGAAAAATAAGTTTTTGGGCCCTTAAGTTTAAAATTACAAAAGTTGCAAATTTTTCTCATAAAATAAATAATTGAAGTTGGACTTTAATTATTTATAGTAAATTGTGATTTATAAGAAATTCGATTATAAATAAATTAATTGGAAAGTAGACAAAGGTGTTTGTATACTTTGTTAATTTAGTTTATAATCGTGGCGGTTAGTGATTGGATCAAGATATATAATATTGGATCAATTAATTATTGTGATAATTAATTGATGGTGTATGATATGTGATATTATGCATGAAGGATGATCAAAAGCCCAAGCCCAATTTGCTAGGTGTATGCTAGGATATTTTGTGTTGAATGATTGTAATAATTATCAATTTATAAAGTGGGCTTGGTTTATGGCCCGTTCCCACCCCCATGAGATGTATCCCTATTTGCCATGGATATTTATTTGTAAATATTAGTATAGTGGATGATCAAGATTGAAAGATGGTGGCCATGATGATTATGAAGATCGAAGACATGTAAATATTGGAAGCTTATGTAATAGTTGCATTTGCATCCCGTGCATTTCCCTTGGATTGGACCTAGGCCCGTGTTTAGCTCACACGGTCCGTTAGTATTGGGGCGATTGATCATCCTTGTTTGTTTACTGTTTATAATATATGCATGCTATGTTATAAATAATGAGTATGTGCGTTATTATTATGATAATAACAAAGTTGCATGAATCCGGCAAACATACGATCAAACATGGCGAGATTTTAAAATAAAATTAATGATGAGACCTTTCAAAATTAAAAAACCCTCATTTTGAATAAGATTCAAAATTAATATCAAGCCCGAAAAGGGGAATTATAAATTTGTTTATAATTTCCATGTCTTCCATCGACAATGGGTGCATGATGAACGCTACCCGTACTCGGGGCTCGGCTCATATTATTGGGGGAGCTTTGGGTGCCGGAAAGCTGTGACATCCATTGACATGGTGATGTGAACTACGTGGAACTCCCATGATTTCGACTCATATTATTGGGGGAACTCATGGCGACCGTCCATTAAGGTTCAACATCGATGGGTAAGGCTTGACACGTGAAGATGAACGACGTCATATTATTGGGTCCTAATCAAACGTGAGACAAAAGTTTACGTAGAGGGTTGCATTGTGATGCAATTGGAAACTATCTTTTAGGAATTGTGATTGGCTGATATTATTCGGGATCATAATTCGCTAATTAGACCTTACGTACCTACTGAGGAAAGGAGTTTCCCGTTTTCACTAGAGGGTAGTGAAAGATGTCAAAACAGTGGGAGCGAATATTTATGAAGTAAAAGTCCAAACTTCATATCTTACTAAATATTTTAAAATAGTCACCAACATTTATCTGTTTTCACTTTTCAGTACAAATTGACAATGTCTTCGATTCGCAATCCGATATCCATAATACTCGATAAACACATATTAACTGGACCTAATTACCTCACTTGGCTAAGAAACCTGAAAATTGTCTTGAATTCGGAAAGGGTAGCATATACACTGACTGAGTCGCCTCCTGTTGAGGCTCCGACTGACTACAATCCTGAGGAATTGCAGGCTTACAAGGAATGGTGTGACCATGACTTGATAGCCAGGTGTTATATGCTGACTTCTATGAATGATGAGCTGCAGAGGCGTTTTGAGGATGCAAAGAATGCTGCTGACATTCATAAGCACCTCAAAGAGCTCTTTGGTGAGTAGACTCAGCCTCTTAGGCATGCTACCGTCAAGGAGCTGATCACTATGCGCATGCGAGATGGGGCCTCGGTCCATGAGCATGGCCTAAAGTTGATTGGGCTCGTGGACAAGCTCGTTGGCATGGATATGATCTTGCCTTTGGAGTTGACCACCGACGTGTTGTTCTTATCGCTGCCTAGCTCATTTGATTCTTTTGTGGTGAACTTCAACATGAACAAGATGGAGCCGACTCTTGAGGAGTTGGTGAATATGCTTGTTACGTTTGAATCAACCATCAAGAAAGAGAAGTTGGTTCTTTATGTTGGTTCTTCATCTGGTACGAAGATTGATCCACATGGGAAGGGAAAGAAGTGTTCTTTCCAACATCCCAAGAAGAACGTGCCCTAGATGAGGCAATCTCCGAATCCCGTTGTGGCAGCCACACCAGTTAGGGCTGACAAGACTAGTGATGTTTGTTATCACTGCAAGAAGCCTGGACATTGGAGGCGTAATTGCAAAGAATATCTTGCCCAGAAAAGTTCTGGAAATGGTATGTTCTACATTGAAGTAAACATTTCAGTTAACTCTACTTCTTGGGTATTGGATACCAAATGTTGATCACATCTCTGTAATGAGTTACAGGTGATGGGAAGAAGTAGAAAGCTTTAGGAAGGTGTGACCTTCTTGAGAATGGCTATGGAGCAAGAGTTGCTGCCAAGACCTTAAGAAATGTTTACTTATTGTTGAACAATGATTTTAAGTTATTTTTAAGAGATGTTTTGTTTGTACCATTTTGGTGAAAAACATTGTTTCCATTTCTATTGTGATAAAAATGGATATTCTTGTTTATTTTGCAAAGGTGTTTGCAACATTTACATGAATGAATGTTTTATTGGTACTTGAGAACTTGAAAACGATCTCTATAACTTAAAATTGAAAGATATTCCATTAAATGTCCATTCGAAGGCAGACACCATATGAGATATGGATGGGCAAGCCTCCCAAATATTCTTGTCTTAGAATATGGGGAGCCCTGCTTATTTGAAGCAGGTAGTGGGAGATAAATTGGATAGTCTATCCATTTTATGGTACTTTGTGGGATATCCACGGAATTCAGTTGGATATCATATCTATCATCCCCAAGAAACAAAGGTGTTTGTTTCTAGGAATGCAACCTTTTTGGAAAAGGAATTTTCTATTGGATAGAAAAGGGGAGATGATAGAACTCGAAGAGGTTCGAGAGACACCCACAATTATAGAACCCACACCCGAAGAGCCAAGTGAGGAGATACAAGCTCCTAAAAGATCCGAGAGAGTCTCGAGACCACCTATGAGGTATGGTCTGCTTCTTGAAGAGGGCCATGATGAGCCTATCCATGGATGTGATCCAAGGACCTTCAAGGAAGCATTATCTGATGCCGATTCATCCTAAATGGCTTGAAGCAATGGAATCTGAGATGAATTTCATGCATTCGAACCAAGTGTGGAATCTCGTGGATCCACCTGAGGGAAAGGTTCCCATAGGGACTTGGGACGGATGGGAAGGTATTGACCTTCAAGGCGCGATTGGTGGCAAAAGGATATACTCAAAGACAAGGAGTTGACTTTGAGGAAACCTTTTCACAAGTTGCAATGTTCAAGTCCATAAGGATTTTGCTAGCCATAGCTGCATGGTATGACTATGAGATATGGCAGATGGATGTCAAGACAGCCTTTCTTAATGGGGATATTAAGGAAGAGATTTACATGTCTCAAACCTGGAGGGTTTACATCTATCGGAAGTGAGCATATGGTATGCAAACTTCAGAGATCTATTTATGGTCTAAAGCAGGCATCTAGGAGTTGGAACCTTAGATTCGTTGGTACAATCAAAGAGTTTGATTTACTAAGAATCCTGAGGAACCCTGTGTGTATAAGAAGGTCAGTGGGAGTGTTGTGACATTCCTGGTGCTTTATGTTGATGACATTCTACTCATTGGGAATGATGTAGGAATGTTGCAATCAACTAAGATATGGTTAGTGAATAAGTTCTCGATGCAGGACTTGGGTGAAGCATCTTTTGTATTGAGAATACAGGTCTATTGAGATAGATCGAGAAGATTGCTTGGTCTCACCCAGTCCACATACATTGATACCATCGTGAAGCAGTTCTCGATGGATGAGTCCAAGAGAGGACATCTACCAATGTGTCATGGCGTGTCCCTATCCAAGTCCGTCTCCCAAGACTGATGCAGAGATAGCGGCGATGACAAGCATTCCTTATGCATATGCGATTGGTAGCATCATGTATGAGATGTTATCTACACGTCCTGACGTGGTTTTCGCACTAAGTATAGTGAGTAGATATCAATCGAACCCTGGTCTTCCACACCTGAAAGCTGTGAAAGACATCCTCAAGTAGTTGAGAAGGACCAATAAATTGTTCTTGGTCTATGGGGTGGAGAACTAAAATTGGAAGGCTATACCGACTCTAGCTTCCAAAGCGATATCGATGACTCGAAGTCAACCTCTGGGTTTGTATTCATGCTCAATGGTGCTGCTGTCTCTTGGAAGAGTTCCAAGCAAGACAATACTGCGGATTCCAGCACAGAGGTCGAATACATTGTTGCATAAGATGCAACAAGGGAGGCTGTTTGGATAAGGAATATCGTCTAAGAGTTGGACGTCATTCCTGATGGAGTTGCTCCTGTCCCGGTGTTGTGTGACAACACGGGAGCTTTAGCTCAAGCAAAGGAGCCAAGGTCTCATCAGAAGTCCAAACATGTATTGAGTAAGTACCACATCCTCGGAGAGATTGTGGAAAGAGGAAGAAGTGTCTATTGACATAGTCGGCTCCGCAGACAATGTTGTTGATCCACTAGCTAAGCCTTTACCTGGACCATTATTCGACAAGCATCGCGAATCAATGGGTTTAAAGCATATGGGTAGATGGCTCTAGTGCAAGTGAGAGATTGTTAGAGTAGGTGCCCGTCGAGCCAAGTGTTGGCCGAGTGTTCACAATGAAACTCTATGTATAAGCAATCTTTATTTTAGTAATATTTGATATTATTATTTTGGCACATCTTTATCTGTATACCCATGCTAGTTGCATAGATAAAGCCCTTGAATATATAAATAGTAGAAAGAATATGAGACGCTCATATGATGAGTATCATGAAACTCATATTTGTAATATTGTATATTCTAAACGCTTCCTAGTCGATTCAGCCGCCACTAAGAAGGATATAGGCCGCTCGAGTTAGAGACTAGTATCTGCGATGTGAGTACCATGTTTCATTGGTAGGGGACATTGTGATGTCCGAGCATGCAGATAGGTGCTGCTGGTAGAGTGCACTGAACAACCCTCCATAAAAGGACTTTCCAAGTGGTTCTCACTTATCGAGTGGAAAAGTCCTTGTTTATGGTTGTACACCATTAGTCCTTATGACCCGGGACAACATTGAGACTCTATGTGCTAGAATTACACTTTGACTTGTTTACCGACTCTCATGGGGTCATCAGGTGGCAAGGTTGGGTGTTCTGTCGAAACACATAGGAGTCGATGCATTGTAGTCGGGGATTCACCGCTTACCTTCGGGTATGGATATCCTATGTGTTATCATGTGTATGTAGGTTGAAATCTCTGGCCAGAGTATGGTGGTAATTATGAAAGGGGTTTCATAGATTACACCATCGATGCAACTACGACATGACACATAGTATCGATTCATTGACAACTCTCGATAAACCAATGGTTGTCGAATCGATCGGGATATATGAGTTGAAGGGACCGTACTGTACGCTAACCATAATTGAATGGTTCTTGCAGGCACTATCATTTGATACCTAGGGAATCATGTAAGCGATGCTGCTAGGCGTTTAACATGATTGGTTGGGTACTATCAGACTTGAGTTCTGACGTTCTTATTATCAAGGAGTTGATAAGTAAGAATGGAGCAATTGGGGTATGCTCATATAAGGACATGTTTAGTCCGAATCACAGAGAGATGTGAACCCACGGCTAGTTGTATCAATGAACCATTGAGGGCCACACAAGTACTAGCTTTCTAGAACCCGTTGAGAAGTTAAAATAGTTCAATGTGTTGAACGGCTTATAAAGGAGTTTATAAGCGTAAGGAAATTTAGAAGTATGACTTCTATAAAGGAGAAAATAGTTCAATGTGTTGAACGACTTATAAATGAGTTTATAAGTGTAAAGAAAAATAGAAGTATGACTTCTATGAGAGAAATGTAAATTTTAATTTATGGAAGTGTTCCTAAATTAAAATTAGGCCAAGTGAATAATGTATTTGAAAATTGTGATTTTCATAAACATTATTATGGACTAAATTAAATTAATTCAAGTGTTGAATTAATTAAACACTAGTGGACCTAGTAGAGTCCAAAATAATTAAATTAATTCAAGTGTTGAATTAATTAAATTGTATTGAGTCTTGTAGAGCTCAATTTAAATTAATTATTTAACTAGTGGGACTTGGGTAAATTCAAGTAATGTTTAATTAGTCTCAAATATGTTTGAGATAATTAAATTTAGTCCATGGTTTTTAATGTGTTAAAAACCATATAATATGCATGCATGGGAGGTGAAAGGTTGGGAGACTACTTTTTGAGTTTTCAAGGCATGGCATGCAACTTTTTGGAACACCTTTTCCCACAACCAAGACTAGTCTCCTTTCCCCCCATTGCACACACACATGGCCGAAATCTTCAAGGGCTTCTCTCTCCATTTTCTCTCATTTTTGTTCTTCAATTTGTTGAGGAAATCTTGCACTTCTCTTTGAAAAATCCTCATATTTTTCTAGTGCAAAATATGAGGGGATCTACCTAGTTGGTGGTGGGCCTAATTTGAAGGAAAGATTCAAGAAGAAAGGAGGAAAGCTTGTAGATTTATCTTCCATTCAAGAGCCAAGTTGTTTACAACTTGGTTGGTGCCATCATCAACCTCAAGAGGTTGATAGGTAACGATTTTCTTACACCCTATGTATGACATAGTTGTGGTTTTGTATTTGCTACATGAAACAAGGGGTGGCCGAAATTTTGCTTAAAATTTTGATTTTTTGAACTTCCGTTGCGCTTCCGGTCACCGTAACCGATCCCCTTTCACCTTATTTATTGTTGAATGTTATATTATGATATATGCGATATATAGTAGTATGCATGTATGTATATTATTAAATAATATAGTTGCATAAATCCGGAAAACATACAAACTCGTGGCACGCGATTTTAAATTAAAATGATGAGACAGTTTTAAAATTAAAATCCCTCTTTTTGAATAAGATTCAAAATTTATATCAAACGACAAAAGTAAAAATTAAAAGAGTTTAATTTATTCTCGCCTTCCATCAACCATGGTTGCATGTTGATCGCTACCCGCGAACAGTGTCTGACTCATATTATTTGGGAGGCCTGGACGCCGGAAAGCTTTGACTTCCACTGGACATAAGATGTGAATTTAGTAGAACTCTCATGACTTCGGCTCATATTATTGGGGGAACTCATGGCGACCGTCCACTACAATTCAATATTGATGGGACGGTTTGACACGTGAAAATAAACGGCGTCATATTATTGAGTTCTTATTAAACGTTAGGCGAAACACGCGGAGGTTGCATGTGAATGCAATTGGATTCTATCTTTTAGAAATTATAATTGACTGATATTATTCGTGATTATAATTGTCTAATTGGGCTCTACGTGCCCACTAAGGAAATACGATTTTCCTTTTTTATCAGAGGATGGTGGAAATGTCAAAATAGTGGGAGGGAAATTTAAAAAAAAATCCATATTTTATATTTTAGAATTATTTTAAAATAATCAACAACCATTATTCTGTTTCATATCAGTATATTTTGATTATTTCATCACATAATCCATTTATGTTATTAACAAGCTAACCGAATCTAATTTCCAAGATAGGTTGGGAAATTGTTCTAAATTCGGAGGAAGTTGCATTCACACTAATGTTAGTCTTGCTGAACTGACAAAGCATGCAAGATGGTAGGACCATATTATGCCAGCTAAAGTGTAACATGCTCGCTTCTATGTCAAATGAACTGTTGGGACAATTTGAGGAAATGTTGAATGTTACTGTCATTCGAATACACATGCAAGGGTTGCATGGTGCATGAAACTTATACAATGATGCACACCACTTTCAAAAAGCTCATGACTACACGCATGCAAGATGAGGCTCTGGACCATGAGCGTGGTGTACGTATGACTGGGCTCATTGAGAATGTGGCGGGCCTAAAATATATGATTCCTAACGAGTTACTTGATGACATCAATTTGTTGTCTTTCTCTTCCTCATTTGATGGGGTCATGGTGAACTTCAATTTGAATAAGATAGATGATAGCCTTGAAGAGCTAGTCAATACGCTTATGACTTATGATATCACCATAAAACAGGAAAATTTTTTTTTTCTAATGGGCTTCTCGTCAGGACGAAAATTGGCCCACAAATTAAGGGAAAGAAATGTTCTGTCCCTCACAAGAAAAGCAAACTCAATAATAGGCAAACTCAAAATCTGAAGGACACTTAAATTGCCTACAAATGCTGATAAGTCAGAACATATTTATTTCACTGCAAGAAGTTCAGACATAAGAAATTATATGCGCCAGAAATGTTATGGAAATGATAAGTGAATTTCCAAGTAAACATACTTTCAACAACAAACAAAAGAAAGTAAGATGAGCCAAATCCCGCACAAATATGTCACGTTAGACTATGTCACATTTTCCAAAGAAGGATTCACAAACTAGTGGGAGAAGACATGTTTGACTTGTCAGGCATAAATTCTCTACCTACTTGTGAGTCCTGTCTAAAATGAAAAATGACCAAGACTTTATCCAATGGAAACGTGGAACTTGCACATGGTCTACTGGATTTTATCAACACAGACGTTTGTGGCCCGTTAAGTGTTAGCATAAAATATGGGCAAACCTACTTCATTACATTTTCTGATGACCATTCGAGGTATGTGTATGTTTATTTGATGAAACAAAAATCTGAAACATTTGAAAGGTTCAAAGAATTCAGATCTGAAGTAGGAAACCAGTTAGAAAGAAGTATTAAGGCACTTCGATCTGATCGAGGTGGATAATACTTAAGTGCTGAATTTTTGAGTTATCTAAAAGAGAATAAGATTCTTTCAAGGGGACTCCACCAGAAACACCACAATTGAATGGTGTTTCTGAACGTCGTAGTCGAACCTTGATGGTTGGTTCGATCCATGATGGGATTCACTGAATTGCCTACATCATTTTGAGGCTTCGCGCTTGAAACTACGACAATGTTTTTGAATAATGTCCATACTAAAGCAGTTAATAAAACACCATATGATATATGGATGAGAAAAATTCCCAAATATTCTTACATGAGAATATGTGGATGTCCTGCTTACGTGAAGCAGACAGTGGGATACAAATTGGATAGTAGATCCACATTGTGCTACTTTGTCTGATTTCCAAAGAATGTTGTTGGATATTATTTCTATCATCCCAATGAAGCAAAAGTGTTTGTTTCAAGAAATGTCACCTTTTTGGAAAAGAAATTTCTATTAGATAGAAAAGCAAGATGATAGAACTTGAAGAAATTCAAGATACTCCCTCAACTATAGAAGTTAAACCTAATCCCCAAAAACTAGTAGTTGAAGTACAAGCTCCTAGAACCTGCAAGATACACGCTTCTTCATGAACAAGGCCATGATGAGCCTTGTTTTGGAAATGATCCAATGAACTTCAAAGAAGCAATATCTGATACTGATTCAATCAAATGGCTTGAAGCCATGTAGTCTGATATGGACTCTATTCAAACCAAGTCTAGACATTGGTGGATCCACCTAGGGAATCGTTCCCATAGGATGTAAATGGATCTTAAAAGAAAGCTTGGGGCGGATAGAAGGTATTGACCTTCAAAGCAAGATTGATAGCAAAAGGTTATACTCAAAGGCAAGGAATTGAATATGAGGAAAATTTTTCAATATTTGCTACGTTTAAGTCCATTAGAATACTACTAGCATTAGCAGCATGGTATGACTATGAGATCTAGCAAATGGAGGTAAAGACCGCATTTCCTTATGGAGACATGAAAGAAGAAATTTATATGTCTCAACCTGAAGAATACACATCAGTAGGAAGTGAGCATAGGGTATGCAAACTTCAGAGATCAATATATGGTTTCATGCAGGCGTCAAGGAGTTGGAACCTCAGATTTGATAGAACTATCAAGGAATTTGGTTTTGCTAAAAATCCTGAGGAACCATGCGTGTACAAGAAAGTTAGTGGAGTGCAGTGATATTCCTAGTACTTTATGTTGATGATATCCTTCTCATTGTGAATGATATATGACTACTGCAATCAACTAAAGTATGGTTAGCAAGTAAATTCTCCATGAAACACATGGGTGAAGCATCTTATGTATTGGGTATACAAATCTATAGAGATAGATCAAAAAAGATGCAGGGGCTCACCCAAGCCACTTATGTCGATACCATTCTGAAGCGATTCTCTATGGAAGAGTCCAAGAGATGTTGCTTACCAATGTGTCATGGTGTGTCTCTATCTAGTGTCCCAAAACTAATGAAGAGATAGAGATGACGACATGTATTCCATATGATTCAGCCATTGGTAGTATCATGTATGACATGATATCGACACGCCCAATGTTATTTACGCTCTGAGTGTTACAAGAAGATATCAGGCGAACCCTGGTCCAATGCATTGGAAGGCCGTGAAAGATATTCTTAAGCACTTGAGAAGGACCAAGAACTTGTTCATAGTTTATGGGGATGGAGAATTGAAATTGGAAAGCTACACTGATTCTAGCTTCCAATGTGACGTAGATGATTCGAAGTCGACATCTGGTTTTGTATTCATACTAAATGGCGCGGCTGTCTGTTGGAAAAGTTCCAAGAAAGACACCGTTGCGGATTCCACCACTGAAACTGAATACATTGCTGCATCTGATGCAGCCAAAGAGGCAGTTTGAATGAGGAATATTGTCCAAGAGTTGAACGTTATTCCTAATGAAGTTGATCCAGTCTTTTTGTACTGCGACAACACTGTTGCCGTTGTGCAAGCAAAGGAACCAAGGTCTCATCAATGATCCAAACATGTACTGAGAACGTTACAAATCATACGGGAGATTGTGGGAAGATGAGACATATCAGTCGAAAGATTTCTCTCTGCAGATAATGTTGCTGATCCACTTACAAAGCTGTAATGCCCGGAAATTTAATCCTAGTAATCTATAATTATTGATATATAATTTGATATGATTATGAAAGGATTAATCGGGACACGAAATGAAATTTCACATGGATTGTGTACGTTTTGGGCAGAAACGTTGGCGTCCGAGCGGTAGAAAATGACCGCCCGAGCGCCAATGTTTAACAATGAAATGTTCGGGCAGAGGCTGTGGCGCCCGGGCGGTAGATTGTGATCGCCCGAGCGCCAAATGTGCAATTCGGAATATTGGACAGAGAAGGCCGCGCTCGAGCGGTAAATTATTACCGCTCGAGCGCCAACCGAGATTCAAGGAAATGTGACACGTTGCTGAAACATGCAACGTAAGAATATATATACGTATATCCTTCATTTTTGAAGATTCAGAAGGGAAAACTCGAGAAAAAGGGTCAGGGGAAAGTTGTTGAAAATCCTTACGCCTTTTGTGAGAAATCCGTCCGTCTGAATTGTAATCCGACTTCAGTACTGTAATCCTATCGACGTAGGCTACAACTTGACGTAAGTTTTGCTACGTTTTGACATGCGTTGAAATTATGCTATTGTCAGAATTGAATAGGATTCATATATGATGTTCTTGACCTATTAGACATCGTAGAATCGAAGTCAGATTTAGAAACGAACTGATTATGGAATTGTTATGAATTTTAGGGTATATTGATTTATACCGGACAGATTTGAATTGTGATTGGATTACGGATTGTATTGGATATGAGTTATAGATTGTAACTGTTATCTGGTGAATTGGTATTGACGGGGATATTAAAATTGTACCGTTATACCGTTTATTTTGAATTAAATCCAGATTGATCAGATTGTTATGGAATTGACTAGTATATTGATATGAGATTATTGATATTGTCAGTACCAGACAGATTGTGAGTTCAGGACTTTGACTGAGCCAGAAACCGACGAAAGAAAGGTATAAGTCAATGTGGTATTGGGAGATGGACTTGAGTCGGTTTAGACTTGGGTTTCCCTAAATCACATACTTTACTTTATTGCATTGATATTTGCATTGATTGATTGATATACTTGTTTTCTTGAGTTATAGATTACAGGTATTAGAAGAGTAATCTTATGACAGAAGTGCCGTTAATGGTGGGATCACCACGGGCACATTGCACGATGTCATAAGATGGTGTAATGGCGGTTGTGCCAAAGACTGTCACTGGATGTTTGGATATCGATGTAGATAGGATGGTGGATTTTTCTATTACTGTTAATCAGTATTGTATCGATGTGGATAGATTAGTAGCTCTTCTATTACTGTTAATCGATGTCATATCGATGTGGATAGAATTAGAGTTGCTTCTATTACTGTTAATCGGTACTATATTGATGTGGATAGAATAATAGCTTCTTCTATTACTGGTAATCGATACCGTATCGATGTGAATAGAACTGGAGTCTTTTCTATTACTGGTGATCGATACCATATCGGCGTGGATAGAACTGGAGTCTTTTCTATTACTGCTAGTCGATATACGCATGCCAACTTCTGGAATCGGGATCCCTAGACTAGGATTGAGTCTAGTCTGAATGAAGTAGCTACGAGTATTGTCGACAGTTTGATATTGATTATGTTTCAGACTTTGTTACATATATCTGTTACCTGATTACATGCTTTATATTGTTTATATGATTGCATGTTTCGTTGATTTATACTGGGAGTATATTCTCACCGGTTTATCCGGCTGTTGTCTTGTCTGTATGTGTACTTGACAACAGGTGAGACAGGATCAGGATCCAGGAGATGAAGAGAGAGATCGTGATTAGAGTGGTGGCACCGGACTTGGACTAGAGATAGGGTTGAACACTTGATAGTAGTTGTCAAACCCTAGTTTGAATAAATGTTTGTGATACAGGACTTGTATTTTATATACTGATATGTATATATGGTTTGATTTCACTACGTTCCGCATTTTAAAAAGAAAAATTTTTAGACCCTGTTTATAATTGATTAATTAGTCCCAATGATGATTTTGAACTTGATTAGCGTCCGGGTCCCCACAACAGGTGGTATCAGAGCGATAGATCCCTTAGACTGAGATAGAAGCTAGTGAGCGGGGTAGATTGATTTTCTTACCTGCTTTTGATTGCTAGCATGATTCCTGTTTTAATATATGCTACCTGAATTATCCGATATTGATATGGTATTGTATATTATTGGAATGGATCAGCTGTAAGATGATCCGAGGAGGCTTGAAACAGGATTATTGTTGGAATTGCTAACCTTTTTAGTTATCAGATATGCCTCCGAGAAGAATGCCAGAACAGGGGAGTACCTCAAATCCTTCCATGGATGTGACACCTACAGCAATGGAGAAATTGCTGAAAAGATTTCAGTCATTCCATCCACCGACTTTGAAAGGAACGGAGAATTCCGTGGAATGTGAAAGTTTGTTGGACGATATTGAATCGTTGTTCGAATCTTTGGAATATACTGAGGAAAAGAGGGTGAAACTGATCGGACACCAGATGCATGACGTTGCTAAACACTGGTGGAACACGGCAAAACGGGCTTTGGAATTACGAGGTACGGCCATTACCTGGAATGTGTTTAAGACTGAATTTTATCTATGGTTCTTTCCAGTTTCATATAGGAAGGACAAGGGAGCCGAGTTTGCAAACTTGAGACAGGGCCAGTTAAACATTGAGGATTATGTGGCTAAGTTCTCTACTCTGCTCCGATTTGCCCCTCATGTGGCTGGGAGTGATGAGGCCGTTGCAGACCAGTTCATAAATGGTCTAAATCCTGAAATCTTTACCCTGGTGAATACCGGAAGGCCAAACAATTTTACCGTTGCCTTAAACCGAGCTAAGGGAGCCGAAGCCGATCTGATGAGATAGAGAGAAGCTTCGTTTGTGCCTTCAGCACCGAGTTCACAGATGCCTCCACCATTTCCTCGATTTGAGAGCGGTAGTGGAAGTGGGAAGAAAGACTTCCTGAAGGCTAAGGGGAAGAAATTCAAGAAAGCTGGGAGTAGCTCCTCTAGTTCGAGTGGCTCTAGACAGACTAGTCAGGGCCAGAGTTATACAGGACCATACTGTAGCACCTGTGGAGGGAGGCATTCCACAGAGCAGTGTAGAGGAGTGTTCGCCAACTGCCGCATCTGTAAACAGCATGGACACTTTGCTCGAGTGTGTCCACAGAGAGGTGCACAGGGATCACAGGCAGCTGAGTCATCTGGATCAGTTGCTCAGACAGGGAGACGACCCTCTGCCATGCATTCCTTTCAGACGGCACAGCCTACCCAGTCTCATCTGAGGCCAGGAGGGAGCCAGACAGCGAGCCAGCCTCCTAGGCAGCAGGCTAGAGTTTTTGCATTGACTGAGGAGCAGGCACAGGATGCACCTGATGACGTGGTGGCAGGTAACTGTTTTATTTCTGGTTATCCTACATATGTATTGATTGATACTGGTGCATCCCATACTTTCATATCTGAGCGATTTGCTTTGATGCATTCTTTGCCTATTGAGTCTTTAGCTACTGTAGTATCTGTCTCGTCTCCATTAGGAACATGTTTGATATCAGTGAAATCTGTGAAACCTTGTATACTGCAGTACGATGGACATACGATTGAGCTAGACTGTATTGTGCTTGGTTTATCTGATTTTGATTGCATTATCGGTATCGATATGTTGGCCAAGTACCGAGCTACAGTCGATTGTTTCCAGAAGATTGTTCGATTCAGACCTGAGATGGCTGAGGAGTGGAAATTTTATGGTAAGGGTTCTCGTGCTAGAATTCCTTTGATATCTGCAATGAATATGACTCGATTATTGCAGAAGGGAGCGGATGGATTCCTAGTATATTCAGTTGATTTACTGAAGTCGAGCCCATCATTGGCGGATTTGTCAGTGGTGTGTGAGTTTGCTGATGTCTTTCCAGATGAGATTCCTGGGTTGCCTCCGAGTCGAGAAATAGACTTCAGCATTGAGTTGATGCCAGGCATCGTACCGATATCGAGGGCTCCTTACCGAATGGCACCGATAGAATTGAGAGAATTAAAGGAACAGTTGGAGGTTTACTGGCCAAGGGTTACATTAGACCTAGTGTATCTCCTTGGGGTGCTCCAGTACTGTTCGTAAGGAAGAAAGATGGGTCGATGAGACTTTGTATCGACTACAGGCAATTGAACAAAGCAACAATAAAGAATAAATATCCGTTGCCACGGATTGACGATTTGTTTGATCAATTGCAAGGTTCAACGATTGGTGTATCAAATTTGATTGAGATCAAATATTATCCAGGGAAATCTAATGCAGCAGCTGATGCACTAAGTCGAAAGATGTGTTCTTTATCTTTATCAACGATTGGTGTATCAAATTTGATTGAAGATTGCTGCTTGTCTGGATTAGTATTTGAGACAAATCGTCAGCCTCTGAGATTGTGTGCTATTCGGGCTGAACTAGAGCTACTTTTGAAAACTAAAGAAGCTCAGAAAGTTGATCAGAATATACAGAATTCGATTGCTATGGTCAGAACTGGACATCGATCGGAATATCAGGTTCGAAATGGTGTTTTGTATGTGAATAATCGTATTGCTGTGCCGAATGTTTCAGAGTTGAAACAGCGGATATTGATAGAGGCGCACAACAGTCGTTTTAGCATTCATCCTGGTGGCAGAAAAATGTATAATGATTTAAAGACACAGTATTGGTGGAAATAAATGAAGTCTGATGTGACTAAAATTGTAGCCAAGTGTCTGAATTGCCAACAGGTGAAGGCTGAAAGAAAGAAACCAGGAGGATTGTTACAGAGTTTGTCCATTCCTGAATGGAAATGGGATCACATTTCTATGGATTTTGTGACACAATTACCGAGATCCTCCCGAGGTTATGATGCGATTTGGGTCGTGATTGATCGATTGAACAAATCAGCATGTTTTATTCCATAAAAAATGACATACCGATATGACCAGATGGCTGATGTCTATGTCCGGGAAGTGGTTAGACTGCACGGAGTGCCGAAGTCGATTGTTTCAGACCGTG
Organism: Primulina eburnea; assembly: GCF_022965805.1. Classification (NCBI taxonomy): domain Eukaryota; kingdom Viridiplantae; phylum Streptophyta; class Magnoliopsida; order Lamiales; family Gesneriaceae; genus Primulina; species Primulina eburnea. Next base: position 32,633,042 of record NC_133105.1, on the reverse strand, counting down.
ATCCTCGGTTTACTTCGCACTTCTGGCAGAGTCTACAGCAAGCTCTCGGTACGAAACTGCATCTGAGTACCGCATATCATCCACAGACTGACGGACAGTCAGAGCGGACGATTCAGATATTAGAAGATATGCTGAGAGCTGTAGTGCTTGATTTTAGCACTAACTGGCAAGATGCATTGCCACTTTGCGAATTTTCGTACAACAGCAGCTATCAGACGAGTATTGAGATGGCTCCATTCGAAGCGTTGTACGGAAAGAGATGCAGATCCCCTCTTTACTGGGATGATATCTCTGAAGTTCCTGAGACTGGACCTGATATGATCAGAGATATGACTGAAAAATTAAAGTTGATTCAGAAGAAAATGAAGGCAGCTCAGGACCGACAAGCCAAATATGCCAACCTCAGACGACGACCGTTGGTATTCGAGGTAGGAGAGCGAGTATTCTTGAAGATTTCTCCTTTCAGAGGTCTTGTCAGATTTGGCAAGAAAGGAAAATTGTCTCCAAGATATGTGGGTCCTTATGAGATTCTGGAGAAGATAGGAGATCGTGCCTATCGACTCGCCTTGCCGCCTTCATTATCGGGAATACATGATGTCTTTCATGTATCAATGCTGCGGAAGTATCTCCCTGATGATTCACACGTGATTCAACCAGACGAGACTGAGCTGGATGAGACATTGAGTTATGTCGAGAAGCCGATCCGGATTATCGATCGTAAAGAAAAACAGCTCAGAACAAAGATGATTCCGTTGGTGAAAGTACAATGGACTCGTCATGGTATCGAAGAAGCTACTTGGGAGACTGAGTCTGATATGAGACAAGAATTCCAAGCATTATTTCACTGATGTAAATTTTTGTATACAGTTGTTGTATATACTCCTTATTGATATGATTGAATGCCTGTGATTTCGAGGACGAAATCGTATCTTAGGGGGGGAGAAATGTAATGCCCGGAAATTTAATCCTAGTAATCTATAATTATTGATATATAATTTGATATGATTATGAAAGGATTAATCGGGACACGAAATGAAATTTCACATGGATTGTGTACGTTTTGGGCAGAAACGTTGGCGCCCGAGCGGTAGAAAATGACCGCCCGAGCGCCAATGTTTAACAATGAAATGTTCGAGCAGAGGCTGTGGCTCCCGGGCGGTAGATTGTGACCGCCCGAGCGCCAAATGTGCAATTCGGAATATTGGACAGAGAAGGCCGCGCTCGAGCGGTAAATTATTACCGCTCGAGCGCCAACCGAGATTCAAGGAAATGTGACACGTTGCTGAAACATGCAACGTAAGAATATATATACGTATATCCTTCATTTTTGAAGATTCAGAAGGGAAAAATCGAGAAAAAGGGTCAGGGGAAAGTTGTTGAAAATCCTTACGCCTTTTGTGAGAAATCCGTCCGTCTGAATTGTAATCCGACTTCAGTACTGTAATCCTATCGACGTAGGCTACAACTTGACGTAAGTTTTGCTACGTTTTGACATGCGTTGAAATTATGCTATTGTCAGAATTGAATAGGATTCATATATGATGTTCTTGACATATTAGACATCGTAAAATCGAAGTCAGATTTAGAAACGAACTGATTATGGAATTGTTATGAATTTTAGGGTATATTGATTTATACCGGACAGATTTGAATTGTGATTGGATTACGGATTGTATTGAATATGAGTTATAGATTGTAACTGTTATCTGGTGAATTGGTATTGACGGGGATATTAAAATTGTACAGTTATACCGTTTATTTTGAATTAAATCCAGATTGATCAGATTGTTATGGAATTGACTAGTATATTGATATGAAATTATTGATATTGTCAGTACCAGACAGATTGTGAGTTCAGGACTTTGACTGAGCCAGAAACCGACGAAAGAAAGGTATAAGTCAATGTGGTATTGGGAGATGGACTTGAGTCGGTTTAGACTTGGGTTTCCCTAAATCACATACTTTACTTTATTGCATTGATATTTGCATTGATTGATTGATATACTTGTTTTCTTGAGTTATAGATTACAGGTATTAGAAGAGTAATCTTATGACAGAAGTGTCGTTAGTGGTGGGATCACCACGGGCACATTGCACGATGTCATAAGATGGTGTAATGGCGGTTGTGCCAAAGACTGTCACTGGATGTTTGGCTATCGATGTGGATAGGATGGTGGCTTTTTCTATTACTGTTAATCAGTATTGTATCGATGTGGATATATTAGTAGCTCTTCTATTACTGTTAATCGATGTCATATCGATGTGGATAGAATTAGAGTTGCTTCTATTACTGTTAATCGGTACTATATTGATGTGGATAGAATAATAGCTTCCTCTATTACTGTAATCGATACCGTATCGATGTGAATAGAACTGGAGTCTTTTCTATTACTGGTGATCGATACCATATCGGCGTGGATAGAACTGGAGTCTTTTCTATTACTGCTAGTCGATATACGCATGCCAACTTCTGGAATCGGGATCCCTAGACTAGGATTGAGTCTAGTCTGAATGAAGTAGCTACGAGTATTGTCGACAGTTTGATATTGATTATGTTTCAGACTTTGTTACATATATCTGTTACCTGATTAGATGCTTTATATTGTTTATATGATTGCATGTTTCGTTGATTTATACTGGGAGTATATTCTCACCGGTTTATCCGGCTGTTGTCTTGTCTGTATGTGTACTTGACAACAGGTGAGACAGGATCAGGGTCCAAGAGATGAAGAGAGAGATCGTGATTAGAGTGGTGGCACCGGACTTAGACTAGAGATAGGGTTGAACACTTGATAGTAGTTGTCAAACCCTAGTTTGAATAAATGTTTGTGATACAGGACTTGTATTTTATATACTGATATGTATATATGGTTTGATTTCACTACGTTCCGCATTTTAAAAAGAAAAATTTTTAGACCCTGTTTATAATTGATTAATTAGTCCCAATGATGATTTTGAACTTGATTAGCGTCCGGGTCCCCACAAAAGCCGTTGTCATGGCCATTGTTTGAGAAGCATCGCAAAGCAATGGGATTAAAGTTATGGGTAGTTGGCTCTAGGGCAAGTGGGAGATTGTTAGAATAGATGCCCTGCAAGCCAACGGTTGACTAGGTAATTTATTGACTCAAGTTTTAATAAAACAATCTTTATTTTAATATAATTCATTATTTCATGGTTTGTTATTTCTTTATCTGTATACCCATGTGATCAAAATAGATAAAGACCTTGATTATACTTTAATACAAATGAATCATAATTCGATGTTGAAACTCATTTGTAAGCAATGTATAATCTAAATTCGTTCATAGTCAATTCAGTCGCCTAAAACATGGATAAAGGTTGCTTGAGCTCGAGACTAGGATATGTGATGTTCTGTACTGCGTTTCTTGGTAAGGGCAAAGAGATATCCAAACATGCAGATGGGTAGTCATATGATGATTATACCTAACAACCCTCCCTCGGACTTTCCAAGTGGTTATCATTCATCGAGACGATAAGTTCGTGGTTATGATTGTACACTATTAGTCCTTACGACCAAGTACAACTGTGGGGACCCGGACGCTAATCAATTTCTTAATCATCATTGGGACTAATTAATCAGTTATAAAACAGGGTCTAAAAATTTTTCTTTTTAAATTGCGGAACGTAGTGAAATCAAGACATATATACATATCAGTATATAAAATACACGTCCTGTATCATAAACATTTATTCAAACTAGGGTTTGACAACTACTATCAAGTGTTCAACCCTATCTCTAGTCCAAGTCCGGTGCCACCACTCTAATCACGATCTCTCTCTTCATCTCCTGGACCCTGATCCTGTCCCACCTGTTGTCAAGTACACATACAGACAAGACAACAGCCGGATAAACCGGTGAGAATATACTCCCAGTATAAATCAACGAAACATGCAATTATATAAACAATATAAAGCATGTAATCAGGTAACAGATATATGTAACAGAGTCTGAAACATAATCAAAATCAAACTGTCGACAATTCTCGTAGCTACATCATTCAGACTAGACTCAATCCTAGTTTAGGGATCCCGATTCCAGAAGTTGGCATGCGTATATCGACTAGCAGTAATAGAAAAGACTCCAGTTCTATCCACGCCGATATGGTATCGATCAACAGTAATAGAAAAGACTCCAGTTCTATTCACATCGATACGGTATCGATTACCAGTAATAGAGGAAGCTATTATTCTATCCACATCAATATAGTACCGATTAACAGTAATAGAAGCAACTCTAATTCTATCCACATCGATATGACATCGATTACCAGTAATAGAAGAGCTACTAATCTATCCACATCGATAAAATACTGATTAACAGTAATAGAAAAAAAGCCACCATCCTATCCACATCGATAGCCAAACATACAGTGACAGTCTTTGGCACAACCTCCAATACACAATCTTATGACATCGTGCAATGTGCCCGTGGTGATCCCACCACTAACGGCACTTCTGTCATAAGACTACTCGTCTGATACCTGCTGTCTAAAATCAAGAGAACAAGTATATCAATCAACTCAATGCAAATATCAATGCAGTAAAGTAAAGTATGTGATTTAGGGAAACCCAAGTCTAAACCGACTCAAGTCCATCTCCCAATACCACATTGACTTATACCTTTGTCTTCCCGGTCTGACGAAGACGACGTCTCGTATTCTGATCGGTCCATACCCGGTCTGGCAATGACAATCACATAAATACAATATCAGTATATAACTCAATTCAAAACCTGTTCTAATCAATACTCAAATCAGTATATAATCTGATCCATATCTGAACAAGGTACAATCTAATTCATATCAACGATCTCACGTTACAATCGAAATCTTTACTGAATCTGGTCAATCTAATCAACTGATGTTTTAACGGCATAACAATACAGTCTTGATACCCCGTCAATCTCAACATCACAGATATACTACCAGAATTCATAATCAATATCAGTACATTTCATAATCTCAATATCTGTACACTCAAAATCAATATCAACACCATTCTGATATCAAATCTCAATCAATTTCACTCTGAAATTCATAACAATTGCATAATCAGTCTATTCTTAAATCTGAATTCGATTCTACGTTGTCTAACATGTCATCATAATTTCAGAACATGTTAAAACGTAGTAAAACTTACGTCCAGTTGTAGTCTACGTTGCTAGGAACACAGTACCGAAATCGGATTTAAAATCTAACGGACGGATTGATCGCACGTTGAATTATCAACTCAAGAACTTGAATTGTTTTCTCAAAACCTCCGTTCCTTCTTTTCTTATCTGAGAGAATTGAGGTGCTTGCTATATATATATATATCATGTTTGCATGTAAATAAAACATGTCACTTTTCTCGCATCCTGGTCGGCGCTCGGGCGGTAATAATGCACCGCTCGAGCGCGGCCCTCTCGGCTCAAGCCCTTCAGATTGCCCCTTTGGCGCTCGGGCGGTAACAATCTACCGCCCGGGCGCCAAGTCTTCTGCCCGCGACGTACTACATTGGCGCTCGGGCGGTCATAAACTACCGCTCGGGCGCCACTAGTTCTGTCCCCAACTTGTGTAGTTTAATTGCCTTGGCCAATCTGGTCTCGTAATAGCCCGTCTATAATTATATCAATTCAACTTCAATAATCTTTGCTTAACATGATATAAAATCTAGGGCATTACAACAACACTGAGGCTTTATATGCCAGGGCTGTTCTTTGACTCGTTTACCGGCTCCAGGAGAGTCATCAGCTGGCGAGATTGGGTACAGTTGCGACACATGTAAGAGCCAGTGCATTGTAGTCGGGAATTCATCGCTCACCTACGGGTGTGGATATCCTATGTGATCTGATGAAATAATAGTGCGTGGAGTCTCTATCCAGAGTATGAGATGTCTGTTGGAGAAGGAGTTCTCTAATAGTACATGTGATGCCACTATTTATATGTGTCACATAGTTATCGAATTATTATTCAACCCTCGATGAACCAATGGTTGCAGATTCGATTGTGATAAATGAGAAGAAGGGACCGTACTGTATGTTAATCATAATCGACTGGTTCTTGCAGGAACTATCATGATACCTAGGGAATCATGGGGCGATGATACTAAACGCTCTTACCATGATTCGATGGGTTTAATCAGAAATACGATTTATTACATTCTAATGATCAATTGTTGATATATAGAATGTGCAAATTAGGGTAAGCCCGAATAAAAGATTATGTCCTGAACCATAAAGAGTTGTGAACCCACGGCTAGTTGTATCTTTGAACCATTGAAGGTCACAAGAACTGGATCATTTTGTTCCCATTGAGAGAATAAATTCAAGAAGTTGAATTTATATTATGATATAGTAAATTCAAGGAGTTGAATTTATGATAATTAAATTTTGAGAAAATAAATTAAAGGAGTTAGATTTATGAGATATTAAATTCAAGAAATTGAATTTATGAAATCTGGAGAGAATAAATTCAAAGAGTTGAATTTATAAAATTTGAGAATTTAATTTATTAAACTCAAAAGTTGAATTTATAAAACTTGGCGGCGGGGGACACCAGCAACACTTTCATCGGTCAACTGGGCTATGGCCTACGTATTAACATATTCGTATTCGTATTCGTATCAACGGAAACACGATCGTCGGGCTCCCACTGAGATCATAACCCTCACGATATTTCCAACATATTGTAGTCACAATCCCTTCACATCCTTCAACATGTCATATTTCCATCACTTAATAAAAACATGCATATAATATCATTTTATTTTGAAACCAAGCATGTAATATAACTTTTAAATGTCCAATTTTAATCATAAAAATCATAGACATTTAAAAATCATAACTTAACATATTAAAAAATCATAAACATCCATGAACATTTTAAAATAAACATTTTAACATCATAAATTTTTAAAATAACATTTAAAATAAACGTTTTAGCATATTAAATCATAAAACATTAAACATATTAACGTCTTAAAAATCCATAAACATTTAAAATTGACATATTAACATATAAATATACATAATCATTTAAAATAATCATATTAAAATATAAAACAGCATTCAGGACACTGTCATTACGTTTACTAATTTTTAGGTGTAAAAAGACTGTTTTATCCCTGAACGTAAAATTTCACGTTTTTGACATTTTCTTAATTTCATTGACTTAAAATGTCCCAAATAATTATTTAAACTTACATGAATTTTCTCACATTTTTATTCAGCTTAATCGAGGACTTTTAATTTAATATTTAAATAAGACGTATTACTGCATTTTAATCCCGAATTAAACCAAAACTTAATATAAAATTCCAAAATTCAAAACTTAGACTTTTAATAATTATTTAAGCTTAAATATAATTTTCCATAATTTTATAAAGCTTAAACTAGGCATTTCAATTAACTCGTTAATTAACGTTTTGTGCGGCGATTAAATCCCGATTAAATCAAAAACTCATTATTCTGATCCCAAATTTTAAACATAACATTTTTAGTATTTATTCTACCCTTCCAAGTCATGAGCCCCGCCCGTGGACCCACAGATTCATTTTTAGCTTTATTATTTTTGTTTTTGACACATCGACGAACACGCCGAGCTATCTCCCAATTTACTAGAGCCACGCCCGAGCCAAAATCTAGCCAACCCACCTAGGGACCCTAATAACGAAGCCCAGCCTGTAAAACCAGCCCTGGCCTGCCCAAAACACTTCTGAAACTTGTCCCAACTTTCTGGCCTCTCCTAAGACTCACGTTAGCAGACTCCTAGTCTTCCTAGGTCACCTCTAGCAGAGCCACCCCCGAGCCCAGCCGACCATGACAACCCTGGACCACGCCCAGACCCTGACCAACCAGCCCAAGCCCTGGACCCCACGTAGCGAGCCACTGAACCCCCCCAGCAGCCTCGCGCGTGCGCTTCATCAAGTTTCCTCGAGACACAGCGCACGTTAGTTGATTTTTAAAATTAGCTTTAAGTTCCAAATATATTTTGACTATATTTACAATAACAGACAAATATATTAAATTTAACTAATATGATAATACAATTATGCATTTAATACATATTTTATTATATCTTTATTTAATTTCTATTAATACTAAAATTTTTATAGAGTTTTAATTTTTTTAGTATGAATTAATGTATGTATATAAGAATTGAATTTGAGAAAAATAAAGTAATGGTTTTGAGAAATTGCGTAAATTTTCCATGTGAATCATAGTATATGATATTATATGATCTATCGATTATTTGAATTTTGTGCATAATGACTTAAATGATATATCAAGCTTTTTGTTTTCTATTAATGTCTATATTATTCTTTGATGTTTGTAAATATCATTATTAATTTTTTCCGTTGGTTTTTAAAAATTATGTGAACTGACTTTTTCTTTTGACCGCAATGATTCTTAAGGGTAAAAAATTTGAAAAATCTTTTTTTATAATTAAGATAAGGTCATACATCACTTCAGTCTATCGGTGAACAAAATATCAGTTTCAACCCAAATACTTATCGGGCTGAATTAATTTAAAAAATCAATGAAATTTATTAAAACAACTCTTTGTAGCAAGATGGAAGCATAGTTTTTCGGATATTCTATGGTAATCTACATCAAACGAGATTTGGTTGAAAAAATTGATAACAATTTAATAATGAATGAGTTTTATTCTAAGAAGAATCGAATAGCACAACTTCAGTAGTGTTTTAGCTCCTTATTGTTCTATATTTTAATGAAGTCAATGTTTACATATTATTTATTTTAAATTTTTTAGTTAATTATTTATTTTATTAAATACAGTGGGACGGAGCCAGCCCCAAGTAATTTCGAATCCTGACTCCACCCCTGCTCCCAGCCCCTGGTTTTCAAGGCCTAGCGTGGCTAGGACTCTTCACTTGACTCATACCTCACCCTAGCCCAGCCAAAGCCAAGCCATGCATCACCTTTCCCCTTAACCAAACACACAGCCACCATAATGTGAAATTGGGTCCAGCTTTGTTCCATTCTTATGTGCAGTCCGTGCGTGTGTTTGAATGACTCTAAAACTTGTGTGAATCGTGCCCCTTAACATCCTAAGACATGGAAGCCCCTTAATCAACATAATAATCATGTTTTTGGATGAAAAATCGAGAGTTCAAACCATGGAGATGTATAGTTGCGAAAATATTATGATGTGTGGCTTGTTTTTCATGCAAAGCGATTTTAAATAATTACTGAGTAAAAAGAGAATATGGCGTGCCTTTGCGTGTTTTACACACGAAAAAACGTCGACGAATTGAATAGCTATGACAAGGAGACGACGACTTAAATTTTCCTAGCAATCATTGATGCTTTCTTTGCTTTTCCTTGTAAATTTCAAACTTTCTCCTAGTTGCTATGATGTGTGCCGTGAGTTAACTTTGGAAGAAATAGTTTGATTTGTTGAAAATAGAGTGGGGCGTGAGTTATGAGTGCAAGGGGTGGGGTTTTGAACTTTATATATTTTAATTAATCACTAAACAAGGTTTAGGCCCATTAATCATGATAATTAAGCCCATTAGTGCTCAATTCAAATATTAAAAATATTTTTGCTTAAATAAGTTTGTAAATTTATTAGCCGGGTTGCTATTAGTTTGTATTTTTGTTGAAAACCAATATTGATAAAAACTACGTCCCGACTTATAAAATCACATAAAAAATCCCTAATTTTAAAAAATATGAAAAAACATCACCCATATTTTAAATAATTAAAAACAATTATTCAATAAAAACATTTTCTAATTTTCAGCCATCGGTCTCCGTTCCTCGATCGCAACTCGAATAACCTTTAAAAATACATTTTAATGCAACCATGAAGAAAAAATATATTTTAAACATGCAAATATGCACAACATATTTAATCCATGCAATCAAAGAATTTAATTAAAATACCAAAGAATTTAATAACTCGTATGCATGTGGTTCGCGTGGACCCTTTAAATTTTCGGGGTGTTACATTATCCCCCCTTTAAATTGAATTTCATCCTCGAAATTCACTTATCCTCGATAATCAAAAATTTATACTTAGTTCTAGTATCCCAAAAATCCACGATTCCGCTGCGTTACTATGATAAAACTTAAGTTCTAGAATGTCATTACGTCTCTTTAATCCCAATTAAATTTTTCCTTCTAAATCCTTATTTGCGATTTGCAACTTAAGAAAACGCATAATAACTTAGTGCTATACTATTATAATCTTGAATTTCAATATTTATTACGATTCCCAATATTAAAAGATGGATGACCATATTTATCATATATTGTTTTCCTTATTTTATACCCAAAATATTAATCAACTTATCAAATTTCAATCTTAAAATCCCGAATGCATCCGTTAACACTTAGATTTTCAAGCATAATATTGATTCAATCTTAAAAGTCCTTGATTAATATTCCTTATCACATTATAACCAAAATATCCCAAGAAAATATTCTTAAAAGTCTAAATCATCGAAAATTTTTATCTTTTAACACATTCAATTCTCGCTTATTGCTAAACTAGTTCTCAAATTCATTAAAGTTGCAAAATAAATTCTGAATTTCCTCAAAAATCATCCTAATTGGTCATCAATTTCAAAAATCCTATGATTAATCATAAATTTTTGGCGTTCTTAATTTAATTCTACATGTTTCCCATAACAAAATTTCAAAATTTTACACTTATTTACCCGAAATCAATTCTCATGATAACCAATATTACACTTCCATCAAAACTTAAAATTTCAATTTATACATTTTCTTACTCCCAAATCATTGCAAATCCTCGAATCATTATTTATTATGAGTAATTCCCAAAAATTTATTCAACTAGTAACCATTAATCATAAATATTTTCTTAGAAAATCTACGTGTCCCAAAAGCATTCATAATATTCACTATTTCTTATGGCCCAAACATTGAACGTCAATACTAAAACCCAAAAATCAATATAGTCTAATTCCACCACGAAGCCAACATGCGTTGAAATCAAATAATTTCTGATTTCATGTCGTAACACGTATAAAAATTCTAAAGCACATAAAACATATTTCCTCATACAACTATTAAACATGTGACGTAAACATATTATCCATGTAATTATGCAGGTAACATTATAAATTCATATAGAGCATGTAAAACTTACAAGTTGAGGCTTGACGACTGATCTTACCGGCGCTGATAGTGGCAGAACCCTTTACAGGACCTTTTCTCTGATACCAACTGAAACGTCTACTACTCGTTTTCTTAAAACGTGCTAGAAATTATTTTTTTTCCTCCTTAATCTCCATAATTAATTATATAAATATATAAAAATACTTTAAAATATCTTGTCACCATTTTAAAAATAAAAATCCAACTAACATTTAAAAATCCAAAGGAGAATATTTTAAAGCATAAAATCGTCAAACATTTTACCAACCTAAAAACATTATTTGAAAAGTATAGCCCATACTATAAACTCTCAAAAACCACTCATAAATAAATTGTCGTAAAAATATCTTGAACATCACTTAAAATCATAAATCATAACTAGTGCGGAAAACTAACGTTGGTGCTCGGGTTATATGCACATTCAGTCCAGCAAAATCAACCATCAAGACCTCCATTATCATAGTTATTACTATCACATGCGTCAATCACACCTAGTGAGTCTAAAGACTCAACATCTCATATCCTTGATAACAAATACTACATATACAGATCACATACCACAGTGAAAAATACTTGTACTTAAAACATCGTTTTCATGAAGACGCATAAACACAAACATTTTCGTGAACATTTTCATGATGCATAAAACTTTAAATAAAAACGTTTTCGTAATCTTATGCATAAACATATTCATATCAACATATTCATGTCCTCATATTCATATTATCAATTAGTTAACCATAGACATATTTTAGTGACCGATCTTAGATCACCCTTCAATTCGAATTTTCCAATGGATTGCTTTTTTTTTTTATTTTCATTGGAGATTAGGAATAGATGGACTTTCTATATTAAGAGCTAAATTGGCAAAAGGTATGGGTCATAATTATTACGGAGAACCCGCTTTGGCCCATTCCTCGATAGAAGTTTTTACGGGATCCTTATCCACCAAAGAGAAACCATGAACCAAAATAGAAGAGCTTCGTTACATGATTTCTTCTTCATATAGATTGATATAGGATCTATGGGACTAAAAGTATGGAATCTTGGGTTACTAATTGGCTTCTTTATTTCTTTATGTTCAAAAAAACAAGATTGAATATTAACATATTCATATTCATATTCATAGCAACATATTAATGTCCTCATATTCATATTCATATTCATGTTCGTGTATGTTGAATTCGGATCGTGATTTTGACTCATATTCTTGATCGTATTAGGCGATGGATCCATCTAAAGAAAACCACAGTACTGGGCAGCGAGGGACACCAACAACACTCTCACCGGTCAACTGGGCCCTCGCCTACGTATTAACATATTCGTATCAACGGAAACACGATCGTCGGGCTCCCACTAGGACCATAACCCTTACGATATTTCCAACATATTGTAGTCACAATCCCTTCACATCCTTCAACATGTCATATTTCCACCACTTAATAAAAACATGCATGTAATATCATTTTATTTTGAAACCAAGCATCCAATATATCTTTAAATGTCCAATTTAAATAATAAAAAGCATAGACAATTAAAAATCATAACTTAACATATTAAAAAATCATAAAAATCCATAAACATTTTAAAATAAACATTTAAATCATAACATTTAAAATAAACGTTTTAGCATATTAAATCATAAAAATTAAACATATTAACGTCTTAAATATCCATACACATTTAAAATTTACATATTAACATATAAACAGACATAATCATATTAACATATAAAACAGCATTCAGGACACTGCCGTGACGTTTACTAATTTTTAGGTGTAAAAAGACCGTTTTACCCCTGAAAGTAAAATTTCACATTTTTGACATTTTCTTAATTTCATTGACTTTAACATGTCCCAAATAATTATTTAAACTTACATGAATTTTCTCACATTTTTATTCAGCATAAATCGAGGACTTTTAATTTAATCTTTAAATAAGACGTATTACTGCGTTTTAATCCCGAATTAAACAAAAACTTAATATAAAATTCCCAAATTAAAAATATAGACTTTTAATAATTATTTAAGCTTAAATATAATTTTTCATAATTTTATAAAGCTTAAAAACGAGGCTTTTCAATTAACTCGTTAATTAACGTTTAGTGCGGCGATTAAATCCCGATTAAAACAAAAACTCATTATTTTGATCCCAAATTTTAAACATAATATTTTTAGTATTTATTCTACCCTTCCAAGTCATAAGCCACCCCCGTGGATCAACAGATTCATTTTTAGCTTTATTATTTTCGTTTTTGACACATCGACGAACACGCCGAGCCATCTCCCAATTTACTCGAGCCACGCCCGAGCCACCTCGAGCCTAAACTTAGCCAACCCACCTAGGGACCCTACTACTGACCAAGACCAGCCCGTTAAACCAGCTCTGGCCCGCCCAAAACAATTCTGAAACTTGGCCCAACTTTCTGCACTCTCCTAAAACTCACGTTAGAAGACTCCTAGTCATCCTAGGTCACATCCAGCCGAGCCACCCCCGAGCCCAGCCGACCCTGACCAACCCTGGACCACGCCCAGACCCTGACCAACCAGCCCAAGCCCTGGACCCCACGCAGCGAGCCACTGAACCCCCCAGCAGCCTCGCGCGTGCACATGCTACCCATGCGCTTCATCAAGTACCCTCGATCCACAGCGCACCCAAGCTGCACCAGCCCCTAGCCCAGCCCTTGTGCACCCTCCTAGGACCATAAGTACCTAGCTTAACCCAGCCCTAAGCCCCTGGCCGAGCCTCTTTCTTCCCTGCAACAGCAGCAAACCTGCGCCATGTTATTTCTAGTTTCTCGGGTGGAGTCCTTGTTGGCAAGGACTCCTCCCAGCCCATGGTTTTCGAGTCCTAGCGTGGCTAGGACTCTTCACTTGACTCATACATGACCCTAGCCCAGCCCTGGTCCAGCCAAAGCCAAGCCATGCATCACCTTTCCCCTTAACCAAACACACAGCCACCATAACTTGAAATTGGGTCCAGCTTTGTTCCATTCTTATGTGCAGTCCGTGCGTGTGTTTGTATGACTAAAACTTGTGTTAATCGTGCCCCTTAAAATCCTAAGACATGGCAGCCCCTTAGTCAACATAATAATCATGTTTTTGGATGAAAAATCAAGAGTTCAAACCATGGGGATGCATAGTTGCGAAAATATTATATGATGTGTGGCTTGTTTTTCATGCAAAACGATTTTAAATAATTACTGAGTAAAAAGAGATATGGCGTGCCTTTGCGTGTTTTACGCACGAAAAAACGTCGACGAATCGAATAGCGATAACGAGGAGACGACGGCTTGAATTTTCCTAGCAATCAGAATGCTTTCTTTGCTTTTCCTTGTAAATTTCAAACTCTCCTAGTTGCTATGGTGTGTGCCGTGAGTTGACTTTGGAAGAAAGAGTCTGATTTGTTGAAAATAGAGTGGGGCGTGAGTTATGAGTGCAAGGGGTGGGGTTTTGCACTTTATATATTTTAATTAATCCCTAAACAAGGTTTAGGCCTATTAACCATGATAATTAGGTCCATTAGTGCTCAATTCAAATATTAAAAATATTTTTGCTTAAATAAGTTTTTGAATTTATTAGCCGGGTTGCTATTACGTTTGTATTTTTGTTGAAAAATCAATACCGATAAAAATTACGTCCCGGTGTATAAAATCACCTCAAAAACCCCTTATTTTAAAAAATATGAAAAATCATCACCCATATTTTAAATAATTAAAAACAATTATTTAATAAAAATATTTTCTATTTTTCAGCTATCGGTCTCCGTTCCTCGATCGTAACTCGAATAACCTTTTAAAATACATTTTAATGCAGCAATGAAGAAAATATATTTTAAACAAGCAAATATGCACAACATATTTAATCCATGCAATCAAAAAATTTAATTAAAATACCAAAGAATTTAATAACTCGTATGCACGTGGTTCGCATGGCACCATTTAATTTTCGGGGCGTTATATTCTCCCTCCCTTATATTTAATTTCGTCCTCGAAATTCGCTTATCCTCGATACTCAAAAGTTTAGACTTAGTTCTAGTATCTCAAAAATTCACGCTTCCGCTGCGCTTAGTTCTAGTATCCCAAAAATCCACGCTTCCACTGCGCTACTCTGATAAAACTTAAGTTCATTATGTCTCCTTGATCTCAATTTAATTTTTCCTTCTAAATACTTATTTAAATATCTAAATCCTTGATCCCAATCAAAAGTTATTATTTATCGTATTAAGAAAAACAGTATTGGGAGGACCACAAAAAAATCAAAACAAATTTTGCCCTAGTTCGACTTATGTTTCAACATAATGTGGGCAACACTCGCAGCATGCCTAATCTATCTTGCATTTGTTAGTCGCCTAACCCCAAAAAAATAGTCCAGTGGTCTATATTTTACGTAGTAATTATTTTTATCTAGAATTATTTTGAAGTTGACATGATATTTAAACTCTTATTTGTTAAAAAAACTACATTTTGACTTTTTTTTTTTTTAAAACAATTCAAAATGTAGTTTATTTAACAATTTATGGAGTTTAAATATCATCTCATCAAAATAAAATATGGACAAAATTATTGATGTTATCGCAATTATCTATTTATTTTCCAATTTGGGTTTTATTTTTTGATGAAATTTTTATTTTTAGTTAGATATATAATATGTCTGACCAAACTTTTTTAACTACTACAAACAAATTAAAGTGCCAAATTAAATATTTAAAAAATTATTTTATTTGGAAAAAATATATAATTTTTTTATTAAAATTGTCACACAATAATTCACTATGCTGCCTATCTAACAATAGTTAAATTTAATTGATTAAGTAGTCTAAGTTGCAAGATTAAATGATTATTTAATATTATGATGTATAATATTAAAATCAACATTTTATATTAAATTTTTTTCCCAATTAAAAAAAATCAAAAAATAATAACATTTTAACTGTTCCACATAATCTATGCTACAATCAAAGCTTACATTTATTAGCCCACCCTAAAAAAATAAAATAATTGTTCGACATTTTACATTTATTTGTGAAAATGTTTAGCTTGTATAATCTTAATTGTCTTAATTTGAAGATAGAGTTGTTTCAATCCAAAGCTCTGATTATTACATTAAAATTAAATTTGTAACAATGACATGTAAAATTAGTTGAAAATAATATGTATTATTTTTTCCTATTTAAACCCTCCTCTGCACCATGCAATTTCCCATTAATTCCTTTATTTCTCCATCTTTTTTCTGGTAAAATCCATTAAGTACTTCATAATTAAGAGATTGAAAATGGCACTTATAACGAATCTTGCTTTCAATTCCTACAAGATGATGTCTTATTTTCCTGATGCTAATGATATCAGACCTTCTCGCAGAGTTTCCATGGCGTCGACACTTCATTCTTCTTCAGTGTATCTTCTTGATTCTAATTTTTCTTTTTTTTTTCTTTTTTTTTTCTTTTTTTTTTTACAATATCGATAGATGTTCTCTTGATATGGATAAAAGCACCCGCATGGAGTCTTCTTTCAATAACATCATTATCTTTAATCTTATTTCTTAACCAGTTGAAAATTGTGCTGGTTTATGAACAAATTACGTTACGCACAAATATTCATGTGTGGAAAAATAATGTATATTTTAGTTCTTGACTTTTCATATATAACTACTTTAAATTATTTTGCATGTTCTAAATATTGTCCATATTAAAAAAAACCACAAGGATGGCTTTGACGTTAATTAAAAGTCCAAAATATAGTGTCAAAGCGGCTCTGACTCGATGTTTTTTTACTATGTTTTATTCTTCTTGATTGTAGGGAGGTAACAAACCTAAAAGAACCATTCACTGCCCCGAGAAATGAACTCAAACAAGTGACTCGTTTCATGCCACCAGAAAAAGGTGAGATCATAAATGGGGTGAATGATTGGGTCGAAAACAATATCTTGGTGATGCTAAAAGACGTCGAGAAATCTTGGCAGCCGAGTGACTATTTACCCGACTACACTTCCGAAGGATACGAAGATCAGGTCAAAGAACTGAGGGAGAGAACCAAAGAGATCCCAGATGACTTTTTCGTTGCATTGGTTGGTCACATGATTACGGAGGAAGCACTTCCAACTTATCAGACATTTTTTAGTACATTTGATGGAGTCAGAGATGATACTGGTGTTAACCCCACGCCTTTGGCAGCTTGGCTCCGAGGGTGGACTGCAGAAGAGAATCGGCACGGCGATCTTCTCAATCGATATCTTTATCTTTCAGGGCGCGTTGATATGAAGCAAATCGAGAAAACCATACAATACTTGATCAGTTCTGGAATGGTAATATAATTATATGTAATTAAGTAATAATAAACTTATTCTGCTGCATGTTTTTTGAGTTTTTAACCTTGTCATTCTGTACTTTAAAACTAAAAGGATGTACGCACGGAGAACAACACATATCATGGAATTATCTACGTTTCATTTCAAGAAAGGGCAACCTTCATATCTCATGGAAACACTGCTAGGCTTGCCAAAAAATATGGGGATACAAAACTGGCTCAGATTTGTGGGGTTATTGCCGCAGATGAGAAACGCCATGAAATTGCCTACACCAGAATTGCCGAGAAGTTCTTTGAGATCGAACCTGATGACATGGTTAGGTCTTTCGCTGACATGATGGAGAAGAAAATCGTAATGCCAGCCCATATGATGTATGATGGTGTGGATAAAAATCTTTTCAGAAACTTCTCAGCCGTCGCACAAAAGATTGGAGTTTACACTGCCAGGGAATATTCAGACATTATGGAATACTTAGTGGACAGATGGGGTGTGGAGAAGTTGACGGGCCTCTCAGACGAGGGGCGTAAAGCACAGGAATATTTGTGTGGGTTAGTTCCAAGGTTCAGGAAGTTAGAAGAGAGGGCACAAGCACAGGCAAATCAAGCATCGGCCAGCGTTCCCTTTAGTTGGATATTTGGTAGAAAGATTTGAATATCATACATATTGATGCAATTTATGAGTATTTACTAATAATGATAATCATAAATAAGCATACATGGAGAATACCAGTTCATAGGCTTATACATGATGATATTCATGTACCTAAATAATTCATGTACTATATTAGGCAACAATGATATATGTCAACTACCTAAAATATATTTATATAAATAATAAATTCCATATCCATTTATTAACAACAATGACATAGTCGTAAAATGTCTTGATAATTTTCTTCACCAACCCCAAAATAACAGTTGTTCATGTTCTTTGATTTCAGTCTTTTTTATTCGTAAGGGATTGTAAGAGACATGGAAATGAATCAACAAACAGGGGGATATTTTGTTCGAACCTAAAAGAAGGCGTGAAATAGATTATTTGGCCCTTTAATTTTTTTAAATTGTGTTTCAAAAGAATTCGAAATGTAGACGGAAAACTTTTGGACAATAACAAATACTTATAAGAAATAATAAATGAATGCAATAAAATAAATAAAGCAATAAAAGAAAGTAAGAATATCTTATGAATGCTGATGAAAGAATTCGTCCCCTCTCACGTTTTTAGTACCAATATATGGTTTTATGTTTTAAAATAATTGATATATGAATTGTTCTTATTTTCGAAAGTTTCATTCGAACATGAGTTATTCATTTTGTGTGTGTTAAAAATACTCTATGTTTTGAGCACTATTAGGATTAAACTGGATATAAGAAGGAATTCCGAAATATGTTATGTTATGTGTCCTTACATGGTGAGATTGTAACCGTTATATGGTCTCCTCTTTTGAAAAGAGTAAAAATTAGGAAGAAATGAGTATGAGATGTGATGACGAATTATGGCATGAGATATGTTATGAAATTATATATATGTTGTTATGTTTCTCGAACGAACCTAACTTATAGAGTGACGATCATATCAATTACTCTTTGCTCTCTCTCCGTAGTTAAATCTGAAGATCGGGTTGCAGAGGAAGAACAAGACAAATTTTGGGGCTAGTGATAAATTAAGGAACAATTTTTATTTTAAGTTGTTAAATGCTTACGGGGAATTGCTACCAGTTTTAAGAGTTTAAGTTGTATATAATGTTATTTTTTGGTTTTTATGAAATAAACTAGTTTTGGCTTATATTGTTTTACGAAGCTAGTTATTTGATGATTATGTGATTGTAGAACAACGCCGATATCTACTAACCTCGGTCTCGGGGAAGGACATTTGATTGGTATCAGAGCCATCAAGTCATAATCCTGCTTGAGGATTTGGTATATAAAATTTGATAAAACGCCTAGTTATTCCTATCCAACCATGCTCAGTCTTCATTTTTATGGTAAACTCTCTTTGGACTACAACCATACATAGGGAGCTTGAAATCTGACTATTATGTTGTCCTTTCAATATAAGATGGGAAAGTAGGATTTAAAAAAATGTCGACTCAAGGCATCACCTTGAAGAATCTTGAATTAGAGAATGAGCAACTCATGAATACTGTTACGAGCTTAATTTGTGAAAACATAAGTTGAAGAAAGCAAGGGACCACCTTCAAATGGAAGCGAACCAACCTGGTTTTGATAAAAAATTTGCGGAGAAAAAACTCAAAGATTATAAGGAATAGCTACCATAGGCGCAAAAAGTTGGACACCAAACATCAGCCACGATCGAGGCATGGTTCAATCATTCTCAGGTCTCGAAACTCATTAGTGACCAATTCCAACAAGAATTCAATACATATAAGTAAAAAATGGAAAAATGTGTATCAGTTGGAGATTAGTAACCAAGACATGGCTACAAAATTCATCAGCCAACAATAAAAAATCTAACACTGGAAGAAATTACTGAATGCGCATGAGGAAGAATCAAATGAAGAGCCTGCAGAGACATTAGGAGATGGAGAAATCACAGATTTGGATATTGATAGGAGACAAGTTTACAGTACTCGAATGGACTGAAATAATTTAGCACAGCTGATCTTTTCAAGATCAAGTATTAAATCAATAACAGTTTGTGCTTGTAAGCTCTAAATATATCCTTGAATGCTATGAATATATACAATAAGCGTTAGCAAAGATTTCAACAAAGTAATAGTTCACTTGAAAGAGTAGTATAATAATATGGTTGATTCAGAATCCTCGTTTCTCAGCTGATCTTTTCTGCTATTTATAGGCTTTTCCTCCAATGGTAATATTGAATGCGATTTGAAAATTTCTATCCGTTGATTGCCACGTCAACATTCTTCTGACAGTCGTACACTGCAGCTTTTCTGAAATGCGGTGATCCCACTATTTGTTGCAGTCAGATTTGTACAGTTGTCGGTTGAACGTCCTTTTCCTTAGCTGATGACGCGTCATACTGAAAGATCAGCTGATAGAATGTAATTGATAAGCTCACAATTGTTTGTAGTAACTGATCAGTTAGTTGTCTACGTAGTTCAGTTTGGTGGTCCAGTTGCCTTTGAGAATTTGCATACTAATCTTCAGTTATGGCAACCGATAGTTTGCGTATTTTAGATCAGTTTCTATTAGTCTTCTTGATCAGTTAGTTCAATCTATTAAGCGTTCAGTTTTTCAAACTTTCGAAATTCAGTTTCCAACAATTTCCCCCTTTTTGGTGTTTGACAAAACTTAGAAAATATGAACTGATCAACTGAACTCATTGTAAATAAAATAACCTTTTACTGACAACTCTTTCAATGTACAGATTCATACAAAGAATGAAAGAATAAAGGAATCTTCTTACTGACTAAAATAATCTTCAAAATCTGCCAAATCAGTTTGTTGTAGATTCTCTCTTCGTTGATTGCTCCTACTGATCTTTTCATTCTTCTTCCCCCTTTTTGTCAAACCCATCAACCTTATTGGATAACATTCGAGCATTTGAGGAGAGGTTTGATACTGCATTCATCAGAATTTCTTGCATTAAATACATTCTTTTAGAGACAGTGTTTACCAAAAAATCAAGGCGTCTTGAGAACAAGGCTTGAGTTTGGAAGTGTGCTTCAGTTGACGATCTATCTTTTCTAAGTTCATCCATTTGGAAGAATAATGGAGTTACATCCTTTGTGATTTGCTGAAGTCTCCCCACAGTGTATTCCTTTGCAGAGTCGAGCTTCATAGTAAGTAGAAATTGGGTTGACTTGATGTAAGAAATGAAAGTCATTATACCGACAAGGTTGGTCTGAATCGCCTGAATTTATTCGAACTTTGATTCAGTTTCTATTGATATACCGGGATACATGGCTCCAGAGGTTTCTGGTTCATGCTCCCTGTTTTCTTGATTAAAGATCATCAAGGCCCTGCCAGTTGTTTCAGTTTGAAGACTAATCATTTATGGAATATCGTCTGGTATAGATTCCTGCTGAAGCTGTGGAGGAGAAGAAAGATTCGGAGCAACATTAGAACTTGAAGGCTCTGTAGGTGGTTGATCAGCTGAATCAGTAGTTGGTTCTTCAGTTGGTTGCTCAGCTGATTCAGAAATTTGTTCTTCAGTTGTTTGAACCACTAAAACTGTGATTGACTCTTCAGCTGGCACCTCTTCAGATTGTACCAAGTGCAGCTGAGCCTCTTCAATTGTTGGAACGATTTGTTCAGTCATGGGAGTTGACTGAACTGACTCTTCAATTTCTATGACAACTGCCTGTTCAGTCGTGGCAGTCGACGGAACTGGCTCTTCAGTTGGTTGAAGATATCCTGTGAGCCTGGTTCTTCAGTTGCGATTTGTTCTTCAACTGCTTCTGTAGTAATCAGCTGAATATCAGTGGCAACTGATTTAGTAACTTCGTCGACGTTTGCCAATTATAATTCAGCATCAGTATATAGTTGAAGTTCTGCATTTGGGGATTGAGGAGCAAAAGCTGAAAGTTGCGCACCCTTTCAGGAAGAAACAGTTACTTGTTCAGAATCTTCAACAAATTCGTTTTTGGAATGGCTTTTGAGTTTGAATGATTATTCAACTTCCTCTTCTGATGAAAGATTTAGGGAATCCGCTGGAATAGTAAGTTCTTGATCCAGTTCCCAATGTTTAATCTCCATTTATAGTGACAAAAGATCCGAGTCCAGTTGATCATGAACTGCTTTGTCATTAAAGGCAGTTGGACTGGTGGGATCATAATTTTGCGTAGCTGAACAATCATTTGTCTTAATTTCTTTGCACGTACTTGATCAAAGTACTTCTTCCTCTGCAAAGCTTGAACAACTGAAGCCGCCTTGACCAATTTCGAGACTATAGTTTCCAGGGCAATGAATTTCTTCAAAACCGATTTCTTTTGTAGTTGCCTGACAAACACTTCAGTCCTAAACCTGACCCATTCATCATAAGCCTCTAGCTTAGTATCATAAAACTAATTGAACTCTTTCCAAATTAGGTCAATATGAGTTTGAATTGTGTTTGTGGGTCTGGGCTCTTCTGTCATCTTTGGCTTGCCCTTTGAGTCAATCAAAACATTAAGAATACTTAGCCACGATCTAGTTGCATCAACCACTTCTCTAATCACTATCCCTTTGGGTCTGGCAAATGGCAAAGTAGTTGGGCCAGAGATAGTGATCAGTGGAGCTTTAACTCCAGTAAGTTTCTTCTTATCACCAGATTCTGTGATAGTCTTCTTGTGTTGAGTAGCAGGAGGAGGTAACTGACCTTCAGTTGAAGATTCAACTGGTATTGCTCTCAAGGAATAGCCTCGATCTGCTATTCAGCTCCAGATTGTATCAGCATATCAGTTGAGATGGTGCTCAGAACAATTGTTGGTTTCGTCTTGAGAGTTCTGGGCTTCTTGACGAATTTAGGAGAGAGAGTCTTCTCAGAATCAGTTTCACTGACAATTAGTTTGCATTTGATTGTATTCTTCTGAAATGTCTTCTTGGCTTTCTTAACTGATTTGGGAGCCTCTTGCGTCCAAATCTCCTTTTTCACCTTAATGAACTGTTCAAGAGAGATGTCCAGCTTGAAATTCGGCAGCTGAACATTCTTCACATTGAAAATCTTGAACTTGGATGACCTTTCAGAGGAGTCACCCACCAAGCCCTTGCTTTTAAGCAAATAATTGAGCGGCACTGCAAATCCCTTCGATTGTTTCAATGACTGAAAAATGTTTTTGAGAATGTTGAAGATGATACCTTTCCATTTCAGTTTTTTTTCAGCCATGATAGCAGTCATGATTTGAAATTTTTCCAGTGTGAGCAACAAAAGATCCTGCTTTGGTGAGTAGCCCTTTGGCCACGATATTAGCCAGTAATTGCATTTCGCAATTCAGTTCTTTCTTGGGATCGGAAACTTTGATTTTCCGTCCATCAGCAGATAGGAGAGTCTGCATTCCTCAACATCAGATGTTTTCACATCAGAGATATTAGCCATTCCATCAGTAGGCAGTTGAAAGATGTTGCTGAAGGAGTCTTGTTCGATGATCAGCAACTGATTGTTGACGGTGGTAGTAATGTTGCCTTCAACAGAGATAAATCCATTGGCATATAGATCCTGAATCTCTTTTGGATAAATTTCTTGGGAAGATAATCCCATAAATGTCTTCAGTCCAGCAGCCTCCAGTTGGAGAAACACATTCTTGATATCCTTGTCCTGGACAGAACGGAATGAATCAAAATCAATTGCATCTAGCATGTACGCCTGAACTTGATTTGCCATTGCTGAAGGATTGGTTATCTGCGAGATAGAAAGTTCTGTGTATTGATTTGCTCTGTAGAATGAAATGCGCGTAAATAAAAACTGAAATGAGGCGGGTTCAAGTACATATGTATGTGACTTTTCAAATTTTTGGACAAGTGTTAGTCTTGGATAAAATCGTGTGTTCGGGTGGTGAAAATGTGTGTTGAATTTAAATGGGCCACGTTGGGCCACGTTTTAAAACAATATCCATTGAAAGACGTCATTTAAATGTGTAATTATCAGTCACATAACTTATTATGGAATATTTATCGATTTATTATTTAACTTATTGGAGAAGATAAGTTAGGTCAGCAATTAATTGATTAGTTGAAGGCTGAGTCATTTCAGTTGAAGACCAACTGACTATTGTCTTCTCTGTTAAACTTTTAAATTTGATATCCCCCCTCAGTAAATGCATATAAATAAAAGAAAGGGTAAGAGAAGCTTAGTATGAATAAGTCAATGTCTTTTCAGTTGACTAGAGTCTCTTCGTCTTCTTCAATTTCTTCAATATCTGTCTATCTATAAATAAGAGCAAAGTTATTATAATAATATTAAACACCGGTGGATAGTTCAAGCATTTCCAACGTCCCTCTTCCTGCATTAACACCTAGCCGCTTGGAGAATTTGAAGAAAGATATTGAAGAACTCATCTTTTAAAAAGTCATGTCCACTTGGACCAAGATACACGAGCTTCAGACCATTGAACGTGATGGATTAGTTGCTACTGATAAGCAGAGGGAAACTGCAAGAAAATATAAGATGCATCTTGAAGTCAACCATACTTCAGATCACTTATGAAGGTCTTATTCAGCTGATTCTTATGAAGGAGTGGAATGTGATGGAAAATATTTCTTCTTCAGAAGGTTTCAGAAGAGTTAACTGTGATGATATATCTAATTGGTTGTCCCTTTGGCGAGATTCCACTGAAAGGGAACTGAATCGTGTAATCTGGATGAGATTTTATCAATAAAATTGTAGTTTCGATTCATTGTTGTTTCCTTATCTGCATATGAACTGATATCAATTGACAAACTGTTGGAAACTAAATTTCAGTGATTTGACAAACTAAGCTTCGAAACGTATTTGAATAACTGATCAAAGGCAACGAGCTTAACTGACTCAAATAATTACAACTGTTAGTTCTCTCTAGCTGAAGATTAATGCGTACAAGATAAATATTATACACGTCATCAGTTGAAGAAGAAATATAACTGACAGATCAGTTGGGAACTGATCAGTTGAAACAATCAGTTATGAGTTTTCCAGCAAAGTATCTTTCAACTGATCCCTCAGTTGTACACGTCATCAGTTGAGAACGACAACCGGAAAATAGTACAACAGACTGTAACTAGTAGTGGAACGTCACATTTCAGAGATTGCAGTGTACGAATGTCAGAGAATATCGACGTGACATTCAACGGATATAAAGTTTCAAGTGATATTTAGTATTACCGTTGAGAGGGAAGTCTATAAATAGGTAAAGAGAGCAGCTGAGAACATAACACACGAATTACTATTCTATTCAAGCTTGTTGTTACTCTACTAAAATCACCACTCGTATTTGAATATTAAGAGCTCACTCTTATCAGATTTATCAGTAGCAATCAAGGCTACATTTACGAGCTTGCTAGCACCTTGAAATCTTTGTTAGAATTATTCAGTTGTGTTATATTCAGTCACGCACTGTAAAAGCTTTTGTGAACTAAGAGTTTCAGTTTGGCAGTGTTAAGTCCTAACTTAAGTGGGTCAGTACAACGTTTGTATTTGATCAAAGTCTTTTAGTGAAAATCCTATGGTGATAGAAGGGGTGACATAGGAGTTATTCTATTCTCCGTACATCCAGAAACAAATCGTGTGTTTTTCATTTCAGTTATTCCATCTTTCAGTCAGTTTACTTTTGCAACTGTTTTTCAGTTAAAATGATTGTTGTCGATTGACGAGATACCGAGTGTCAGTTTGTAACTAAACTGAACCCATTATTCGAAAAGAATACATAATCAGTGAGTGTTTATTCAACCCCACTTTCTAAACACTTATCACCTACTAACAGATCTATTCAAGTGGTATCAGAGCGGTTGTATCTTGTCTAAGAATATTTCTACTCAAACTATTGATCATGTCTTCCTTCAACAAGATCCCAATGTTTTCCAGAGAGGACTTCGATGATTGGAAAATTAGGATGCAGGCTCACTTAGCTGCACAAGACGATGATATGTGGTACGTCATCACTGACTGTCCAATGAAGATTCTGAAAGCCAACACAGCAGTTGCAATCACAGATGGGGCATCTCTTATAATTGAAAAGCCCAGAGATGAGTGGACTGCTGAGAACAAGAGAAATGCAAATCTGGAAAATGTAGCAAAGGACATACTGTACAAAACACTGGACAAAGTATCGTTCAGTAAAATCAAGATGTGTAAGACAGCCAAAGAGATTTGGAAAAGGCTGATCCAGCTTTGTGAAGGGAATGAACAAACCAAAGAGAATAAACTTTCTGTTGCTGTTCAGAATTTTGAAAATATCAAAATTAGAGCTGGAGAAACGATGCATGAATATGATGAAAGAACCAGTTGTATCATCAATGAACTAAATTCACTTGGAAAAGTGTATACCAACAAAGAAGTTGCATTAAAAGTGATCAGAGGTCTTCCCAAGGAGTGGGACGTAAAGACCATGGCAATGAGGGAATCCAAGGATCTAAACAAGGTGGAGCTTCATGACCTATTTGCTGATCTGAAGGCCTATGAGTTTGAGCTGCAAACTCGAGAAGGAGAACACTCTACTCCAGCAGTCACAACTGCCTTAGCTGCTGTTAGAAGAGAACCAACTGGTTCAGTTGAGAAGGTTGCTTATCAACTAAGCAATGATGCCATGTCATTGTTCATCAAAAAATTCGGAAGATTTATGAGGAAAAATCAGGGGAACTTCTAGAAGTATTATCAGAGAAACAATTCTAAAAAGGAATCAAACGCTTGCTACAACTGTGGCAAACCCGGTCACTTCATTGCTGATTGTACCAAACCTAAGAAGGATAGTCAAGGCTCGACTGAAAGAAAGAAGAAGTCATATGAGCACAAGAGGAAACCCAAGGATGATAAGAAGTCTTTCCGGAAGAAGCATGAGGTCTTCTTAGCTGAAGAGAGCAAATCAAAATGGGCAGAAACTGACAGCGAAGAGTCAGAGCCAGAAACCTCATGCAGTTCCAGTGACGGTGAAGAGGAAGTGAAGTTTCTAATGGCTGGTGACACAGAAGTGGAGTCAAGCAGTCAACAGGTATTTGACTTCATCTCAACTGATTTCATTAGAGAAGAACTCATTTCAACTCTTCATGGCATGGTTAAGGAGTACCACAAGCTTGACTTATCTTTTGAAAATGCCAGCGCAAAGCAAAATGATCCCACAGACAATAAGACTATAACTGATATATCAGTTGATGTGTTGAGTCTAAAAGGGAAAATTGCTGAGCTCAATGCTGAAAGAAGCAGAAATCAATCAATGATTCAAAAGTTGATTCTTGAAAATTCAAAGCAAACTGAGCTTATTCAGGCTTGGAACAAATCATCTGGTGCATTAACTGAAATACAGAACTCCCAGAAATCAGTTACTGATAAAACTGGTTTAGGGTTCAGTAACCAATATGAAATGTCTTCCAATGATACTCGACCAAAACTGAATATGGATAAAGGGAAATACATTCACTTTGTCAAATCAGTTGCGATACAAGAACGAACAGAGCCAAGTAAACTGGTTGAACAGCCTACTCAAAGTACGAACAAGGCTAAAAGATATGGTATTGTTTATAGCCCAAAAGTTTTAACTGACTCACGCAGTAAGTCATCAAAAAGATTCAGAAAGAATTATTCAAATGGCTACTCCAATTACTATAACAACAAGCCAGTTCAGAAAAGATATTGGCCCAACAATCAGTTGAACAAAGCCAAATCACATGTTGTCTCACCTGCACACTACACACCAAGCACACACAAATCGAGAAAGACCATCTGGAGTACGGCAACTGGACAGTCAGTTAGACTGATTCAAGTTTGGATTCCTAAAGGACTAATCAATTTTGGACCCAAATAGAAAAGGGTACCAGAATCATATCTGAAAGCGGACCGGTTACGGAGGCCGGAAACGCAACGGAAGCAAAAATTTTAAGTTTTTAGAGCAAAATTTCGGCCACCTCCTTTTGTGCAATATTTACATTTCAAACACAATAAATCATACATAGGGTGTTTGTAGAAAGTTTTACCTATCAACCCCTTAGAGTTGATGAATGGCTCCAACTAAAGTGTAAACACTTTAGCTCTTGTATGGATGAAAATCTACAAGCACACCTACTTCCTCTTCAAGAATTAGGCCCACCACTTAGCTTTGTAAACCCTTTCAAATATTGCACTAGAAATATTTGAAGATTTATCAAAAAGAAGTGAGTATTCTCCAAGAAAATGAAGAACACAAGATGAGAGAAAAATATGGAGAGAAAAGCCTTGAAGTTTCGGCCAAGTGAGGAGGGAAGAGTGAGGAGTGAAGTCTAGTCTTGGGTGTGGGAAAAGTTGGGAGAAAAGTTGCATGCCTTTGCAATTTTTTAATCAAAAATATTCCACACCTCTTCACCTCCCAAGCATGCAAACCCTAGCATGTCTCACATATATTATATGGTTTTTAACACATTAAAAACCATAGACTAAATTTTAATTATCTCAAACATATTTGAGATTAATTAAATACTACTTGAATTTATTCAAGTCCCACTAGTTAAATAATTATTTTAATTGAGCTCTACTAGACTCAATATTATTAATTCAACACTTGAATTATATTTAATTATTTGGACTCTACTAGGTCCACTAGTGTTTAATTAATTCAACACTTGAATTAATTTAATTTAGTCCCCAATAATGTTTATGAAAATCACAATTTTCAACTACATTATTTACTTGGCCAAATTTTAATCTTAGGAACACTTCCATAAATTAAAATTTATATTTCTCTCTTAGAAGTCAAACTTCTATTTTTCTTAACGCTTATAAACACATTTATAAGCCGTTCAACACATTGAACTATTTTACTTCTCATCGGGATTTACCAAGCAAGTACTTGTGTGGCCCTCAATGGTTCATTGATACAACTAGCCGTGGGTTCACATCTCTATGTGATTCGGACTAAACATGTCCTTATTCGAGCATACCCCAATTGCTCCATTCTTACTTATCAACTCCTTGATAGTAAGAACGTCAGAACTCAAGTCTGATAGTACCCAACCAATCACGTTAAACGCCTAGCAGCATCGCTTACGTGATTCCCTAGGTATCACATGATAGTGCCTGCAAGAACCATTCAATTATGGTTAGCGTACAGTACGGTCCCTTCAACTCATATATCCCGACCGATTCGACAACTATTGGTCTATCGAGAGTTGTCAATGAATCGATACTATGTGTCATGTCGTGGTTGCATCGATGGTGTAATCTATGAAACCCCTTTCATAATTACCACCATACTCTGATCAGAGATTTCAACCCACACATACATGAAAAACACATAGGATATCCATACCCGTAGGTAAGCGGTGAATCCCCGGCTACAATGCATCGACTCCTATATGTTTCGCCGTAACACCCAACCTTGCCACCTGATGACCCCATAAGAGTCGGTAAACAAGTCAAAGTGAAACGCTAGCATATAGAGTCTCAATGTTGTCCCGGGTCATAAGGACTAATGGTGTACAACCATAAACTAGGACTTTTCCACTCGATAAGTGAGAACCACTTGGAAAGTCCTTTCTAGAGGGTTGTTCAGTGCACTCTACCAGGAGCACCTATCTGCATGCTCGGACATCACAATGTCCCCTACCAATGAAACATGGTACTCACATCGCAGATACTAGTCTCTAACTCGAGCGGCCTTTATCCTTCTTAGTGGCGGCTGAATCGACTAGGAACCGTTTAGAATATACAGTATTCCAAATATGAGTTTCATGATACTCATCATATGAGCATCTCATATTCTTTCTACTATTTGTATATTCAAGGACTTTATCTATGCAACAAGCATGGGTATAAAGATAAAGATGCGCCAAATTAATAAATTGAAATATTAAAATAAAGATCGTTTATACAAAGAGTTTCATTGTGAACAGTCGGCCAACACTTGGCTCGACGTGCACCTACTCTAACAATCTCCCACTTGCACTAGAGCCAACTACCTATATGCTTTAGACCCATTGATTCGCGATGCTTCTCGAACGATGGTCCTGGTAAAGGCTTAGTTAGTGGATCAGCAACATTATCTGCGGAGCCGACTTTGTCAATCACGACATCTCCTCTTTCCAAGATCTCTCTGAGGATGTGGTACTTTCTCAATACGTGTTTGGACTTCTGATGAGACCTTGGCTCCTTCGCCTGAGCTATGGCTCCCGTGTTGTCGCACATCACCGGGATAGGAGCAACTCCACTTGGAATGACGCCCAACTCTTGGACGAAATTCCTAATCCAAACAGCCTCCTTTGCTGCAGCCGATGCAGCAATGTATTCTGCCTCAGTGGTGGAATCCGCAGTACTGTCTTGCTTGGAACTCTTCCAAGAGACAGCACCACCATTGAGCATGAATATGAATCCGGAGGTTGACTTCGAGTCATCAACATCGCTTTGGAAGCTAGAGTCGGTATAGCCTTCCAATTTCAGTTCTCCACCCCCATAGACCAAGAACAACTTATTGGTCCTTCTCAAATACTTGAGGATGTCTTTCACAGCTTTCCAGTGTGGAAGACCGGGGTTGGATTGATATCTACTCACTACACTTAGTGCAAATGCCACGTCAGGACGTGTAGATATCATCCCATACATGATACTACCAATGGCTGAAGCATACGGAATTCGTGTCATCGCCGCTATCTCTGCATCAGTCTTGGGAGACATAGACTTGGATAGGGACACGCCATGACACATTGGTAGATGTCCTCTCTTGGACTCATCCATCGAGAACCGCTTCACGATGGTATCAATGTATGTGGACTGGGTGAGACCAAGCAATCTTTTTGATCTATCTCTATAGATCTGTATTCCCAATACAAAAGATGCTTCACCCAAGTCCTGCATTGAGAACTTACTTGCTAACCATATCTTAGTTGATTGCAACATTCCTACATCATTCCCAATGAGTAGAATGTCATCAACATAAAGAACTAGGAATGTCACAGCACTCCCACTGACCTTCTTATACACACAGGGTTCCTCAGGATTCTTAGTAAAACCAAACTCTTTGATTGTACTATCGAATCTGAGGTTCCAACTCCTCGATGCCTGCTTAAGACCATAAATAGATCTTTGAAGTTTGCATACCATATGCTCACTTCCGATAGATGTGAAAGCCTCAGGTTGAGACATGTAAATTTCTTCCTTAATATCCCCATTAAGGAAGGCTGTCTTAACATCCATCTGCCATATCTCATAGTCATACCATGCAGCTATGGCTAGCAATATCCTAATGGACTTGAACATCGCAACTGGAGAAAAGGTTTCCTCATAGTCAACACCTTGCCTTTGAGTATACCTTTTTGCTACCAATCGCGCCTTGAAGGTCAATACCTTCCCATCCGCCCCAAGTTTCCTCTTGTAAATCCATTTACACCCTATGGGAACAATTCCCTCAGGTGGATCCACGAGATTCCACACTTGGTTCGAATGCATGGAATTCATCTCAGATTCCATTGCTTCAAGCCACTTGGATGAATCGGCATCCGATAACGCTTCCTTGAAAGTCCTTGGATCACATCCAAGGTTAGGCTCATCATGGCCCTCTTCAAGAAGCAGACCATACCTCACAGGTGGTCTCGAGACTCTCTCGGTTCTTTTAGGAGCTTGTATCTCCTCACTTGGCTTCTCGGGTGTGGGTTCTACAACTGTGGGTGTCTCTCGAACCTCTTCGAGTTCTATCATCTCGCCTTTTCTATCTAATAGAAATTCCTTTTCCAAAAAGGTTGCGTTCCTAGAAACAAACACCTTTGCTTCTTGGGGATGATAGAAGTAATATCCAATTGAATTCCTTGGATATCCCACAAAGTAGCATAAAATGGATCGACTATCCAATTTATCTCCCACTGTCTGCTTCACATAAGCAGGACACCCCCATATTCTAAGATAAGAATACTTGGGAGGCTTACCCATCCATATCTCATATGGAGTCTTGTCAACTGCCTTTGTATGGACATTGTTCAACAACAGTGCCGCTGTTTCAAGCGCATATCCCCAAAAGGATGGCGGCAACTCCGTGAACCCCATCATAGACCGAACCATGTCCATCAAAGTCCGGTTACGACGCTCCGAAACACCATTTAACTGTGGTGTAGCGGGCGGAGTCCACTGCGAGAGAATCCCATTCTCTCTAAGATACTCTTGGAACTCGGCACTCAAGTACTCACCACCTCGATCCGATCGAAGTGTCTTGATGCTTCGTCCCAATTGCTTCTCTACTTCACTTCTGAATTCTTTGAACCTTTCAAAGGCTTCAGACTTGTATTTCATCAAATACACATACCCATACCTCGAATGGTCATCGGTAAAGGTGATGAAGTAGGCATGTCCATGCTTAGTGGTGATGCTAAGCGGACCGCACACATCGGTATGGATCAAATCCAATAACCCTTTGGCTCGCTCCGCATGGCCCTTAAAGGGAATTTTGGTCATCTTTCCTTTTAGACAGGATTCACAAGTCGTGAGAGCATTAATATCGGACATATCAAACATGCCAACTCCCACTAACTTGTTCATCCTTCTTAGGGATATATGACCTAATCGAGCATGCCATAATTGTGTCGAATTAAGAGTATCTTGTTTGCGCTTATTTGTCGTTGTTATCGTTTGGACATTGTTAAGTGGAATATCTTTTAATTTTAAGGTGTAGAGATTGTTTTCAAGTTCACCGGTACCAACTAAACATTCATTCTTGTAAATATTGCAAACACCTTTGCCAAATAAACAAGAATATCCATCAATATCAAGCATAGGAATGGAAATAATGTTTTTAATCAAGTCTGGTACGAACAAAACATCTCTTAATACAAACTTAAAATCATTGTTCAAAATTAAACAAATATCTCCTACGGCTTTGGCAGCAACTCTTGCTCCATTGCCCATCCTTAAGAAGGTCTCACCCTCTCGGAGCCTCCTACTTCTTCCCATCGCCTGCAAGTCATTACAGAGATGTGAGCCACAGCCGGTATCCAATACCCAAGAAGTAGAGTTAATCGAGATATTTACTTCAATAAAGAACATACCTTTGCCAGAACCCTTCTGCGCAAGATATTCCCTGCAGTTACGCCTCCAATGTCCAGGCTTCTTGCAGTGGTGACAGATGTCAATAGTCTTTTCAGCCTTCACTGGCGCGGCTGCCACAACGGGACT
Source organism: Primulina eburnea (assembly GCF_022965805.1). Classification (NCBI taxonomy): domain Eukaryota; kingdom Viridiplantae; phylum Streptophyta; class Magnoliopsida; order Lamiales; family Gesneriaceae; genus Primulina; species Primulina eburnea. The sequence continues at coordinate 32,599,874 of NC_133105.1, read as the reverse complement.
CGGACTCTGCCTCTTCAAGGGCACGCTCTTCTTGGTACGCTGGAAAGAACGCTTCTTTCCCTTCCCAGGTGGACCGGTCTTCGTGCCAGATGAAGAGCCCACATAAAGAACCTGCTTCTCCTTTTTGATTGTGGACTCAAAGGTCACAAGCATGTTCACCAACTCTTCAAGGCTGGGCTCGAGCTTGTTCATATTGAAGTTCACAACGAAAGGATCGAAAGAGCTAGGCAGCGATAGCAGCAACACATCAGTGGTCAACTCCGAAGGCAACACCAAATCCATGCCTACGAGCTTGTCCACGAGCCCAATCAACTTTAGGCCATGCTCATGGACCGAAGTCCCATCTCGCATGCGTAAAGTGATGAGCTCCTTTACTGTGGCATGCCTCAAAGGCCGAGTCTGCTCTCCGAAGAGCTCCTTCAGGTGCATATGAATGTCAGCAGCATTCTTTGCATCCTCGAATCGCCTTTGCAGCTCATTGTTCATTGAAGCCTGCATATAACACTTCGCCTTCAAGTCATGGTCACACCATTCCTTGTAGGTCTGCAATTCCTCAGGAGTGCAGCCTATAGGAGCCTCAGCAGGGGGCGCCTCAGTCAGTGTATACGCGATCTTCTCCGAGTTTAGGACAATCTTTAAATTTCTTAGCCAAGTGATATAGTTTGGTCCGGTTAGAATGTGTTTTTCGAGAATTACGGAAAACGGGTTGCGAATTGATGACATTGTCAAAGATTTGTACTGAAAAGTAAAACAGATAAATGTTAATGACTATTTTAAAATATTTAATAAGATATAAAGTTTGGACTTTTATTTTATAAATTATCGCTCCCACTGTTTTGACATTTTCACTACCCTCTAGTGAAAACGGGAAACACTTTCCTCAGTAGGTACGTAAGGTCCAATTAGCGAATTGTGATCCCGAATAATATCGGCCATCACAACTCCTAAAAGGTAGTTTCCAATTGCATCGCCATGCAACCCTCTACGTATTCTTTTGTCTCACGTTTGATTAGGACCCAATAATATGACGTCGTTCATCTTTACGTGTCAAGCCTAACCCATCGATATTGAACCTTAATGGACGGTCGCCATGAGTTCCCTCAATAATATGAGCCGAAATCATGGGAGTTCCACGTAGTTCACATCACCATGTCAATGGATGTCACAGCTTTCCGGCACCCAGGGCCCCCTCAATAATATGAGCCGAGCCCCGAGAACGGGTAGCGTTCATCATGCATCCATTGTCGATGGAAGACAAGGAAATTATAAACAAATTTATAATTCCCCTTTTCGGACTTGATATTAATTTTGAATCTTATTCAAAATGAGGGTTTTTAATTTTGAAAGGTCTCATCATTAATTTTATTTTAAAAGCTCGCCATGTTTGATCGTATGTTTGCCGGATTCATGCAACTTTGTTATTATAATAATAATAACGCACATACTCATTATTTATAACATATCATGCATATATTATAAATAGAAAACAGTACAAGGATGATCAATCGCCCCAAAACTAATGGCCCGTGTGAGCCAAACACGGGCCTAGGTCCAATCCTAGGGTAAATGCAGGGATGCAATGCAACTAAATTATTACATTAGCATCCAATATTACATGTCTTCGATCTTCATAATCACCAAGGCCACCATCTTCCAATCTTGATCTTCCACTATTCTAATATTTACATTTAAATATCCATGGCACATAGGGATACATCTCATGGGGGGTGGGAACGGGCCATAAACCAAGCCCACTTTATAAATTGATAATTATTACAATCATACAACACAAATATCCTAGCATACACCTAGCAAATTGGGCTTGGGCTTTTGATCATCCTTCATGCATAATATCACATATCATACACCATCAATCAATTATCACTATAATTAATTGATCCAATATTATATATCTTGATCCAATCACTAACCGCCACAATTATAAATTAAATCAACAAAGTATACAAACACCTTTGTGTACTTTCAAATTAATTTATTTATAATCAAATTTCTTGTAAATCACAATTTACTATAAATAATTAAAGTCCTACTTCAATTATTTATTTTATGAGAAAATATGTGCAACAATTGTAAATTTAAACTTAAGGGCCCAAAAGACATTTTTCACCAAAATATTTTGGCCCATTTAAATTTCACAAATTATGTTGTCCATCCAATGGCCCAACATCTCAAGGCCCATGACACTAAGATTCACCAAAACACTTTTGGAAACCCTAGTCGTCATCGCCGTCGCCGGAGCTCCGTCGCCGGATTCCGGCAACAAAAAAATTTTTTTTTTTATTTAAAAACTGGAAGTTTCGGGCAGCCCCTTGGGCTGCCCCTCGGCTGCCCGAAATTTTCGGGCAGCCCCGAAAAATTATTTTTTTTTTTTTGTTGTTTCAAAATTTCGGTCCTTGCATATTCTATGCACAAAAGTTCTCAAGCGGTTAGAAATCGATCTCAACACAATATTATGCAAATATCACACAAAAACGTAACCTTAGCTCGGATACCACTTGAAAGCGGACCGGTTACGGAGGCCGGAAACGCAACGGAAGCAAAAATTTTAAGTTTTTAGAGCAAAATTTCGGCCACCTCCTTTTGTGCAATATTTACATTTCAAACACAATAAATCATACATAGGGTGTTTGTAGAAAGTTTTACCTATCAACCCCTTAGAGTTGATGAATGGCTCCAACTAAAGTGTAAACACTTTAGCTCTTGTATGGATGAAAATCTACAAGCACACCTACTTCCTCTTCAAGAATTAGGCCCACCACTTAGCTTTGTAAACCCCTTCAAATATTGCACTAGAAATATTTGAAGATTTATCAAAAAGAAGTGAGTATTCTCCACGAAAATGAAGAACATAAGATGAGAGAAAAATATGGAGAGAAAAGCCTTGAAGTTTCGGCCAAGTGAGGAGGGAAGAGTGAGGAGTGAAGTCTAGTCTTGGGTGTGGGAAAAGTTGGGAGAAAAGTTGCATGCCTTTGCAATTTTTTAATCAAAAATATTCCACACCTCTTCACCTCCCAAGCATGCAAACCCTAGCATGTCTCACATATATTATATGGTTTTTAACACATTAAAAACCATAGACTAAATTTTAATTATCTCAAACATATTTGAGATTAATTAAATACTACTTGAATTTATTCAAGTCCCACTAGTTAAATAATTATTTTAATTGAGCTCTACTAGACTCAATATTATTAATTCAACACTTGAATTATATTTAATTATTTGGACTCTACTAGGTCCACTAGTGTTTAATTAATTCAACACTTGAATTAATTTAATTTAGTCCCCAATAATGTTTATGAAAATCACAATTTTCAACTACATTATTTACTTGGCCAAATTTTAATCTTAGGAACACTTCCATAAATTAAAATTTATATTTCTCTCTTAGAAGTCAAACTTCTATTTTTCTTAACGCTTATAAACACATTTATAAGCCGTTCAACACATTGAACTATTTTACTTCTCATCGGGATTTACCAAGCAAGTACTTGTGTGGCCCTCAATGGTTCATTGATACAACTAGCCGTGGGTTCACATCTCTATGTGATTCGGACTAAACATGTCCTTATTCGAGCATACCCCAATTGCTCCATTCTTACTTATCAACTCCTTGATAGTAAGAACGTCAGAACTCAAGTCTGATAGTACCCAACCAATCACGTTAAACGCCTAGCAGCATCGCTTACGTGATTCCCTAGGTATCACATGATAGTGCCTGCAAGAACCATTCAATTATGGTTAGCGTACAGTACGGTCCCTTCAACTCATATATCCCGACCGATTCGACAACTATTGGTCTATCGAGAGTTGTCAATGAATCGATACTATGTGTCATGTCGTGGTTGCATCGATGGTGTAATCTATGAAACCCCTTTCATAATTACCACCATACTCTGATCAGAGATTTCAACCCACACATACATGAAAAACACATAGGATATCCATACCCGTAGGTAAGCGGTGAATCCCCGGCTACAATGCATCGACTCCTATATGTTTCGCCGTAACACCCAACCTTGCCACCTGATGACCCCATAAGAGTCGGTAAACAAGTCAAAGTGAAACGCTAGCATATAGAGTCTCAATGTTGTCCCGGGTCATAAGGACTAATGGTGTACAACCATAAACTAGGACTTTTCCACTCGATAAGTGAGAACCACTTGGAAAGTCCTTTCTAGAGGGTTGTTCAGTGCACTCTACCAGGAGCACCTATCTGCATGCTCGGACATCACAATGTCCCCTACCAATGAAACATGGTACTCACATCGCAGATACTAGTCTCTAACTCGAGCGGCCTTTATCCTTCTTAGTGGCGGCTGAATCGACTAGGAACGGTTTAGAATATACAGTATTCCAAATATGAGTTTCATGATACTCATCATATGAGCATCTCATATTCTTTCTACTATTTGTATATTCAAGGACTTTATCTATGCAACAAGCATGGGTATATAGATAAAGATGCGCCAAATTAATAAATTGAAATATTAAAATAAAGATCGTTTATACAAAGAGTTTCATTGTGAACAGTCGGCCAACACTTGGCTCGACGTGCACCTACTCTAACAATATCTTGTGTGTGATTGCAGATAACGGGTACAAGCAAGGAATCAATCCTGTACTTGGATAGTGGATGCTCGCGACACATGACAGGAGATGCAAACTTGCTATTTCAACTGATCAAATTCACTGGTCCAAACATCAGTTTCGGAGATAATTCCAAAAGTAAAACTGTCGGTAAGGCTAAGCTTATCCATGGTAACTTTATTATTAATGATGTTTTATTAGTTGAGAATCTCAAGTATAATCTGATTAGCATTAGTTAGTTATGCAATAATGGATTCTCAGTCCAGTTTGACAAACATTCTTGTTCAGTTAGAGATGCAACTGATGAGGTCATACTAACTGGCCAAACGGTGTGGAAACACTTACAAAGTCAGTTGGAATGATCAACCTTATGCACCAGTATGTTTTAGTGCTTCAAAATCTTCTAAAAACTGGTTGTGTCATAAGAGATTAAACCACCTGAACTTTAAATCTATTTCTTATCTGAGAGTAATCACGATCTTGTCACGGGTTTGCCCAAAATGAATTTTACCAAAGATAAAATTTGCTCAGCATGTCAGTTTGGTAAACAAGTTAAATCTTCTTTTAAAAACAAGGGTCGTAAATCTTCTTCCCGATGCTTAGAGCTGTTACATATGGATCTATTTGGTCCAATACCAGTCATGAGCTTAGGGGGAATGAAATACACCTTGGTGGTTGTAGATGATTTTTCAAGATTTACTTGGATTATTTTTCTCAAATCCAAAGACCAAACTGCTGCTCAACTGATCAAGCTCTTCAAAAGAATATTAAATGAGAAATCAGTTGGAATTGATAGAATCAGATCCGATCGAGGAACTGAATTCATCAATTAAATTCTTTCAAATTTTTTAGAAAATTCTGGAATTAAGCATGAGCTCTCAGCAGCTAGAACTCCTCAGGAAAATGGTGTAGCTGAGAGGAGCAATCGGACCCTTAAAGAAGCTGCTAGAACAATGCTTGCTGATTCTGGTATTTCTCAATTGGGCAGAGGTAGTAAACACTGTGTGTTATACTCAGAACAGATCGATGATTAAAAAAATCATTTGAAAACACCTTATGAGATCTGGCATGGACGAAAAAGTGTGATTTCTTACTTCAAAATATTCGGCTGCATATGTTTTATTCTTGACAATGAGAAAAATCATTTAAAAGCCTTTGATGCTAAATCTACAGAGGAAATATTTTTGGGATATTCGTCAGTTAGCAAAGCTTATAGAGTCTTTAACAAAAGCACACTAAATGTTGAAGAGTCTACATATGTTGTTTTTGATGAAAGTGCACTAACTAATAATCCAACTGATCCAGTTGAGCTAGTTGATTGATTTACATATATCAGTTTGGAGAATGATCATGAAGAAGAAAATTATATCAATCGAGACATCCTTCAAACACCTTAACCTGAAATTGTGGATCAATCAGTTGAACAGGAAGCTGTTCCTGATAATCAGTTGGAAGAGCCTATTGAGAATATTCAACTACCAACTGATGCATCAACTGAAACTAAAAACATTCAGTTGACTACTGAATAAATTGTTGATACAGAAGCAACAAACGCTGAACTCAGATGGAAGAAATCACATCCTCCAGAATTGGTGATAGGTAATCCATTTGACCCGGTAAGAACAAGAAATCAAATGCTCAATTTATTCATTCATTCAGCTTTTGTATCACAATTGGAACCGAAGAAAACTGATGAAGCTCTTGCTGATCCAAACTGGACAAATGCAATGCAAGAGGAGCTGAATCAGTTTACACATAACAATGTCTGGAACCTAGTTCCTAGACCAGTTTCAAAAACTGTTATAGGTACAAAATGGGTGTACATGAATAAACTGAACGAAGATTGTTCAGTTGTGCGCAACAAGGCGAGACTGATAGCACAAGGATATAGGCAAGAAGAAGGAATTGATTATGATGAAACATATGAACCAGTTGCAAGAATGGAAGATATCAGAATATTCCTTGCCTATTAATCATTCAAAAACTTCAAAGTCTACCAGATGGATGTAAAGAGTGCATTCCTGAATGACCAGTTGCAAGAGGAAGTTTACGTTGAACAACCTCCAGGTTTTGTCAATCATCATTTTCCTGATCATGTCTACCATTTGAAAAAGCCTTATATGGTCTTAAACAAGTTCCAAGAGCTTGGTATGAAACTCTTTCAAAATTTCTAACTGATCACGATTTTTCTATTGGATCAGTTGATAAGACATTGTTCAAATTTTCAAAGAATGATCACATCTTACTCGTTCAAATTTATGTTGATGACATCATATTTGGGTCAACTTACTCCAAATTATGCGAGAAATTTGCTAAGTTGATGCAGGAGAAATTTGAAATGAGCATGATGGGTGAACTGACATTCTTTCTTGGATTACAAGTGAAGCAACTGGAGACAGAAACTTTTATTAGTCAAACTAAATACACGAAGGAGTTGCTGAAGAAATTTGGCATGGTATCATGTTCAGCTGCAAGTACTCCCATGAGCTCATCAGTAAAACTGGACACTGATTGTAAGGCCCGAGAATTTGATTACCGTAATCTGAGATTATTTGGTGATAATCGAGGTGATTATAGACGGAAAAGATTAGACCGGAAAACACGGAAGAAAACACGAATCAGGTGCGAGGACAGTACACCTCGCGCATATGCGCGGCACTGATGCGCGCATATGCGCGAGATGGGCAGAGGACCTTGCGCATATGCGCGAAGAGTGGGCGCGCATATGCGCGAGTTGTGTGGAAAGACTTGTGCGTGACTAGAAGGTCTCGCGCATAGGCGCGGCTTGGGTGCGCGCATATGCGCGAGCAGTCCAGTAGCTAATCTTCCGGATAGAACTTCCGTCGCTTATGCGCGGGGCTTGGGCGCGCATATGCGCGCGGCATGCAAAACGAAGATGAGCCACTTGGTCTCCCGTATGCAACGTGTATATATATATATATATATATATATATATATATATATATATATATATATATATATATTATATTACAAGCAATTCAGTTTTCAGAAAGAGAAGAAAGAAAGGAAACCGAAGGGAAGGAGCTCTAAGTTCCTTACGTGCAAGAATTTGAACGTTACGCAAAATCCGTCCCTCTGATTTGTAATGTGACTTCGATACCGAGTTTCTAGCAACGATAGCTACAACTGGACGTAAGTTTTATTGAATTCTAATATGATTTGAAATTACAATACTGCCAGAATCAGATACAATTGATATATGTTGTTCTTGCGATATCAGACATCGTATAATCGAAACTGGATCGAAGAACAGATACCATATGAAATTGTTATGAATTTTCAGATTTGATTTGATTGTGATTAGACCGATTTGATATGAGAATTGTGTTGTTATTGATTATGAGGTGTTGGGAGTGATATTTGATTGATATTGTATTGTTGGGTATATTGATATTATTCAGACTTGGACCAGATGAGTTGTTGATTTTTATATACTGATATTGTACTGCCGGTATTGCAAGATTGTACAGAGTTAAGATTATGATCTGTTATTGTTAAGATTTCGAGTTGTACTGATATTGATTATGAGCCGTGTTATTATATCTGTGATGATTCAGTATTGAGTGTGATTGTATCATTTACCTTGATCAGATTATGTCTTGATTTGAGTATTGATCAGAGAAAGTCTTGATTTGAGAATGTATATTGATATTGTGCCTATTCGATGTTGTCGTTGTCAGATTGGGTATGGACAGAGTTTACTTCGAGACTTCGTCAGACCGAGAAGACAAAGGTATAAATTGATGTTGATGCGGGATTGCACTACTCGAGTCCGATTTAACTTGAGTCTCCCAAAATCATATACTTTATTTTATTGCATTGTTAATTGCAACTGAACAAGATTGATATCTTTGATCTATTGATTTATGTATTGAGTCATAAGCGGATACTCCTAGTCGTAAATGAGTGATCTTGTGACAGTAGTGCCGGATAGTGATGGAATCGTCACTGGCACATTGCACATTGTTACAGGATAGGATATTGGTGAAAATGCCAAAGTCTGTGACGGATAGGTCAAGACACCGGATGTTTGGTCATTTCTTAGTGGATAGAATTGGAGTTTCTTCTATTACCGATGTTTGATATGGAAAGGGCCAAAGTCCGTGAATAAGAACATACCACCACCCCGATCGGGAGTGTAGGTGGGTGTATGTTCTTATTCCGATCGGGATCCCTAGATTAGGACGAGTCGAGTTATAGTCCATGAGTCACTGAGTGTGAGTCAGAGTTTGTGTTGATTCATGTGTCGAATTTGATACATGTTATATTCAGAGTTTACATTGATTTACGTTTCGGATTTGATACATGTTATGAATATCTATTTCATGCTTGTATAACTGTTTATATGAAATGCATGTAGACATGATTTATACTGGGAATGTAATTTTCACCGGAGTTTTCCTGCTGTTGTCTTGTTTGTATGTGTGCTTGACAACAGGTGGGACATGATCAGGATCAGGAAGAGGATGAGAGATTATAGTTAGCGTGGAGATCCGAGCCCAGAAGCAGAATATGATTCAGCACTTGATGTATAGATGTTGAACCTAGTTGAGATAGATACATGTAGTACATGTTTGTACTTTGATATTGACATGTATATCAGATAGATTACTATTACGTTTCCGCATTTATATTTAGAAAGAAAAAAAAATTAGACCCACTTTTCTTAATTGTTATATTTGACCTTAATAATGATTAAGATATGAATTAGTGTTCGGGTCCCCACAACAGGTGGTATTAGAGCAATAGGTCCAGAATTGTAGGTTTTTGAGACTGAGATAGAAGCTAGTGAGCGGGGTAGAATGAATTCTTTTTGCTTGCATGTGAATGCTAGCATGTAATTTATTATAATGTTGAATTACATTGTATATGCTAATATTGCAGTATGTTTTTACTTTTTTGAAACTACATGTTACCTGAATATCTGAGTTGATTTGGTAATGTGTATTATTTGAGAATGAATCAGAACCAATTCTTGATCATAGGTAAGCTGATCAGAAAGAGACTGAGGCGGATTTGTCTCATGTGATTGCTAACTCTTGTGATCATCAGATATCCCTCCTCGAAGAATTCCAGAATGAGAAAGTAGGGTGACTGATCAGATGGATGTGTCAGAAACTTTGATGGAAACACAGTTAAAGAGGTTTCAGTCGTTTCAACCGCCGATTCTGAAGGGTACTGAGATGCCAGTAAATTGTGAGAATTGGTTAGATGATATAGAAATGCTATTTGAATTTCTTGGTTTCACAGATGACTGTAGAGTTAAACTGATTAGGCACCAGTTACGGGAAGTCGCAAGGAGTTGGTGGCTGGTAACCAAAGAAGCCTTAGAACAGCGTGGTCCAGTGATTACGTGGAAAATTTTTAAAGTTGAATTTTATCAAAGATTCTTCCCCGTATCATACAGACAGGATAAAGGTGCAGAGTTTGCAAATCTGAGACAGGGACAGTTGAATGTTGATGAGTATTTGGCCCAGTTCTTTACCTTGCTACGTTTTACCCCTCACATGGCTATGAACGATGAAGCTGTATTTGATCAGTTCATCCAGGGATTGAATCCGGAGATACGTACATTGGTAAATGTGAAACAACCGAATAACCTTGCTGATACCCTAAACAGAGCCAAAAGAGCAGAAACAGTTCTAATGAGACAAAAGGAAGCTTCGTATGTTCTTCCAGCACCGAGACCACAACAACTGCCTCCCAGAATCGAGATTGGTAGCAGCATTAGTGGAAAGAAAGAATAGTTGAAAGCTCGAAAGAAGCAGTTCAAGAAGTTAGGGAGCGGTTCATCTAGCTCCAGTGGTTCTAGCCCGAGTTATACCGTAGTGTATTGTAGAACTTGTGGAGGAAGACATTCCACAGAGCAATGCCGAGGAGTATTTGGTAGTTGCAATGTCTGTCATCAGCCAGGACATTTTGCTAGAGTATGTACACTAAGAGCTTCCCGACGATCTCAGGGAGCAGAACCATCTCGACCAGTGGTACCGTATGATAGACAATCACCAGTTGTTCATTCTTTCCAACCACTCACGACTTCTCAAGCACAACCAGGGCCAGGGCACATCTGATAAGGTAGTGGCAGGTACTTATTTATTGTATGGTTATTTTGCATATGTATTGATGATACTAATGCATTCCATACGATTGTTCTTAAATGAATTGCATGGATATATGCTTGAGTATTGAGTTAGTATATGCTGTAGTATTGATCTCTTTTATGTTTGGGAGATGTTTGTAGCAGTGACATCTTTTAGATTTTGTATGCTGCAGTATGACATATATGAGATTGAGTTAGATGATATAGTACTTGGTGTCATTTGATTCCGACCGCATTATTGATATTGATGTGTTGGCTAAGTAAAGAGCTATCGCAGATTATTTCCAGGAAATGGTAAGATTCGGACCTGAAATGGTAAGATTCAGACCTGAAATGGTCGAAGAATGAACGTGGTACGATAAAGATTCTGTATTTAGAATGCCTTTGATATATATGATGTTTATGACTCGATGATTATCGAAAGGAACGGAGTGATTCCTTATATATTTAGGTGATTGACTAAGATGGAGTGTATCATTGATTGATTTGCCAGTGACAGGAGAGTTGCTAAAGTCGTCAGATGAACTTCCGGGTTTGGCCTTTAATCAGGAAGATCGATTTCAGTCTTGACTTGATATCAGGTACTGTTATTACTTTTAGAACTTCGTACAGAATGATATTGATTGAATTGAAATATCGGATAGCAGATTTATTAACCGAGAGTTACATCTGATTGAATGTTTCTCGTTAGGGATGTATCAGATATAGTGATGAGTTGATAAACTCAGTGTTCAGAAATTTTTGATAATTTTCTGATTTATTTATCTATGGCATTCTGGTATATTCGAAGATTATGACTGCTTTTGTTGAATATCTGAGTATTGTATTGAATATTTTGGGAACTGGAAAGTTGTATACAACAACTGTTGAAATGTGCATCTTGACTGAGACAGATTGTGTTCAGGGTTTTGTTATGTCTGAAGATGATTATCTATTGATTCTAGCACAATTGAGACCGCGATAAGTTGGCTGAGATTGATATCCGTGACAGAAATTATAGTTGCATGAGTTTAGCAGCCTATTATATCTGATTGTTGTTAAATCTAATTGAGAATTGTTATTTCTGGGAGCAGCATATGATACAGATCGTATACAGTTGAGATTCAATACGTTCAAGCCAAACTAAAGTTTATTTTGAGAGTTAAAACAGTTCAAAAAGTTGATCAGAATGGGCAGAACGTGATTATCGATAGTCAGAGCAAAGTATCGATCAGAATATCAGGTATGAGATACTGTATTATATGTGAATAATTGACTTGTTTGTGTCAGATATTGCGAGTTTGAAATGACTGATGTTGTATGAAATACACAATAGATGATTCAAAATTCATCCTGATAGCAGAAAGGTATGATAATTTGAAAAGACAGTTTTGAAAAAAAAACGAGACCAGATATGGGAGAGCTTATACTGATATGTCTGAATTGCCGACTGATGAAGACTGAAAGAATGAAACCAGGAAATTGGTTATATAGTTTATCGATTCCTGAATGGAAATAGAATTACATTTCCAGGGATATCGTGATGAATCTACTACAATACTCCCGAGATTGAGTCTTGATTTGAGTAAGAGTGACAGACTGATCCATTCTGCGAGTGTTAGCTCGTACATGAAGATGTATATATATGATTATATTACTTAAATTTCCGTCAGAAAAAAGTGATTAGATAACACAGAGTACCGAGGGTGGATTATAGCAGACCATGATTTTGGTTGATCTTGCATGTTTGGAGTAGTGTACAGCAAGAATGGGTATGAGATTATATATGATTCTTGCATATCATTCAAAGAATGACGGACAGTCATAGGGGATTGTCCAGATTTTAGAAAATATGCTTGGATTTTTAGGGCTTGATTTTAGCACTAATTGACAGGATTTATGTCACGTCGTGAATTTTCATACAACTACCACTATCAGACGAGTATAAAGATGGTTCCATTTGAGACGTTGTACGATAAGAAGTACACATTCTCTTTTTATCGAGATGATATCTTTGAGGTTCTTGAGATTGAACCTGATATGATCAGATATATGACTGAGTAAGTGAAGCTGATTCCGAAGAAAATGAAGACAACTCGGAATCAACAGACTAAATATGCCAATGTCAGACGATGACCGTTGATATTTGAGGCAAAAGAACGAATATTGAATTAATTGGAATTAAACAGACTTGATAACAGCTATTGAGGTTGATTTGTTATGAGCTGTTAATTGGTATATACAGATATTGTATAGCCAGTAATTTGAGATTGATTTTATTAGAGTTATTTTGAGTTATATTATGATATTATATTTCTTGAAGTACTATTCCAGATTGAAATTAGAATCAGTGAAAGAAAGATAATTCAGAATGAAGACTATTCTGCTGTTGAAAGTTTAATACAGTTGTTAGAATATCGAAGAAGCTACTTGGAAGACAGAATCGAGATGAGACAGCGATTCCAGAATTTTTTCATTGAGGTGAGTTTTCTTTTAGCTTTTGTATATATTTCCTTCTTATATCTAAGTTGGTATCTGACTTGATTACCTGTAATATACGAGTGATTGCTTGTGATTTCGGGGACGAAATCAGATCTTAGGGGGGGAGAAATGTAAGGCCCGAGAATTTGATTACCGTAATCTGAGATGATTTGGTGATAATCAAGGTGATTATAGACGGAAAGGATTAGACCGGAAAATACGGATGAAAACACGAATTAGGTGCGAGGGCAGTACACCTCGCGCGCGAGATGGGCAGAGGACCTCGCGCATATGCGCGAAGAGTGGGCGCGCATATCCGCGAGTTGTGTGGGAAGCCTTGTGCGTGACCAGAAGGTCTCGCGCATATGCGCGGCTTGGGTGCGGGCATATGCGCGAGCAGTCAAGTAGCTAATCTTCCGGATAGAACTTCCGTCGCATATGCGCGGGGCTTGGGCGCCCATATGCGCACGGCATGCAAAACGAAGATGAGCCACTTGGTCTCCCGTATGCAACGTGCATATATATATATATATATATATATATATATATATATATATATATATATATATATATTACAAGCAATTCAGTTATCAGAAAAGAGAAGAAAGAAAGGAAACCGAAGGGAAGGAGATTTCAGTTCCTTACGTGCGAGAATTTGAACGTTACGCAAAATCCGTCCGTCTGATTTGTAATATGACTTCAGTACCGAGTTTCTAGCGAGTACAGCTACAACTGAACGTAAGTTTTATTGAATTCTAATATGATTTGAAATTATAATACTGCCAGAATCAGATACAATTGATATATGTTGTTCTTGCGATATCAGACATCGTATAATCAAAACCGGATCAAAGAATAGATACCGTATGAAATTGTTATGAATTTTCAGAGTTGATTCGATTGTGATTAGACCGATTTGATATCAGAATTGTGTTGTTATTGATTTTGAGGTGTTGGGAGTGATATTTAATTGATATTGTATTGTTGGGTATATTGATATTATTCAGACTTGGATCAGATGAGTTGTTGATTTGTATATACTGATATTGTACTGGCGGTATTGCAAGATTGTACAAAGTTAAGATTATGATCTGTTATTGTTAAGATTTTGAGTTGTACTGATATTGATTATGAGCCGTGTTATTATATCTGTGATGATTCAGTATTGAGTGTGATTGTATCATTGACCTTGATCAGATTATGTCTTGATTTGAGTATTGATCAGAGCAAGTCTTGATTTGAGAATGCATATTGATATTGTGTCTATTCGATGTTGTCGTTGTCAGATTGGGTATGGACAGATTTGACATCGAGACTTCGTCAGACCGAGAAGACAAAGGTTTAAATTGATGTTGATGCGGGATTGCACAACTCGAGTCCGATTTAACTTGAGTCTTTCAAAATCACATACTTTATTTTATTGCATTGTTATTTGCAACTGAACGAGATTGATATCATTGATCTATTGATTTATGTATTGAGTCATAAGCGGATACACCTAGTCGTAAATGAGTGATCTTGTGACAGTAGTGCCGGATAGTGATGGAATCGTCACTGACACATTGCACATTGTCACATGATAGGATATTGGTGAAAATGCCAAAGTCTGTGACGGATAGGTCAAGACACCGAATGTTTGGTCATATCGAAAGGGATAGAATTGGCGTTTCTTCTATTACCGATATTCGATATGGAAAGGGCCAAAGTCCGTGGATAAAAACATACCACCACCCCGATCGGGAGTGTAGGTGGGTGTATGTTCTTATTCCAATCGGGATCACTAGATTAGGACGAGTCGAGTTAGAGTCCATGAGTCACTGAGTGTGAGTCAGAGTTTGTGTTGATTCATGTGTCGGATTTGATACATGTTATATTCAGAGTTTACATTGATTTACGTTTCAGATTTGATACATGTTATGAATATCTATTTCATGCTTGTATAACTGTTTATATGAAATGCATGTATACATGATTTATACTGGGAATGTAATTCTCACCGGAGTTATCCGGCTGTTGTCTTGTTTGAATGTGTGCTTGACAACAGGTGCGACAAGATCAGGATTAGGAAGAGGGTTAGAGATTATTGTTAGCGTGGAGATCCGGGCCCAGAAGCATAATAGGATTCAGCACTTGATGTATAGATGTTGAACCTAGCTGAGATAGATACATGTAGTACATGTTTGTACTTTGATATTGACATGTATATCAGATAGATTACTGTTATGTTTCCGCATTTTATTTAAAAAGAAAAAAAAATTTAGTCTCACTTTTCTTAATTGTTATATTTTACCTTAATAATGATTAAGATATGAATTAGTTGAGACGACACTTTACAGAGGTTTAATAGGTCCATTATTGTACCTAACTGCTAGTCGTCCTGATATTGTATTTGTTTTCTGTATGTTTGCTAGATTTTATGCAAACCCTAAGCAACCACCTTTTTCAGCTGCCAAGCGTATTTTAAAATATCTTAAGTGCACACAAAATGTTGGGTTATGGTATTATAAAGACCCCACTTTCAATTTAGTTGGATATTCATATGCAGATTATGCAGGATGTAAGCTTGATCGTAAAAGTACAAGTGGATCATGTCAGTTTCTAGGAGAAAGACTGATATCTTGGTTCGGCAAGAAGCAAACATCCATAGCAACTTCCACAACGGAAGCTGCTGTGCTCAACTGCTCTGGATTCAGCAACAATTGAGAGATTATGGAGTTGATGCTAAAGAATCGCCCATATTCTGTGATAATACAAGTACGATTGCTATTACCTATAATACAGTTCTTCACTCGAGGACCAAGCACATAGATGTCAGGCATTACTTCATCAGAGATTATGCCTTGAAGAAGGACATTAGACTGGAATATGTCTCAACTGAGCAGCAAGTAGCTGATATCTTCACCAAACCATTGTCTGAGACTAAGTTTTCTCTCTTTCGTAATATGCTTGGAGATTAATTGATTTATCCTAATCTTTTTTACTGTTGATATCAATTGTTAATCTGTCAGTTCTATTGTCATTTACTGTTCATTCAGTTAGTCTTTCATTCATGTGGATTTCAATTGATGTCAGTTATTTTTTTGGCAGTTATTATGTTCAGTTCGTTTTATCCATTTGAATTTCAACTGATGTCAGTTAATATTTTTTTTCAGTTATTTTGTTCAGTTCGTGATTTAGTTGTCAACTGATGAGATTAAATAGAGCAGGAAAATAAAAGGCAAAGATAAACTGAAATATCATTTTATTCATTTGAAGAAATTGGTGCGAATTACATCGTACAACTCTTCCTGAATAAAAGACCTCCACTTGGTCATCCAACGGTTTAAATCACCGGTGGAAGTCTTAAGGAAGCTATCGGAGTCAGCTATACGCTCCAAGATCCTCCTTTCCTTGTAGAGCATCAGCTAGTAGACATTTTCGTCGTCGAAAATGTCCACCATGTTAGCACCATGCAAGCGTTCCCCAAATTTCTCTAGCTGTGCCTTCAGTCTGGGAGTGGTAGCCATCCCACACTCCTGGAGAAAATGGAGCCCTTGCAGCTCCTCCCAGAAGCGAAGAATTTTTTGGAAGGCTTCATCTTCCATCTCAACCTTTCGTTGTTCCACAGCTGAGCTCATGAAGTCTTCTACCTTGTCTGGTGTCTTTGAGCTACATGCACCTGCCATTTTAGCTGCTGAATATTACTTACTGATATATTTAAGACTAACTGAGCTACTCTTATTTATAGCACATGGACAAGGAAGATGAAAGGACAAAGTCATTACAGCAGACGATTAACCTTATAAGCATAATATTTTATTTAATTCGTCTTGCTTAAATTTCTCGTAATCTTTATATACATTTTTAAGGGGGAATATTGGTTTAAAATGTTAACTGAGAAGACAGCTGTTGGTAAATTCTCAACTGAAAAGACACAGTTTCACAACTGATCGTTCAGCTGATTATTTTACTCATCTTCTCACATAAGTTAACAAATTAACCATTTTTATTCCAAATTTAGTGACGTGACTAATTATCAAAGCATTAAATGCCATCTTTCAGCAAATGATAAGTTGAAACGTGGACCCTTTTTAATCCATGTATTTCTTTTTAAAACGATTTCAACACACGTACACACGTCTTTTATTCAGAATTTCCTGGACTGACACGTGTCCAATAATTCGAACAGTAACGTACATTAGTACTTTACCCGCTCCATTTCAGTTCTTCTTCCTTACGCTTACATAAAATTCTCAGAGAAAAAGCAAACTCAAGCTTTCTTTTTCGCAGGAAATCATTCAGTTCAAACGGCCAATCAAATTCCGGCACACATGTTGAATGCAACGGCTATCAACTTTGGATCAGTTCTATCAGTTGGAGAAGCCGATGTCAAAAATGTATTTCTGAAGCTAGAATTCGCTGGACTGAGGACATTTTTGGGCAATCCTCATAAGAGATTTAATCGAAGGAACTTTACGACTTCTACTCCACTGGAAAGATAAATTATGATGGAAGCATCGTTTATACTATCAATTGTCAATTGTTGACCATTTCTGAATATTCTTTTGGAGAAATTTTTTTGTTGCCTTCTGATGTACTGGCATATCTTGCTGAGGTCAAAGTATCTAACTTTGAAGAGATGCAAACCCTTCTCTCTGCTGATGGACGGAAAATCAAGGTTTCCGGTCCAAAGAAGGAGGTAAAGCATGAAGTTCAGTTGCTTGCCGATATTGTAGCCAAGGGGCTATTAGCGAAGGCAAGATCTTTTGCTGCCCTTGTCTTGGAGAAATTTCAAGCCATCACTGTTATCATGGCTGGAAAAAGACTTAACTGGAAGCACCGTATCTTCAACATTCTGAATAACATGTTTCAATCCTCCAAGCAATCCAAAGGATTTGCTGTTCAGCTGAGCTACTTGCTGAAAGTCAAAGGGTTGGTGGCTAATGATTCAAAGAGATCATCAAAGTTCAAAGTTTTCAATGCCAAAAATGTTCAGCCACCAAAGACTAAGCTGGACATCTCTCCTGATCAGTTTGTGAAAATCAAGAAGGAGATTGGGACTCAGCAGGCTGCTCCCAAGTCAGTTAAAAAGGCCAAGACTCTGGCACAACTGAATACTACCAAGAACAAACTGATCGTCAGTGGATCAGATTATGAGGAAACACCTTTCCAGTTAATCACCAAGAAGTAAAGGACTCAGAAGACAAAGCCAATGGCTAAGTTGACATCTATCCCAGCTGAGAGATTGAAGCCATCAGATGCTCAACAACCTATTCAGGCTATTCCAGCTGACAAGAAGAAGGAATCAGCAAAGGTTGCAGCCCCCTTAATCAATATCAAACGACCTTCAATTCTTGCTCTTGCTCGACCCAAGGGAATCATCATTCAGGAACGAGTGGACACTTCTCACTCTGGACTGAACATTCCACATATTATTACCGATGAGAAAGGAAAGGGCAAGTTGATTGAAGAGTCCAGGCCATCCAATGCAATTCAGACTCATATTGAACTTATATGGGAACAGGTCAATGCTTTTGCTGAATCAAAACTGAAAGTTTTTGAATCTTGGACGAGATTCATAACGCACACATTTGCCAAAAAGCTGAAAAAGAAGTCAAAGCTGAATACATTCATCAAGCTGGAGGCAACTGTTCTTAGAATGGTCAAGGCTGCTACAATAGTTCAGGCGTTGGGGAGAAAGAACTATTTCTTTGATCAAATCAGAGACAAGAAGTTGGGCCAACTGATTGAAAATCTCAAAGCCAACTATATTCTCACAAGTCCAACTGCCTACAATGATCGAGCTGTGCTCACGCAGCTGGACAATGATCTTATTGCTCTGCAATCGCAAATAAAGTTTTGGGAAATGGATCAGGAGCTAATCAATCATGAAGGCACTTTAGAAGATGATTCGCCTTCTCAGCACAGAGATCCATCCCCTGTACAAGCTGTTGCTACAACTAAAGAGCCAGTCCAGGATGTGCATCAATCTACTGCTGTTGATCATCAAATATATTCAGAAGCTGACTTGAAAATCGCAAATATTGATGAAATCATTCAGTCAGTGATACAAGAATTTCAAGCAAATGTGCCTTCCACAGAATCAGTTGATCTCCCAACTGATCAAGCAGCTACAGATGCTCTTATACCTGTCTCTGTTGAACAAGAGGTTCAAACTGATGTGCCTATTCAATCAAATGTTGAGCCAACTGAAGAAAATGTTGTCATTGAGGAAGCTCAGTTGCATGTTGAAGAACCGCAGCAAGATTCAGTTGACCAACAGTCAGAACCATCAATCACTGACCCTCCAACTGAAACTACCGCAGATCCGCAACTGAATCAGCAGGGAAGTACATCTACTGCTCCTAATCAATCTTCTTCCCCTCATGTTCAACAAGAAGTCAGTGTGGAAGACATGCCAGAGATGACACATGAGGTAACAGAGGTTTCTGACCGAACTTTGGTGATATTTGATCAATCTACCAAGGAACATGAACCAGGGCCGTCTGGACCAGTATCTCCTCATCCATCATCAGACATGGATCTGGTCCTTGAAGAAATTCAGGACATGCAACTCAACATGTCCAAAATAATGCAAGAAATAAAGGAGATTCAATGCACTCAGCTTTCTCATTCTCTGAAGTTGAACTCCTCCAGTGAATTTAATTCAGGCAAACTGAAATCTATTCAAACAGCTGTGACTTCCATCTCCTTTGCAATGGACGAGATCAAAAAGAACAGATGCCTAGCTGAAAGTTTTTCTGTTACTCAAGACTCAATCAGCAAGAGGGTTGAATCCATGGAGCTTTCTGTCTCAAAGAAAATCGATTTGCTGCAGACTAACGTATTGACTGCTGTCAAAGACATTGCAGCTGATGTTAGGATTCTATCTCTCAAGGTCGATGTGCTTGACAAAAATGGGGAAGAAGCTAGGTTAATGAAAGAATAAGAGAGGATACAGCTAAAGAGACATTATTTTGTCAGTTATTAGTTGAAGATTATTTGTTTTCTTTGTACGAATCTGTACATTAGAAATTACTTTATCTACAATGATTCAAAGAATTCTTTTAATTCAAATGATCAGCTTATTTTATTCTGAGTTTTGTCAATCACCAAAAAGGGGAAATTGTTGGAAATTAAATTTTAGTGATTCGACAAACTAAGCTTCGAAACGTATTTGAATAACCGATCAAAGGCAACGAGCCTAACTGACTCAAATAATTACAATTGTTAGTTGTCTCTAGCTGAAGATTAATGCGTACAATCTAATTATTATACACGTCATAAGTCGAAGAAGAAATCTAACTGACTGATCAGTTGGAACAATTAGTTATGAGTTTTCCAGCAAAGTATCTTTCAACTGATCCCTCAGATGTACACGTCATCAGTTGAGCACGAAAACCGACAAATAGTACAACAGACTGCAACTAGTAGTGGAACGCCGCATTTCAGAGATTGCAGTGTACGAATGTCAGAGAATATCGGCGTGGAAATCAACAGATATAAATTTTCAAATGATATTTAATATTACGTTGAGAGAGAAGCCTATAAATAGGTGAAGAGAGCAGCTGAGAACATAACACGCAAATTACTAGTCTATTCAAGCTTCCTATTACTCTGCTAAAACCACCACTTGTATTTGAATATTAAAAGTTCACTCTTATCATATTTATCAATAGAAATCAAGGCTACATTTACGAGCTTGCTAGCACCTTGAAATCTTTGTTAGATTTATTCACTTGTGTTATATTCAGTCACGCACTGTAAAATCTTTTGTGAACTAAGAGTTTCAGTTTGGCAGTGTTAAGTCCAAACTGAAGTGGGTCAGTACAACGTTTGTATTTGATCAAAGTCTTTTAGTGAAAATCTTATCTTCGTGATAGAAACGGTGAAGTAGGAGTTATTATATTCTCCGAACATCCAGAAACAAATCGTATGTTTTTCATTTCAGTTATTCTATCTTTCAGTCAGTTTACTTCCGTAACTGTTTTTCAGTTAAACTGATTGTTATCGACTGACGAGATACCGAGTGTCAGTTTGTAACTAAACTGAACCCATTATTCAAAAGAATACTTAATCAGTGAGTGTTTATTCAACCCCCCTTCTAAACACTTATCACCTACTAACCGATCCTTTCACAAACAGTTAACTTACTGATAAAGACTAACTGAATAGTCATTAACTTATAATTGACTAACTAAATAAAAATTAACAATATTATCATTGATATAATTAAGACAGATCAATTAAACTAAGAATATTGCGAAAATGAGAAAACTTAGTCTCTGGTAAAGGTTTGGTGAAGATGCCAGCTGCTTGTTGTTTAGTTGGTATGTATTCCAGCCTTATTTCTTTCTTCAGAGCATGATCTCTGATGAAGTGATGCCTGCAATCGATATGCTTGGTCCTAAAGTGAAGAACTATGTTGTATGTAATTGCAATCATGCTTGTATTATCACAAAATATTGGTGATTCTTTTGCGATGACTCCATAGTCTTGCAATTGTTGTTGAATCCAGATCAGTTGTGCACAGCAGCTTCTAGCAGCAAGATATTTTGCTTCAGTTGTGGAAGTTGCTATTGATGTTTGCTTCTTGCTGAACTATGAAATTAGTCTGTCTCCTAGAAAGTGACATGATCCACTGGTGCTTTTACGATCTAGCTTAATTACATCCTACATAATCTGCATCTGAATATCAAAGTAAATTGAAAGAAGAGTCCTTAGCATACCATAAGCCCACATTTTGTGTTGCTTCAAGATATTTTAAAATGCGTTTAACAGCTGAAAAATGCGATTTCTTAAGAACTGCCTGAAATCTAGAACACATACAAACAACAAATACAATATCAGGACGACTAGCAGTTAGATACAATAATAAACCTATTAAACCTATGCAAAGTGTCGTCTCAACTGATATTCTCCCTTGATCATTGTCTAATTTGATTGATGAACTCAAGGAAGTATTTGCAGCTGAACATGTTTCCACACCAAATTTCTTAAGCAATTCCTTCATATATTTGGTCTGACTGATAAAAGTACCAGTTTGCAGTTGCTTCACTTGCAGACTGAGGAAAAAAGTCAGTTTACCCATCATACTCATCTCGAATTTTCTTGCATTAACTTGACAAATTTCTCACATAATTTGAGGTTAGTTGACCCAAAAAAATACCATCAACATATATTTGCACAAGTAAAATGTGATCATTCTTTGAAAATTTGAACAGAGTCTTATCAACTGAACTAACAGTAAAATCACGATCAATTAGGAAATTTAAAAGAGTTTCATACCAATCTCTTGGAGTTTGTTTAAGACCATATAAGGTTTTGTTCAAATGATAAACATGATCAGGAAAAGAATGATTAACCAAACCTGGTGGTTGTTCAACATATACTTCTTCCTACAACTGACCATTCATAAATTCAGTCTTTACATGTAACGTTCGAAAAAACAAACATACGTAAACCGCATGCACGAAAATTATTTAATTGCATAATTGTATGATTTAATTGCTTTAAAATACTGGCATGATATTTATTATATGATTAAATACATTATTGCATAATTAGATGATAATATGACATGATTACATGAAATTAAAGATTTTACCCAAATATTCGATAATAGGCATGGAAAATGAGACCGGGGACGACCAAGAGAAGAATATGTATTTTTCATTAAATAATGGCAAGACTTTCTAATATGATTTAAAATTATTTAATTTTTCTAAAAATGTTGGAGTTAGAATTATTTTACGAGTCGAGCTCGATTTTTCCCGGGAAGCCGGTTTTGGGGAAACAAGGAGTTTTAAAAGATCAAAAATATTATTTTATGGAATCTTATTTTTTAAACTTTTATTATTTTATTAATTAATTGTTATTGGGCTCAATTTAATTAATTTAAGTAGGCTCAATTATCCTTAAGCTTGCTAGCCCAAAACATAAATCCATTAGTTATACAATTAAATCTATAATAACTAAATCTAGTGTTTATTCACCCTAATTCATCACCATCAGCAGCCGTAAATCACACCACAAGCACAGACAATATTTTCGAAAAATAGGAAGGAAGAAAAGCTTAGTTCTTCGTCGCCCGTTCGTCCTTTCTCGCCGACGATGGAAAATTCGAGCGTTATAAACGCAAAAGCACGTTTCTTAACCATTTTTTAAACATCCTACAAATCATATTATGTGTTTGTTAATTGATTATGCATGAAAAATATTGGTGATCGATTATTTTATGGAACGTTGCGTATTTTCAAAGTTTTAATGATTTTACGCTTGTTTGAAAAAACATTTTTCAATCCAACGAGTACGCTTCAAATACACAATAAAACATGAATGAAACATGAATAAAACATGATAAAATTGAAGGAAATAACACGCTAGAACCGTGGGAAAGAATCAGAGAAGGGCCGATAGTTTTTGTTGGTTTGTTCAAGGACAAGAAGTCGGCTGTTATGCATGGGCACTTGCGGCTCGACCAGGTATGGAGGTTGGGTCCTAAGGGTCGTGGTTAGGTCCTAGGAAGAGTCTTAGGAGGGATAGGTCTCGAGCCTTGGGCTGGGGAAGGGTCAACGTGAAGAAGGACTCTCTCCCAAAGCATGCTCGCGGCTGGTTTAGGGAGTAGGAGACATGCGGCTAGCTTGGGGGCGAGCCAGGGTGGTCTTTCAGGATCCAAGAGAGATATTCAGGGATTGGGTCATGGGATAGGCATGGTGGCTTGATGTGGGCTTGAGTAAAACGTGGGAAAAGGCAGCTTGCTTTGCTGGTGCTGTGCGCAGAGCTTGTGTCTTCGAGCAGGGCTTTGTGCGTGAGGGCAGGGGCTTGGACTGGGCTTTTTTGGGTATTGGTGTTTTCTAGGGTTGGTTAGGGTCAGGAGGGCTCGGTGGTGGCTCGGCTTGAGGAATCCTAGGGTCACTAGAGTCTCAAGTAAATAGGGAGGCTTGTGGGCAGGTTTTGGGTCTACTGTCCAGGCGAGATTGAGCAAGCTAGGGTCTGGTTATTTGGGCTGGGCTTGGTCAGGAAGGTTCCTAGGTGGGTTGGCTCGGGTTTGGCTCGAGGTGGATCGGGCGTGGCTCGAGTATTTTGGGAGATGGCTCAGCGTGTTCGAATATGTGTCAAAAACAAAAGTATATGAACTAAAATTGGAACCATGGGTCCAAGGGTGTGGTTCATGGATCACAAGGGTATACTAGGTGATAAAAATGTTATGTTAAAAATTTGAGAAGAAAATATGGAGTTTTGAATTATCCGAGATTTAATCGCTGCACGAAACGTTAATTAATAAATTAATTGAAACGCCTAGTTTTAAACTTTTTAAAATTGTGGAAAATTATATTTAAACTTAAATAATTATTTAGAATAATCTCATATCATTAAAAGTAAGAAAAAGATAAATTTGAGAATTTTACGTCAGGGACAAAACGGTAATTTTACACTTAAGAAAATACGTAAAAGCTTGGCAGCGTCCCGAAGGATCATAACACATGTTAAATGATATTTTATGATATGAAATGATGATTTTGATGAAAATATAATATTTTATGATTTATTGATATTTTATGACTTATGGTAAAATTATGCAAATTTTACCGTCTAAAATGCTATTTTTGGAAAGTTATGCTATTTTATGATTTTTAAAGAAAAAGAAATATATTTTGAGGAATGTGAATATGACTGTGACAAAGAGGATAGGTGGGGGATACGTTTTAAGAACAAACGATGAACTTACCATTTGTGGGGGATCCGTTTTAAGAAAGAACAGTTAACCTAAGATTTTATTTATAAGGATGTCGTGAGGGAAAAGGACCTAGAGGGAGCCCGTTTATAGGAAAAGGCCTCGAGAGAGCCGACGATCATATTTCCATGGCGGTGCCTAATGCCCGTCCCCATGGGTCATGTGGAGCTGAAGACTGATCAGTCTATCGGAGGATAAAATCTAGTCACTTTCAAGGATCAAAGTTCACCCAAAATGATATATGATTGAATGCTTTACGATAAAAATGATTTTATGATATATATGATGCTTAAAGCTATTTAAAATGGTGTATTTATGCTCAAAAGTTATTTTATAAACGATTTTACGATTTAATTATGTTTAAAATGATTTTAAATGGTTTAATTAGGTTTAAAATCTATTTTAAATAAAAATATGATTTTTAAATGCTTATGATTATATATGTTTTCTATACATGTTTAGAACGTGTTGAGTCATTAGACTCACTAGGTTTGTATGATGCATGATTTGATGATATTAAGGGAGGCACTGACGTTTGAGTGGATCGAGTGTAGCAGTATATACCCGAGGGCCTTTATGTTTCCGTACTAGCTAGATAGATTTATGATTTAAGGATTTATGTCAATGATTTTTATTAGAGAAAATTTTTATGTTTTATTTTATTGTTAGTTGATCTTTTATCAAGGTCGATTTAGGAGTTTTGATTAGTCGATGATTTAGGATTTATTTTATGCACTTGAGATTTCATATGTTAATTTATTATTGATTTTTAGAAATGCTAAGTTATTTATTTTAGAATTTTCGAGTTTATGATTTATGTTTTAAAAAAAGCAGTCGAGGTCATTTCAGTTGGTATCAGAGCCAAGGTTTTCCCCAAACGGTGGTGTACTGTCACTCCGAGAAGCTCAAAAGTCACGCCTCAAATATGTGAGTTTTTACAGCTTTATATTTTATATGCTTAAATTCTTTTAAAATGCTTTTATGATACATGATATAAATGTTAGTTGCATATTGCATGCTGCATGAAAAAATTTAAATTGCATGTTGGTTACGTGGTTAGGACAACGTATACAGAGATGCCACCTAGAAGGATTTTGCGTAGAAATGATGAGGATAGACATGAGGAGGAGATTCCACAGCCTCCACCTGTTCAAGATGCTAGTGTCCGTGTACTAGCCGGTATGGCCCGTTTTTTTGAGCAACTTGTAGGAAATGGTGCGAGGGTTAGACCAGAGGCTGCTTATGAGCATTTTAGAAAGATGAACCCCAAGGATTTTCATGGCACTAATCCATTCGTTGCTGAGGGATGGATTAGCTCTTTGGAGGTGATCTTTCATTACATGGAGATGGCAGGCGCTGACCGAGTTCGCTGTACCATCTATCTGCTGAAGGGTGACGCTTCCTTATGGTGGGAGGGGGCGGAGCGAGGAATGAATATGGCGACTTTTACTTGGGAGGATTTCAAGAGAGTGTTCTACGATAAATACTTTACTGCTGATGTTTGTTCTAGGCTTAAGAGGGAGTTTATGAGTCTCCGTCAAGGGGATTGGTCTGTTGCGGAGTTTGTGCAGATGTTTGATAGGGGCTGTCACTTTGTGCCCTTGATTGACAATGATGCTGCTGAAAAATTACGACACGTTCTAGATGGTTTGAGGCCGACTATCCGACGTGATGTGATGCTTGGCTATCCTACCGATTATATCACTACTTCCGTTGCCAAAACTTTTAGAGCCGAGCAGTCATTAATTGATATTGATTGGATATACAGCGAAAGATGAACCGTGCTCAGCAAGCCAGTCAGAGTAATAAGAAGCCTTATAAGGGACCACCTAAGCAACCAGAACAACATTTGCCACAAGGACAACAACCTAAGGATAATGGCCCAAGGACTGCTATAAAACCACTTTGCAAGGAGTGCAATCGTCAACATCATGGCAAGTGCATGTGGGGTACCTTAAAATGCTTCAAGTGTGGAGATCTTGTACACAAGGCTGGGGATTGCCCAAAGCTCAATCAACCCACGACTAGAAGAGTCTATGTGATGTAAGCTGCAGAGGATGGGACAGAGCCGACACTGCACTAATTTGTAGGTAACCTAGTTGTTTAACCTTTTTTGATGATTTTATTGCATGAAATGCTAAATTGGGTTATGGGAATTGATTGGGATATTGAAGAACTTAGAAGAGAATAGGGGTGCATGCACTACTTGAGATGGATTTAGTAGTCGAATTTGGGAATTTTTTGGGTTAGAAATGCAAATTCAAGAATTTGATGACCGAATTGAATAGTAAGATTTAAGTTAGATGTTAAGTTTGAGGTGGATGAGGGAATCTAAGCTTTTCAATATTCAAGTCAAGGAAAATTTCGAGGACAAAATTTTATTTAATGGGGGAGAATTGTAACGTCCGAAAAAAACCAAGCTACGTAAACCGCAGGCATGCAAATTATTTTAATTTCTTAATTGTTTGATTGAATTGCTTTCAAATGCTTGTATGATATTTATTATATGATTAAATGCATGATTTCATAATTAGATGATAATATGACATGATTACACGAAATTAAAGATTTTACCCGAATATTCGATAATAGGAAGGGAAAAAGAGACTGAGGACGACCAAGACATGAATATGTATTTTTCATTAAATAATGGCAAGGCTTCCTAAAATGATTTAAAAATGATTTAATTTTCCTAAAATGTTGGAGTTCGAATTATTTTAAGGGCCGAGCTCGATTTTTCCCGAGAAGCCGGTTTTGGGCAAACAATTTTTAAGAGATCAAAAATATTATTTTATGAATACTTATTTTATAAACTTTTATTATTTAAATAATTAAGTGTTATTGAGCCCAATTTAATTAATTTAAGTAGGCCCAATTACAATTAAGCTCACAAACCTAAAACCAAAGCCCATTTGTATACAAGCACTAGTATTTATTCACCCTAATTCATCACCACCAGCAGCCGTAAATCACACCACAAGCACACAATTTTTTTTTGAAAAATAGGAAGGAAGAGAAGCTTGAGTTCTTCGTTGCCCATTCGTTCTTTCGCCGACGATTAAAAATTCGAGCGTTATAAAAGTAAATGCACGTTTCCTAAACCCTTTTTAAACATCATAAAATCATAATATGTGTGTGTTAATTGATTATGCATGAAAATATTGGTGTTTGATTATTTTATGGTACGTTGCGTATTTTCAAAGTTTTAATGATTTTACACTTGTTTTTAAAAAATGTTTTTGAATCCACCGAGTACGCTGTTAATACACGATAAAATATTAATGAAACATGAACTAAACACGATAAAATTGAAGGAAATAACACGCTGGAACCGTGTGAAAAAATCAGAGAAGGGCCGATAGATTTTGTTGGTTTGTTCAAGGACAAGAAATCGGCTGCTATGCATGGGCACTTGGGGCTCGACCAGGTCTAGAGGTTGGGTCCTAAGGGTCATGGTTAGATCCTAGGAAGATTCCTAGGAGGGCTAGGTGTAAGGCCCGAGATAATAAAGATGATATTATTTTAATCTGAGAGTATGTAATTGGAAACTTTTGGCGTGTTGAATTATATTCCAAGAGGTTTGAAATTATTTAGGATTGAAATAGAATTATTTAGGATTGAAATTGAATCGAAAAGATTGAATAGGGGCCGATTTGAAAATAGTGAAAAGTTGAGGGACTAAAGTGCAAATATGGAAATTTGAGTGGGACACTTGTCTTTGCCATGCATTGGGACGTGTAATTCCTCATTCAATTCAGAATTTTCAGCCAAGAAACCGATACCCTCCATGGCTAACATCCTCAAGCTTCCTTGTATCTTAGAAAATTGGTTGTGCAAGATCCGGCCATCCGATTTTTAATCCGAGCATAGTTTTGAGATCCCCTCGTCAAGAGCTACACAAGGACGTAAGTTTTATTAAATTTTATCTTGATTCAAAAATATGATGTTGGAGAAATTGTGATTTGATCATTATTATGTGTTCTGGGAATACTAGACATTGCATAATCGAAGTCAGATCGAAGAACAGATTGATTATGAAATTGTTATGATTTTCTGATTATACCGATTGAAAATGGGACATATTTGGATTATGAATTGATTATGGATTATATCAGATATGGGTTATGATTTGTAATTAATATCTGGTGAGGTTGTATTGACGAGAATATTTAGATTGTTCCGTTAAACCGTTGATTTGAATTAAATCCAGATTAATCAGATTCAGAATTGAATTGAGAATGGAATATTGATATTATGATTATCGATATATCGTTTCAGATTTACAGAGACAGTCTTGAGTTCAGAACTGATATTGATATTGTGCCTGTTTTATATTGTCATTTCCAGATTGGGTATGGACAGAGTTGAAGGTGAGAATTCATCTTCGTTAGATCGCGAAGAGAAAGGTATAAATAAATGTTGATTCGGGATTGCACAACTCGAGTTAGGTTTGACTTGAGTTTCCCAAAATCACATACTTTATTTATTGCATTGATAATTGCAGATTATCAGATTGATATGTTTAGTCTATTGAATGTTAGCAGAGCCAGAGTTTGAGTCTAGGACAGATCAGCCTAGCTAGGGCAGAACTGCCGAGTCTTTGTCAGAACCGCTGAGACTCTAGACTTACGGTGTATCGATGAGCTTAGATGTAGATCGACGTCTATTGTAGACATTCGATACAGCATACCAAAGACTAAATTAGATCGGATCCCTAGATTAGAATGAGAGATGAGTTGAGTCTTAGATATTGAGACTAGAATATGATTTACAGATCTGTATTGATTTACGTACAGATTCATATTGATTTATGTGTCGTAGATTACGATTCATGTTTTATTTACAGATTAATATTGATACATGTTCGATTATGATACATGTGAAAAGATATAGTTCATGCTTTTATGTTAATTCAGTTAATTGCATGTATACATTGTTTATACTGGGATATTTATATCTCACCGGAGTATCCGACTGTTGTCTTGTTTTGTATGTGTGCATGACAACAGGTGGGACATGATCGGGGTCAAGAAGATGATGAGAGAAGACGAGTTTAGAGTGGTGATTCCGGAATTGGAGATAGATAGGTTTCATTACTTGATTGTAGTAGTTGAACCTTAGTTTGAACTAGATGCATATTATACAGGATTTGTATTATTATACTGGTTTGTATAATAGATTGATTCCATTACCTCCCGCATTTTAAAAAAGAAAAATTTTTAGACCCTATTTATCTTAATTTATAATTAAATCCCAAAGATGATTAGCGTCCGGGTCCCAACACTAGGGCTCAAGCCTTGGGTGGGGAAAGGTCTACGTGAAGAGGGACTCTCCCCCAAACATGCTCGCGTCTTGTTTCGGGAGAAAGAGACTTGCGGCTGGCCTGGGGGCGAGCCAGGGTCCAAGGGAGATTTTCAGGGTTCGTATCATGGGCTAGGCAGGGTGGCTCGACATGGGCTCGAGCAAAAGGTTGGAAAATCCAGCTTGCATGGTTGTTGCTGTGCGTGCAGCTTGTGTCTTCGGGCAGGGCTTTGTGCGTGAGGGCATGGGCTTGGCTTGGTAGGGTATGGGCATGATCCAGGGTTGCTTAGCGTCAGGTGGATTCGGTGGTGGCTCGGCTGGAGTTGTCCTAGGGTCACTAGGAGTCTCGAGAAATTAGGGAGGCTTGTGAACAGATTTTGGGTCTACTGTCCAGGCAAGATTGAGCGAGCTAGGGTCTGGTTATTTTGGCTGGGCTTGGTCAGGAGGGTGCCTAGGTGGGTTGGCTCGGGTTTGGCTCGAGGTGGCTCGATTATTTTGGGAGATGGCTCGGCGTGTTCGAATATGTGTCAAAAAAAAGTATATGAACTAAAATTGGAACCATGGGTCCAAGGTGTGGATCATGGCTCACAAGAGTATACTAGGTAATAAAAAAGTTATGTTTAAAATTTGAAAAGAAAATATGGAGTTTTGAATTTATCCGGGATTTTATCGCCGCACGAAATGTTAATTAAAACGCCTAGTTTTATTCTTTATAAAATTATGGAAAATTATAATTAAGCTTAAATAATTATTTAGAATAATCCCATGTCATTAAAAGTAAGAAAAAGATAAATTCGAGAATTTTTACGTCTAGGGAAAAAATGATATTTTATGTGGATATTTTATGACTTATGGTAAAGTTGTGCAACTTTTAATGTCTCAAATGTTATTTTTGGAAAGTTATGTTATTTTATGATTTTTAAAGAAAAGGAAATATATTTTGAGTAATGTGAATTTATGTTTCCGCACTAGTTAGATAGATTTTTTATTTAAGAATTTATGTTAATGATTTTTATTAGAGATAATTTTTATGCTTTATTTTATTGTTAGTTGATCTTTTTCAAGGTTGATTTAGGAGTTTTGGTTAGTCGATGATTAAAGATTTATTTTATGCACTTGAGATTTCATATGTTAATTTATTATTGATTGTTAGTGTAAGGCCCGAGATTTTATTATTGTAATCTGAGAGTAATCTGAGAGTAATCTGAAATGATTTATTCATTAATCGAGATGATGATAAACGAAACGGATCAGATCGGGAGAGCCGAAAGAAGAAATCACATTATGTGTGAAGAATAGGATTGGCGCACATGCGCGACATGTATCGGCGCACATGCGCAAAAATTACAGAAGCATTGGCACACATGCGCGAGATAAGGCGCGCATATGCGCGACCCGTCCAGAAAGATCGGCGCATATGCGCGACATAAATGGCGCACATGCGCGGGTTGGGCATAATGATCGGCTCATATGCGCGACGAAGATGGCGCATATGTTCGAGCAGGCAAAATGCTGGTGCGAGCTACCGGCGCATATGCGCGACCTTGTTCGCGCATATGCGCGCAACGTGCAGAACATGCACGACGTCACTTGCCTTGCATGCACGAGATGGATATATATATATATATGTATACACAAGCAATTCTCCATCATAATCAGAAAGAAAAGAGCCGAGGGAAGCTCCAAGTTCCGTAATTAGAATCGTGAGTTACGTGAAATCCGTCCGTCTGTTTTTGAATCCGACTACAGTACTGTGTTCCTATCGACGCAGGCTACAACTGGACATAAGTTTTGTTACGTTTAGACATGATTTGAATTTATGATATTGTCAGAATTGAATATGAATCAGATATGATGTTTCTGTTGCAGTAGACATTGTATAACTGAAGTCAGATTAAAGAATAGACTGTTTATGAAATTGTTATGAATTTCAGAGTTGATTTAGTTGAGATTCTATATCAGAGTTGTGTTATTATTCAGATTATGAATTGTACTGATACTGATTATGAGTTCTGGTATTATATCTGTGATGTTGAGATTGACGGGGTATCAAGACTGTATTGTTATGCTGTCGAAACATCAGTAGATTGATATTGATCAAATTCAGTATTGATTGAGATTGATCAGATTCAGTAATGATTTCGATTGTATCGTAATATCATTGATATGAATTAGATTATACCTTGTTCAGATATGGATCAGATTATATACCGATTTGAGTATTGATCAGAACAGGTCTTGAATTGAGTTATATACTGATATGGTATTTATATGATTGTCATTATCAGATTTGGATATGGACAGATTGGGATACGAGACTTCGTCTTCGTCAGATCGAGAAGACATAGGTATAAGTTGATGTTTATTGGGAGATCGACTTGAGTTAGATTCTACTCGAGTTTCCCTAAACCACATACTTGTATGGTATTGTTTTTATACCTTTATGTTTTAATGATTATGTTTATTCTATTGAATTAGAAAGTAGAAAGCAGAGAGCTATTGAGTAAGAGTCACTGACAAAGGGGCCAGACTATGACAGAGACGTCACTGACCCATTGCACATTGTCAGAATAGGCATAGTCTTGGTAGATACTCCAAGACACCGGACATTTGGTCATATCGATGTGATTATGAGTAGAGTCGCTCTTATCATAGATATTCGATATAGCGAGGGCCAAGTCCGTAAATAGGAACGTATCAATTTCAACCACCACGAACGTAAGAGATAGGTGGGAGATTTGTTACATTCCTATTCACCGGGATCCCTAGATTAGAATGAGAGATGAGTCGAGTCTTAGATATTGAGACTAGAATCGATTTACAGACCTGTATTGATTTATGTTTCGTAGATTACGATTCATGTTTTATTTACAGATTAATATTGATACATGTTTGATTTTGATACATGTACGAAGATATAATTCATGCTTTTATGTTAATTCAGTTAATTGCATGTATACATTGTTTATACTCGGATTTATTCTCACCGGAGTTATCCGGCTGTTGTCTTGTTTGTATGTGTGCATGACAATAGGTGAGACAAGATCGGAGTCAAGAAGATGAATAGATAAGACGAGTTTAGAGTGGTGATTCCGGACTTATTATAGACCTGGTTTAATACTTGAATTTAGTAGTTGAACCTTAGACTAGTTTGAATAATTGTTGTACAAGATTTGTATTATTATACTTGTTGTATAATAGATTGAGTCCATTACCTTCCGCACTTGTATTTTTAAAAGGAAAAAATTTTTAGACCCTGTTTATCTTAATTGATAATTAAATCCCAAAGATGATTAAGAAGATGATTAGCGTCCGGGTCCCCACAACAGGTGGTATCAGAGCGATAGATCCTTTAGACTGAGATAGAAGAGAATGAGCGGGGTAGATTGAGTTTTCTTTCCTTGCCTGTGATTGCTAGCATGAGATTTATTTTAATATTGACTTACATTGTGTGTGCTAGCATGACATTATGCTTTACTGCTTTGAAATACATGTTATCTAATTATCTGATTTGAATTGGTAATATGTATTATTGAGTATGAATCAGATTTGATTCCAGAACGGCAGTAAGATGATCAGAGAAATATTGGAACAGATTTGTAGTATTTGGGTACTAATGTTTTGATAAACAGATATACCTCCACGGAGAATTTCAGAAAGGGGTAGTACTTCGACTGAACCGATAGATGTATCAGAAACTCAGATGGAAATAAAGTTGAAAGAGTTTCAGTTATTTCAGCCGCCGATTCTGAGTGGTATCGAGACGTCTGAAGATTGTGAGAACTAGTTTGATGACATAGAAATACTGTTTGATTTACTTGATTGTACAGATGAACAGAGAGTTAAAATGGTGTCTAATCAGTTACGAGAAGCTGCCAGGAGTTGGTGGATTACAAGTAAAAGAATGTTAGAACAGAGAGGTATAGTGATTTCGTGGGAAATATTCAGAACTGAATTTTATCGAAGATTTTTCTCAGTTTCATACCGAGAGGACAAGGAAGCAGAGTTTGAGAATTTGAGACAAGGTCAACTGAATATTGAAGAATATGTTGCTAAATTCTCCACTCTACTGCGTTTTGCTCCTCATGTAGTTGGG
Organism: Primulina eburnea; assembly: GCF_022965805.1. Classification (NCBI taxonomy): domain Eukaryota; kingdom Viridiplantae; phylum Streptophyta; class Magnoliopsida; order Lamiales; family Gesneriaceae; genus Primulina; species Primulina eburnea. Next base: position 32,565,569 of record NC_133105.1, on the reverse strand, counting down.
AATGATGAAGCAGTAGCGGATCAGTTCATCAGATGATTGAATTCGGAGATAGTTGCATTGATGAATATACAGCGACCTTACCATTTTGCTGATGCCTTGAGTAGAGCGAAGAGAGCAGAGGCGACTCTGATTAGACAACTAAAAAGGATGTGTGCGATGCAACCCCAGACACAGCAATCCCCTCTTCGATTGGATTGCGGTCGCACGAGTGGAAAGCAAGATTTACTGAAAGCTCGAAAGAAACAGTTTAAGAAGTTAGGGAGCAGACTGAGCGGTTTATCTAGCTCCAGTAGTTCTAGTCCCAGTTATACTGGAGTGTATTGCAGAACTTGTGGAGGAAGACATCCCACAGAGCAATGCCAGGGAGTGACTGGTATTTGCAATATCTGCAAACAGCGGGGACACTTTCTAGAGTTTGTCCACAGAGAGATTCCCGAGGATTTCAGGGATCAGGATCCTCTGGTGGTAGTGACCGAGGAACAGACCCAAGAGGCACTTGATGATATAGTGACAAGGTACTATTCTTTTATGATTAGATTGCATATGTGTTGATACATACTAATGCATTCTCTACGATTATTTTGACTGAATTGCATGGAGATATGTTGTATCTGTTGGGTCTGTTTATACTTTAGTATTAATTTCCTTACCTTTGGGGGAAAGATTGATATCAGAGATTTCTGTGAAATATTGTATACTATAGTAAGATGAGAATGAGACTGAGTTAGATTTGGATGTACTTGTGTTTCTGATTTGAATGCATTATTGATATTAATATGCTAAACAAGTACAGAACTATTATAGATTCCTTTCAAGAGAGTATAAGATTCAGACCAGATATGACTGATGAGTAGAGAGTTCACAGTAAGGATTCTAGATTCAGAATTCCTTTGATATTTGTGTTATCTAGGGACTCGATTGTTACAGAAAGGAGCAAATGGCATCCTTATGTATTCAGTAGACATACTGAAATCGAGCCTAGCATTGGTAGATTTGCCAATGATATACGAATTTGCTGATGTTGCCAAGATAAGATTTCATATTTGTTTATATCAGAAAGATAGATTTCAGAATTGAATTGAGACCAGGTACTGTTTGTTGTTTTAGAATTCAGTATAGAATGATATTGAATGTCCAGAATGATACTGAATGAATTGAAAGAATTAAAAGATCAGTAGAAGAGTACCGAACAGGAGTTACATCTGATTTAGTGTTTCTCTTTTGCATATTTCAGTATGTTCAGAGATATTCTAATGATTTCATGCTCGTCGTATCTATGATATTTTGATATACTTGCTGTGGGGACCCGGGCTCTAATTCTTTTTCTTGGGATTAAATGGATCGTTATTATAAAATGTGGGTCAAATTTTCGCTTTTTACATAAAAACCATGTAACCAAACAAGCATATATTCTTTATTTAATTTACAACATACAACATACAATACATGTCTTATTCTGTATGTCCTCAACTAACCAGTATTAAAAGACAGTACATAATAAAAAAACAACTACTTGTCCATCTGCTACGCCCGTGATCTCCACGCTAACACGATCATCTCTATTTCGACCCAGATCCTGCCCCACCTGTTGTTATGCACACATACAGACATAATAACATCCGGAAAACCGGTGAAAACAATCCCAGTATAAACATGTATACATGCATTAAAACAATCTAAAACATGAAACATGCTAATATGAATGTCATTTATATATAATCATGCAATGCGAGTCTAATCATGTCTAGACGCGACTCGACTAGAACTCTAGGGATCCCGTTCTGAATAAGACGATCTATCACCTACTCTCCAACCGGGGTGACGGTACGTCTTATTCCTAGACTTCGGCCTGATCTGTATCCGCATCTACAAAAGGGGCGGTGATCTTCCCCTAAGCTGTGATATCGCCGAACGTCTAGTAGTCTGCCTGATCTCCAGACTGTCCTATCTTAATGCATGAATACACAATCTGTAAACAAGAATAATCATTCTAATGCAATGTCACATGATCTGTAAACAAAGCATAGCCAAGATTTGTATACAATATCATATCTAGATATAAACAATAAAACAAGTATGTGATTTTAGGTTGGGAAACTCAAATGTGATCTCATTTGAGTCGTGATTCCCCAAACAAAACATGTACTATACCTTTCTTTGCACAGTCGCTGTCACGGTCGTAAAGATGAATCTGAAATGGAAATGTGGATATACAATCTATCAAGTTCTAACTCAACCAAGACATTTATACAATCTATACTTGCTCTTGGTACAATTTGACGGCATAACGACGTATATTCTTAATACCGGTCAATCCAATCTCAACAAATATCAACATATACCATCCTCAACTCACAATCGAATCATATGCACAAAACCATACTCAAATTCGATACATCTTATTCCTAAACATGCTGAAATTCATAAGAAATGCATACGACATCCTTTCTTTGTTCTAGTTTCGATTATATCATGTTCAATACGGCAAGAACACCATATAACTATCATATTCCAATTTCTTCAACATCTAAAATCCGAACCATGCTGAAATTAAATGAAACTTACATCACTTTGTAGCCGTCGATGCAAGGATCAATAATCTAAACTCGGATTTAAAATCAAATAGCTAAATCTTGCTAAATCTTACCTCCAACTTTGAAGAACTTAAGAAATTCTTAGAAGGAGCTCTCGGTTCTCATCTGCTGAGGAGGAAAATGGCTGAGTCAAGCACCATCTATATATATATATGCCATGTGTCAAGACAAGAAGAAGGGGTGGATGTCTCACATGCAGCACTGCGGGTGCGGCACTGTAAGGAGCGCGGGTGCGCCAAGCTTTCGGCAGCCCTACAATTTTTCCAAAACTGTCGACCGCGGGTGCGGTTATGTAAACACCGCGGGTGCAGTCTCAGTACCGCGGGTGCGGTCTAATTCTACCGCTGGTGCGGTGTGGCTACGGGAATTTTTCTAACTTTCTGCCCATTGCACCGCGGGTGCGGTGCTTGCCAGACCGCGGGTGCGGTCTTGCACAGCTAAAATTTCACATTTTATCGCATCGTTTCGCCCCGTCTGTTCTTGCGTTTCGTATTCAACTATCTACAAGAATCTCAGGCATTACATTTCTCCTCCTCTAAGAAATGATTTCGTCCTCGAAATCGCATGCCTTTCTATCAATGCAAGTATAAAAGTAATCACATAAAAACTAAACAAATACTTACATTATTGAAATAACTCGGGATGTTTCTGGCGCATATCTGCTTCTGTTTCCCAAGTCGCTTCTTCGATGCCATGACGACTCCACTGAACCTTCACAAATGGAATAATCTTCGTTCTGAGCTGCTTATCTTTCCGATCAAGAATCTGTATCGGTTGTTCCACATAGCTCAAAGTCTGATCAAGTTCAGCTTCGTCGGGTTGAATGACATGAGAAATATCTGGCATATATCTTCGCAACATTGATACATGAAACACGTCATGTATACCGGATAGAGAAGGAGGAAGAGCAAGTCTGTAAGCTCGATCGCCAATCTTCTCTAGGATCTCGTAAGGACCGACATATCTAGGAGACAACTTCCCTCGTTTGCCAAATCTAACAACGCCTCGGAAAGGAGAAATCTTCAAGAATACTCTGTCTCCTTGCTCGAATACCAACGGTCTACGTCTGACATTGGCGTATTTCGCTTGTCTATCCTGTGCTGTCTTCATTCTTTTCTGAATAACTTTTACCTTCTCAGTCATGTCACGAATCATGTCCGGCCCCAGTTCTGGTACTTCTAAGGTATCATCCCAATATAGCGGAGATCTGCACTTCTTGCCATACAAAGCTTCAAACGGTGCCATCCCGATACTCGTCTGATAGCTATTATTGTAAGAAAATTCGCAAAGAGGTAGGGAATCTTGCCAACTAATGCCAAAATCTAGCACAACGGCTCTCAACATATCCTCTAATGTCTGGATAGTCCGCTCTGACTGTCCGTCTGTCTGAGGATGGTAAGCAGTACTCAGGTGTAATGTCGTACCTAAGGCCTGTTGTAAACTGTGCCAAAAGTGAGAAGTGAATCGTGGATCACGATCTGAAACGATAGACTTCGGCACTCCATGCAACCTGACTACCTCTCGAATATATATCTCCGCCATTTGATCTTGTCTATACGTCATTTTGTACGGAATGAAACAAGCAGATTTGGTCAATCTGTCAATAATAACCCAAATCGCATCGCAACCTCTGGATGATCGAGGTAACTTCGTCACAAAATCCATGGAAATGTGATCCCATTTCCATTCTGGAATAGATAGACTCTGAAGTAACCCTCCGGGCTTCTTCCTTTCAGCTTTTACCTGTTGGCAGTTCAAACACTTAGACACGAATTCTGTAATATCTGATTTCATATGTTTCCACCAGAATTGTGTCTTCAAGTCATTATACATCTTCCTGCCACCAGGATGAATACTGAACCGACTACAATGTGCCTCTGACAGAATCTGCCGTTTCAACTCGGCAACATCTGGTATAACAAGACGGTTATTCACGTACAGCACATGATCATGTACCTGATATTCTGACATATGCTCTGATCTGACCATTTGAATCGATCTTTGCACGTTCTGATCTCTTCTCTGTGCTTCTTTGATCCTCATGATCAAATCTGGCTCAACTTGAATAGCAGCAAGTCGTAGTGGCCTCCTATCTGTATCAAATTCTAGTCCAGAGAAACAGCAATTTTCAACGAGTTTTGTAACACCTATCGTCGATAAGGATAGAGAACAAACCTTTCGACTCAAGGCGTCCGCTGCTGCATTTGACTTTCCTGGATAATATTTGATTTCACAATCAAAATCTTTTAATAGATCAAGCCATCTACGCTGCCTCATGTTCAATTCTGACTGAGAAAATAGGTACTTTAGGCTCTTGTGATCGGAAAAGATCTCAAATTTCTCGCCGTAGAGATAATGACGCCAAATCTTTAATGCAAATACGATAGCCGCTAATTCCAGATCATGAATGGGGTATCGAACTTCATGTGGCTTCAATTGTCTTGAGGCGTATGCGATCACATGACCTCTCTGCATAAGAACACATCCCAAACCTCTGTGAGAAGCATCACAATATACAACGAAATCACCCGTACCTGAAGGTATCGTCAACACTGGAGCACTAGTCAGCCTTTTCTTCAGTTCTAGGAAGCTAGACTCGCACTCCTCTGGCCAAACGAATGGCATATTCTTCTGTGTCAATTGTGTGATTGGCTTTGCAATACTTGAGAAATCTTGGATGAATCGTCTATAGTATCCTGCTAGACCCATGAAACTGCGTATTTCTGGCACCGAAGTCGGTCTTGGCCAATTGATCACAGCTTCCACTTTACTCGGATCAACAGAAATACCATCACCAGAAATGATATGCCCCAAGAATACAACTCGATTCCGCCAAAACTCACACTTTGACAATTTCGCATACAATCTCTCATTTCTTAGTGTCTGCAACACAATTCTGAGATGATTTGCATGCTCATTCCTGTTCTTAGAATACACCAGAATATCATCTATGAAAACGATCACAAAATCATCTAAATACCTCTGAAACACTTGATTCATCAAGCCCATAAATACCGCTGGAGCATTTGTTAAACCAAAAGGCATGACAATAAATTCGTAATGTCCATACCTGGTTCGAAATGCTGTCTTCGGTATATCTACATCTCGAACTCTGAGTTGATGATACCCAGAACGCAAATCAATCTTAGAATAGACAGAGGATCCCTGCAACTGATCAAATAGATCGTCAATTCTAGGCAATGGATATTTATTCTTGATTGTTGCCTTATTCAGTTGCCGGTAGTCTATACATAATCGCATCGAACCGTCTTTCTTTCGCACAAACAACACCGGAGCGCCCCAAGGAGATACACTAGGTCTGATATATCCCTTGGCCAGAAGATCTTCTAACTGTGCTTTCAATTCTTTTAGTTCGATGGGTGCCATCCTATACGGAGCTCTCAAAATAGGGACGGTACCTGGTACAAGATCAATACTAAAATCTACCTCTCGCACTGGAGGTAATCCTGGGATTTCATCTGGAAAATTATCTGGAAATTCCCGTACTACTGGCAAATCCGCCAATGCCAGGCTCGACTTCTGCATATCTACTAGCATAAATAAAGAAACCATCTGCTTCTTTTTGTAACAATCTGTTCATAGTAAGAGCCGAAATCAAGGGAATCCGAGATCTGGAAACCTTCCCGTAGAATTTCCACTCGTCTGTCATCTCGGGTCTGAATCTGACAATCTTATGGAAACAATCTACAGTGGCTCTGTACTTCGTTAGCATGTCAATACCGACTATACAGTCAAAATCAGCTAGACCCAATACTATAAAATCTAGGTCAATCTCATGCCCCTCAAACTGTAGAATGCAATGTTTAACCGTAGTTACAGATATCAATCCACTTCCCAACGGAGAATTAATAAATACAACCTCTAACAAAGACTCAACAGGCAATGAATGCAACAATGCAAATCGCTCCGAAATGAATGTATGCGATGCACCTGTATCTATCAAGATATAAGCAGGATAACCATAAAGAGAGCAGTTACCTGCTATAACATCATCTGGTGCATCTTGTGCTTGCTCTTCTGTCAATGCAAACACTTGAGCCTGTTGCCTCGGAGGTTGACTCACTGTCTGACTACCACGAGCTCTGGGTTGAGTCGGTGCTGGTGGAGGCTGGAAAGAGTGAACCAATGATGCCTGCCGCTCAAACTGAGGTACTGGCCCGGATGCTCGTCCACTCTGGGCTGGCTGTACACTCCTCTGTGGGCATACTTTGGCAAAATGCCCCGGTTGCCTACAAATGTTGCATCGGCCTGTAACTCCCTGGCACTGTTCAGTCTCATGTTTTCCTCCATAGGAACTACAATAAACACCTGAATACCTGGTACTCTGATCAAAACCAATCTGTCTTGATCCACTGGAGCTTGAAGAGCTGCTCCCAGGTCTTTTAAACTGTTTCCCCTTCGCCTTCAGCTGTTCCTTTCTGCCACTGCTACTACCGCCGCTTTCAAATCTAGGAGGAGGAGATTGCACTGAAGGTTGTGGTGGTCTTGGCGCAGGAGCAACATATGGAGCACTCCGCTGTCTTATCAACCCTGCTTCCGCTCCTTTGGCCCGATTTAACGCATCTGCGAAATTATCCGGTCTCCCCGTGTTTACCAACGTAAAGATATCTGGATTTAGGCCATTTATAAATTGATCCGCTATGGCCTCATCATTACCTGAAACGTGAGGTGCAAAGCGAAGCAAAGAAGAAAATTTAGCAACATACTCTTCAATATTCAGTTGCCCTTGCCTCAAGTTTGCAAATTCAGCGCCTTTATCTTTACGGTAGGATACAGGAAAGAAACGCAGATAGAACTCCGTCTTGAACACTTTCCATGTAATTTCGGTACCACGTTGCTCTAGTGCTCTCTTCATGTTCAACCACCAGTTCTTAGCTACATCCTAAAGTTGATGGCCAATAAGCTTTATTCTTTTCTCGTCACCATACTCCAAAGACTCGAATAACATCTCAATGTCTTCAAGCCAACTTTCACAATCCACTGCCAGTTCTGTACCTTTCAAGGTTGGCGGTCGAAAGGATTGAAATCTTTTGAGCAGCGTCTCCATTGGCGTAGCAGTAACGTCCATTGGATCTCCGGATGTGCTACCCTGTTCTGGTGCTGTGGGTCGTAGAGGCACTGCTGCTCTTCGAGGAGGCATATCTAATAACCCAACAGATTAGTAAACAAGATATACAACTGTCTCAGCCCTTCTCTAGTCAGTTACCTCTGATCTAGAATCGGTTCTGATTCAGTCAATTACATGCTGTAATCAATCAAATAACACACAACATGTAATACGAAAAGCAATAAATCATGCTAGCAGATCATAAAGCAAGGAAGAAAACTCAATCTACCCCGCTCATTCTATCTTATCTCAGTCTAAAGGAACTCTCGCTCTGATACCACCTGTTGTGGGGACCCGGGCTCTAATTCTTTTTCTTGGGATTAAATGGATCGTTATTATAAAACGTGGGTCAAATTTTCGCTTTTTACATAAAAACCATGTAACCAAACAAGCATATATTCTTTATTTAATTTACAACATACAACATACAATACATGTCTTATTCTGTATGTCCTCAACTAACTAGTATTAAAAGACAGTACATAATAAAAAAACAACTACTGGTCCATCTGCTACGCCCGTGATCTCCACACTAACACGATCATCTCTGTCTCGACCCAGATCCTGCCCCACCTGTTGTTATGCACACATACAGACATAACAACAGCCGGAAAACCGGTGAAAACAATCCCAGTATAAACATGTATACATGCATTAAAACAATCTAAAACATTAAACATGCTAATATGAATGTCATTTATATATAATCATGCAATGCGAGTCTAATCATGTCTAGACGCGACTCGACTAGAACTCTAGGGATCCCGTTGTGAATAAGACGATCTATCACCTACTCTCCAATCGGGGTGACGGTACGTCTTATTCCTAGACTTCGGCCTGATCTGTATCCGCATCTATAATAGGGACGGTGATCTTCCCCTAAGCTGTGATATCGCCGAACGTCTAGTAGTCTGCCTGATCTCCAGACTGTCCTATCTTAATGCATGAATACACAATCTGTAAACAAGCATAATCATTCTAATGCAATGTCACATGATCTGTAAACAAAGCATAGCAAGATTTGTATACCAGATCATATCTAGATATAAACAATAAAACAAGTATGTGATTTTAGTTGGGAAACTCAAATGTGATCTCATTTGAGTCGTGATTCCCCAAACAAAACATGTACTATACCTTTCTTTGCACAGTCGCTGTCACGGTCGTAAAGATGAATCTGAAATGGAAATGTGGATATACAATCTATCAAGTTCTAACTCAACCAAGACATTTATACAATCTATACTTGCTCTTGGTACAATTTGACGGCATAACGACGTATATTCTTAATACCGGTCAATCCAATCTCAACAAATATCAACATATACCATCCTCAACTCACAATCGAATCATATGCACAAAACCATACTCAAATTCGATACATCTTATTCCTAAACATTCTGAAATTCATAAGAAATGCATACGACATCCTTTCTTTGTTGTAGTTTCGATTATATCATGTTCAATACGGCAAGAACACCATATAACTATCATATTCCAATTTCTTCAACATCTAAAATCCGAACCATGCTGAAATTAAATGAAACTTACATCACTTTGTAGCCGTCGATGCAAGGATCAATAATCTAAACTCGGATTTAAAATCAAATAGCTAAATCTTGCTAAATCTTACCTCCAACTTTGAAGAACTTAAGAAATTCTTAGAAGGAGCTCTCGGTTCTCATCTGCTGAGGAGGAAAATGGCTGAGTCAAGCACCATCTATATATATATATGCCATGTGTCAAGACAAGAAGAAGGGGTGGATGTCTCACATGCAGCACCGCGGGTGCGGCACTGTAAGGAGCGCGGGTGCGCCAAGCTTTCGGCAGCCCTACAATTTTTCCAAAACTGTCGACCGCGGGTGCGGTTATGTAAACACCACGGGTGCAGTCTCAGTACCGTGGGTGCGGTCTAATTCTACCGCTGGTGCGGTGTGGCTACGGGAATTTTTCTAACTTTCTGCCCATTGCACCGCGGGTGCGGTGCTTGCCAGACCGCGGGTGCGGTCTTGCACAGCTAAAATTTCACATTTTATCGCATCGTTTCGCCCCGTCTGTTCTTGCGTTTCGTATTCAACTATCTACAAGAATCTCAGGCATTACACTTGCAGCATCTGATTGATTGAATCTAATATCTGAAGATTGTATTGAATATTCTGAAAACTGTGATGATTGTATACAGAGATTGTTCAGATATGAATCCGATTGAAACAGATTGTATTCAGAGTATGTGATATCTGAAATTAGTATACCAATTGATTTTGACACAGTTGAGATCATGATCAGTGACTGAGAATGATACCGATATCAGAAAGACCAGCAATTTCAGAAATGTTAGAATTGTCAGAAATTTATTTTGGTCTGAGTTGGCAGATTATCTTATACGATTGTTGTTTTGTATCTGCTTGAGTATTGTTATTGTTCTAAGACAGTATTTGAGATAGCTTGTATTGTTTGAGGGCATATTATATTTGCAGATGATATATAGCAGTTAATTAGCACGACATGAAGACGTGATTGATTAGTCAAAATTGACAATATTGCCAGAAATTGCCGATTTATGAGTTTAATGAACTCACTAGATCAGTATAGATTATTGATATTGTGAATCTGATATGATAGTATTGTTATTCTGAGTCAGTGTTTTGATACAGATTATTCAAACCGAATCAGAACTGAATTCGAGAATTACAGCAGTCAGAGATTTAACCAGAATTTTCAGAATTTAATCTCGATAATCAGAGCAGAGCATCGATCAGAGTAACAGATATGTGATTCTTACTGTATAAGAATGATTATCTTGTGATGTCAAATGTTTCAGAATTGTACAACAAAATTTGATATCGATAGTCAGAATCGAATACCAGGTAGGTATTTTTCTTTAAATTATATTATTAACTGATTTGTTTGTACCTAATAGTTCGAATCTGAAATGACAGATAGTGTCAGAAACACACAGTAGTGGACTCAGTTTTCATTTTGGTGACTGAGAATGTATAATATTTGGACAGACAGTTTTCATATAGACAGATTAAATCAGTTATGACAGAATTTATGCTGAAATGTTGGCAGAATTTGTATTGAAATGTCTGAATCGCCAATAAAAGAAGATAGAAAGATAGAAATTAGAAGATTTATTACAGAATTTGTATATTTCTGACTAGACATAGGGAGTATAATTCGATGAATTTCGTAATGAGATCACTGTAATACTTTCCAGATTGTGATATGATATGATTGTGATTGACAGATTGTTCAATCTATATCTATTAGTTTGTACAAGATGACGTACAAACATGACCAAATGACAAAGATCGATGTCAAGAAATGGTCAGATTGATCAGAATGTAAAGTAGATTATATCAGATTGTGAACCTTGATTGAGTTTGTATTTGTGGCAGAATATACCATGAACTCATTCCTATATTATCCACAGACTAACAGATAGCCAGAGCGTACTATCCAGATATTGGAAGATATTTGTGGAGCTGTAGTGCTGGATGCTAGCACTAGTTAATAGGGCATATTGTCACTATATGAATTAGTGTATATTGATACTATCAAACGAGTATTGAGATAGCTACAGATGAGACATTGTACAGTAAGTACTGCAGATTTCTTCGGTATAAGAATAATATCTCGGAGATATCTGAGATAGGATCTGATACGGTCAGAACTATGACCAAGAAAAGGGAACTAATTCAGAAAAAAATGAAGATAGCTCAGACTAGACAGACTTAATATGCCAACGTCGGATGGTGACGATTGGTATTTGGGGCCGGAGATTTAATATATCCTTGAATGGGATAAACAGATTTAGTAATAGATGAAAGTATTGATTGCTATGAGCTGTAGACTGGTATATACGGATTTTGTATAGCCAGTATTACGAGATTGATTTTGTCAAAGCTATTTTGAGAGATAGAATCTAATATAAGATTGAGATTTTAGAGTAGATTCATTGAGACGAGTTTTCTGATTTAACCTCTTGTATACATTTCTTCTGAGATATTTGAATTTATTACTTGCGAGTTCGAGGACGAACTCAGATTTAAGAGGGGGAGAAATGTAAGGCCCGAGATTTATTATTGTAATCTGAGAGTAATCTAAAATGATTTATTCATTAATCGAGATGATGATAAACGAAACGGATCAGATCGGGAGAGCCGAAAGAAGAAATCACATTATGTGTGAAGAATAGGATTGGCGCACATGCGCGACATGTATCGGCGCACATGCGTGAAAATTACAGAAGCATTGGCGCACATGCGCGAGATAAGGCGCGCATATGCGGAACCCGTCCAGAATGATCGGCGCATATGCGCGACATAAATGCCGCACATGCGCAGGTTGGGCAGAATGATCGGCGCATATGCGCGATGAAGATGGCGCATATGCGCGAGCAGGCAAAATGCTGGTGCGAGCTACCGGCGCATATGCGCGACCTTGTTAGCGCATATGCACGCAACGTGCATAACATGCACGACGCCACTTGCCTTGCATGCACGAGATGGATATATATATATATATATATATATATATATATATATATATATATATATATTTATATATATATATATATATATATATGTATGTATACACAAGCAATTCTCCATCAGAATCAGAAAGAAAAGAGCCGAGGGAAGCTCCAAGTTCCGTACTTAGAATCGTGAGTTACGTGAAATCCGTCCGTCTGTTTTTGAATCCGACTACAGTACTGTGTTCCTATCGACGCAGGCTACAACTGGACGTAAATTTTACTACGTTTAGACATGATTTGAATTTATGATATTGTCAGAATTGAATATGAATCAGATTATGATGTTTCTGCTACAGTAGACATTGTATAACTGAAGTTAGATTAAAGAATAGACTGTTTATGAAATTGTTATGAATTTCAGAGTTGATCTAGTTGAGATTGTATATCAAAGTTGTGTTATTATTCAGATTATGAATTGTACTGATACTGATTATGAGTTCTGGTATTATATCTGTGATGTTGAGATTGACGGGGTATCAAGACCGCATTGTTATGCTGTCGAAACATCAGTAGATTGATATTGATCAGATTCAGTATTGATTGAGATTGATCAGATTCAGTAATGATTTCGATTGTATCGTAATATCATTGATATGAATTAGATTGTACCTTGTTCAGATATGGATCAGATTATATACCGATTTGAGTATTGATCAGAACAGGTCTTGAATTGAGTTATATACTGATATTGTATTTATATGATTGTCATTATCAGATTTGAAAATGGACAGATTGGGAACGAGACTTCATCTTCATCAGACCGAGAAGACAAAGGTATAAATTGATGTTTATTTGGAGATCGACTTGAGTTAGATTCTACTCGAGTTTCCCTAAATCACATACTTGTATGGTATTATTTTTATACCTTTATGTTTTAATTATTATTTTTATTCTATTGAATTAGAAAGTAGAAAGCAGAGAGCTATTGAGTAAGAGTCACTGACAGAGGGGCCAGACTATGACAGAGACGTCACTGACCCATTGCACATTGTCAAAATAGGCATAGTCTTGGTAGATACTCCAAGACACCGGACGTTTGGTCATATCGATGTGATTATGAGTAGAGTCGCTCTTATCATAGATATTCGATATAGTGAGGGCCAAGTCCATAAATAGGAACGTATCAATTTCAACCACCGCCACCGTAAGAGATAGGTGGGAGATTTGTTACATTCCTACTCACCGGGATCCCTAGATTATAATGAGAAATGAGTCGAGTCTTAGATATTGAGACTAGAATCCATTTACAGAGCTGTATTGATTTATGTTTCGTAGATTACGATTCATGTTTAATTTACACATTAATATTGATACATGTTTGCTTTTGATACATGTACGAAGATATAATTCATGCTTTTATGTTAATTCAGTCAATTGCATGTATGTTTATACTGGGATTTATTCTCACCGGAGTTATCCGGCTGTTGTCTTGTTTGTTTGTGTGCATGACAATAGGTGAGACAAGATCGGAGTCAAGAAGATGAATAGATAAGACGAGTTTAGAGTGGTGAATCCGGACTTATTATAGACCTGGTTTAATACTTGAATTTAGTAGTTGAACCTTAGACTAGTTTGAATAATTGTTGTACAAGATTTGTATTATTATACTTGTTGTATAATAGATTGAGTCCATTACCTTCCGCACTTGTATTTTTAAAAGGAAAAAATTTTTAGACCCTGTTTATCTTAATTGATAATTAAATCCCAAAGATGATTAAGAAGATGATTAGCGTCCGGGTCCCCACAGTTAGAAATGATAAGTTATTTATTTTAGAATTTTTGAGTTTATGATTTTTTTTAAAAAAATTCGAGGTCGTTTCATTACGTCTATCTGGTAGACTTTAAAGTGCTTGAATGAGACATAGGTAAGGAACATTCTGATTGCTTCAAGTCTTTCAACTGGTGCATAAGTTTCATCGTAATCTATTCTTTCTTCTTGTCTATATGCTTGTGCTACAAGCCTCGCTTTGTTGCGCACAACTGAACCATCTTCGTTCAGTTTGTTTCTGTATACCCATTTTGTACCTATAATGGTTTTAGAAACAGGTCTTGGAACCAAGTTCCAGACATTGTTATGGGTAAACTGATTTAGCTCTTCTTCAATGGCATTTATCCAATAGGATAAGTAAGAGCTTCATTAGTTTTCTTTGGTTCCAGTTGGGAAATGAAATCTGAATAAATAAATAATTAAGCATTTGATTCCGAGTTCTTACCGGATCAGATATATTACCTATTACCAAATCTGGTGGATGTGATTTCTTCCATCTGTACCCATTATTTGTTCAATACAACTCAGCAACTTCTTCGGTTGGCAACTGAATATTTTCTTCAGTTTTAGTTGCTGATGTATCAGTTGGTAACTGAGTATTATTATTTTGCTCCACCAACTGATTATCACTAACAATTTCTTGTTCAACTGATTGATCCAACACTTCTGGTTGTGGTGTTTGAAGGATATTTAGAATGAGGTGATTGTCTTGTTGATTATCATCCTCCAAACTAATATCTGTAAAGCGATCAACTAGCTCAACTGGTTCAGTTGGGTGATGAGTTAGCAAAGATTCATCAAATAAAAAATGAATAGTCTCTTCTAGATTCAAAATGCATTTGTTAAAAACTCTGTAAGCTTTACTAACTGATGAATACCCAAGAAATATTCTCTCTGTAGATTTAGCATCAAAAGCTTTTAAATGATTTTTTCCATTATAAAGAATAAAATATCTGCAGCCGAATATTTTGAAATAAGAAACCACGCTTTTGCGTCCATTCCAGATCTCATACGGTGTTTTCAAATGATTCTTATTAATCATTGATCTGTTCTGAGTGTAAAATGCTGTGTTTACTGCTTCTGCCCAAAACGTCTGAGAAATACCAGAATCAACAAGCATTGTTCTAGCCGCTTCTTTAAGGGTCGGATTTCTTCTCTCAACTACACCATTTTGCTAAGATGTTCTTGCTGCTGAGATCTCATGCTTGATCCTAGTATTTTCTAAAAATTGTGAAACATTTTGATTGATGAATTCAGTCTCTCGATCAGACCTTATTCGATCAATCCCAACTGATTTTTAATTTGATAGTTTTTGAAAATCTTAATCAGTTTTGCAGTAGTTTGGTCTTTGGATTTAAGAAAAATAACCCAAGTAAATCTTGAAAAATCATACACTACTAAGGTGTATTTAATTCTTCCTAAGCTCATGACTAGGTATATGATAAAAAAGATCCATATGTAGTACTTCTAAGCATCGGGAAGATGATTTAGAACCCTTGTTTTTAAATGAAGATCTTACTTGCTTACGAAACTAACATGCTGAAAAAAATTTATCTTTTGAAAAATCTATTTGGGAAAACCAGTTACAAGATATTGGTTACTCAGATAAGAAATGGATTTAAAATTTAGGTGGTTCAACCTCTTATGCCACAACAATTTTTTAGAAGATTTGGAAGCTATAAAACAAACTGGTGCATAAGGTTGATCAGTCCAACTGACTTTGTAGGTGTTCCCACAACGATTCCTGTTAGGATGACCTCATCAGTTGAGTCTCTAACTGAGCAAATGTCTGTCGAACTGAACTGAGAATTTATTGTCGCATAAATGACTGATGCTAATCAAGTTATAATTCAAATTCTCAACTGGTAAAACATTTTTGATAGTAAAATTATCATAGATAAGCTTACCCTTACCCATAGTTTTACCTTTGGAGTTGTCTCCAAAACTGATGTTTGGACCAGTGTATTTGATCAGTTGGGATAGCATGGATCGCCTGTCATATGACGGGAGCATCCACTGTCCAGATACCAGGTTGATTGTTTGTTTGTACCTGTCACCTGCAATCACACACAATATATAATCTTGGTACCCACAACTATTTGAGTCCTAAACGGATTAGTCCTTTAGGAACCCAGACTTGGATCAGTCTAACTGATTTTCCAGTTGTTGTGTTCTACATAGTTTTTCTCGGCTTGTGTGTGCTTGATGTGTAGTTTGCAGATGAAACACTATGGGCTTTAGCCTTGTTCAACTGGTTGTTTAGCCGATATATTTTCTGAACTGGCTTGCTATTATAGTGATTGGCGTAGTCATTTGAATAGTTCAGGTATTTATTGCTGAACCTTTTTGATGATTGAATTTGTGGGTCAGCTGAAATTTTTTTGGCTATATCTAATACCATACCTTCTAGCCTTGTTATTATTTTCAATAGCTGTATAACTCGTTTACTTGGCTTTGGTTGTTCTTGTACCACAACTGATTTTAGAAAGTGAATATATTTCCCTTTGTTCATGTTCAGTTTTGGCTGAGTATCACTGGTAGAAGTTTCATCTTTGTTGCTGAACTCTAAACTAGTTTTATCAGTAACTGATTTTTGCTTATCTTGTATTTCAGCTAGTGCAACTGATGATTTGTTCCATGCCTTAATAAGCTCAGTTTGCTTTGAATTCTCAAGCATCAAATGCTGAATCATAGATTTATTCTTGCTTCTTTCAGCATTCAGCTCAACAATCTCATGTTTAAGACTCAACAGATCAACTGATTCATCAGTTTCAGTTTTATCGTCTTTAGGATCAGTTTGCTTTGCTCTGGCCTTCTTAAAAGATAGAGCAAGCTTGTGGTACTCGTTGACCATGTCATGAAGTATAGAAATAAGTTCATCTCGTGTGAAGTCAGTTGAACAAAAGTCGAATACCTGTTGACTGGTTGACTCCAGTTTTGAGTCATCAACCATCAGACACTTGACCTCTTCATCATCATCACTGGAGCAGCTTAAGTTCTCAGGTTCTGAATCATCACTGTCAAATTCTGCCCATTTGGACTTGCTTTCCTCTGCTAGAAGCACCTCATGTTTCTTTATGTATGATTTCTTATCATCCCGAGTTCTTATCTTGTGCTCATAAGATTTCTTTCCCTTTTCAGTTGAGCCTCGACTGTCCTAATTTGGCTTAGGAAATTCAGAATAAAGTGACCAGCTTTGCCACATTTGTAGCAAGTATTAGGTTCTTCTTTGGAGTTATTTATCTTATATTGTCTTTGAAAGTTTCCTTGATTTCTTCCATAAATCTTACAAAACCTTTTGACAAATAATGACATAGAGTCATTACTTAACTGATCAACAGATTTTTCAACTGAACCAGTTGGTTCCAGTTTGACAAAAGTTAGGGCAGTTGTAGCAGCTGGTGTAGAAGATTCCCTTCTTTGGTTTGCAACTCAAACTCGTTGGCTTTTAAATTAGCAAATAAATCATGAATTTCGAACTTGTGCGGGTCCTTTGATTCTCGTATTGCCATGGTCTTAATATCCCATTCCTTGGGAAGACCTCTTACTACTTTCAGTGCTACCTCTTTGTTTGAATACACCTTTCCGAGTACATTCAGTTCGTTCACTATGCTACTGATTCTTTCATCATATTCGTGCATGGATTCTCCAATCTTCATCTCGATATTGTCGATTTTTTGAACAACAACAGATATTTTATTTCCTTGGTTTGCTCATTGCCTTTGTAGAGCTGAATCAGTTTCTCCCAGATTTCCTTAGCAGGTTTGCACATTTTTAGTTTGCTGAATGTTACTTTATCCAGCGTTTTGTACAAGTTGTCTTTAGCCATGTTGTCCAAGTTGGCTTTTATCTTGTCTTCATATGTCCATTCATCTCGGGGTTTTTCAATACGATGTGGTGCCCCATCAGTTATGACAACAACAGTGTTTGCCTTTAATATTTTTATGGGTCTGCTTGTAATAACGTACCACATGTCATCGTCTTGTGTAGCTAGATGAGCCTGCATGCTGATTTTCCAATCATCAAAATCCTCTCTGGAGAACATTGGAATTTTCTTGAATGAAGACATGGTAATCAGTTTGTATATATGAATATTCAGGAATAAGATTTAATTGCTCTGATGCAACTTGATAAGATCGGGTAAATGTGAAAATGTGTTTAGAAAAGAGGGGGGTTGATTAAACATTAACTTTAGAGCCCAAATTCAGTACACGTAAAACTCATGCATTTATTTAAAATTTTAAATTATCTATTTAAGTTCAAATTGAATTTAGTGATGCATACTTTGTGAAATTGCATTATTTTAAATTATTCATGTTTATGTGATGCACGTTAAATTGTTTTCGTGAGTTTCATGTTTCAAGCGATTATTCGACGCGGGATCGAGGAAAAGAGACCAGCGATGATTTTGGCAATTTTAAAATGTGGTATTTTATTTTAAGTAGGGTATTTTAAATGATTTATTTAGTTTTATCATTTTTAAAGCCTAATTTAATTATTAGGTGATTTTATGAATTTAAAATTTTAAAGATTTGTCACTTGTGCGTTGTATTTTAAATTAGGGGATTTTGATAAAGATTAGAAAGGATTAATATTTTAATTAACTTGTTAATTGAATTAGTATTTTAATTCCTAATTAAGCAATATTTCCCCTAATTAAATTAAAACAAACACACACTCACCTACATCACAAACACACACATTTTTCCTTCACTTCCATTTCAAATTTTTTTGAGAGCAAAACCTAGGGTTCTAAAAACCAATAGCAGCCGCCCCTCCCTCTCCAATTTTCCAGCAATTCTCGCAACTTTTCTTCGAGAAAATTGTGCCACATTCGTCCTGGATCAACCTTCGCATATTTCCTGATTCAATGTCGTCGCTTCGGTAACTTTAAAAATCAAAAGGCATGTATAATCTATTGTTTCTGCATCGGTCTTGTTATATTATGTGTTGTGATGTTTATTATGCTTAAAAATCCATGTATGTTGTGAAAAGTTAGAGCAAAAATGTTTGAAATGATTTTTAGATCAAAATTTTTAGATCTGAAAACATGTCAGCTGTCATTTCAATATCTGAGAAAAATCGGTTGGTTTTCTGGAAAATCTTTAAACATATAAAACATAGAAATTTGTGATAACTTCGATTTGACAGTAAATTCGAAATTTTGTACAAGAATCGAGTGAGTTATGATCATTTTCGTGGGACTGCTCAAACTATAATTTTCTGAAAATGTGTTCTTGAAGTGTTCTTGAAGTTATTTGTTGTAGGCTTTGTTGGGAACCGTTGGGTGATCGCTGCTGCGTTTAAGTATTGTGAGTATGATGTTGGGATGATTTTTGGTGCTTCATTTCGTGTCGATATGCACTTGATTGCATTAGAAGTCATAGGAAACATTTGGTGTCAAAATGTCGTGTTCACGGTTTGAGTTGCGTTTGTATAATTTGTATGGTCGTTTTGAGGCCTCATGGAGTTTGAATCATTGTCATAGCATCCGAGGATGGGGCTCGGTGTTGGTTCACGGTCGTATGATTGAGTTAGGAGGATTAAGCCATAAGTGTAGCGATTCTCGTTGGTTTACGTTTCCAGAGTCTACACGGATCCTTAGCCGGACCTTGACACGAGGTCTGTGCCTTTATTATTTCTGTGGGATAAGTTTCTAGAGTCTATACGGACCCCTATCCGGACCTTGACACGGGGTCCATGCCTTTGTTAATTCCGTAGGTTAAATTGTAGAGTCTGCACGGACCCCGACCCGGATGTCTACACGGGGTTCGTGTCTTCCATGTTTTGGGAAATTGTAGGGATTATTTTGGAGTTCGATTTAATGGTTTAGTACGATGATTAAATGAGGTCGAGTTCCGAGAGATTTAAAACATCATAAGAAATTTGTCATTTTGGGTGAGAGAATGACTAATACATCTAAGTTATGAACGATAAGTGTTTGATTCATGTTAGTATGTGCAGCAGTGGCCTCCAGCGAGATCCAACGAACCCTCAACTCTATGTAGGTAGGTTTGACGTGTAAAAGAAAATATTTTTTTTGAGGTATGCGAAATGTCTTGTGACCAATTATGAACGAGTTTGGAAGCCGGTGAACGTGGCCGGTGACCTCTCCATACCGGTAAAGAATGACCAAGTTTAGATTGGGATTAGAAAGCGGTGAAGCATGACCGAACACCAATCCACCGGGTAAAGCATGACCGAGGATCTCATGTATGTGGTAGTGGATGTTCCCTACCAGCCCACTACCTGTGGTTTAGTCTGATCATGCACATTTATGTATGGGTCACTCGCTTTGGAACATATCTCTACGCAAAATGATGAAGTTTATGCATGTTCAAGTATGTATGATGCAAGTAGGTTTATGAAAAGTTTTATGATGATGGCACGTCTATGTTCATGTCGTTACATTCAAGTATGTATGCTTTACATTTAAGTTGCATGTGGTTTTATTATGTAGTACTTGTTATCTCTAGTTTATGCATGTTGAGTCTTTAGACAGACTAGACTTTTTCGATTCAGGTGAGAACGAGTTTGAGGAGACGAAGAGTGGGGACCAATAAGCCGGCTTGGACTGTGGAGGAGGCTAAACCTGAGGACCATGTTTTACGACTTTATGCATGTTCAAATACTTGATTTTTATGAGTTGTGTTGACAATATTTAAACGTTACCCTTCCGAAACTTTGTTGGTAGTTGTTTTATTCCAAATATTTTAGATGATCAAAATGTTTGTTAACACAATTTAATGTTAACGATTTATTTAAGAAAATTTTTATTTTTTCACAAATTTTTAAATAGTTTAAAAGTACAGTACATTACAGTTGGTATCAGAGCAGTGTTCTTGGGTTATGCCTACTGCCAGTTGCGAGAAGCTCACGAAGTCACACATCAAGTCTGTAAGTTATAAAGTTTTAAATTCTTTCATGTAATATGCTTCCATTCATGATTTCAGCATGTGCATGTTTAATGTAACGATCATGGGCCATTAGGCTGAACCAACAAAGGCCTCGGCCCATACCCACGCACCACTACAGGTCATGGGTTGTTAGGATGGTCCAGGCCCATGCCGATGCACCGCGACTCACAGAATATCCCACTCCTGGAAAGTGGTTTCTTTCGCCTTCCCCAACACTTGAACCTAGGACCTCCAGGATAAGTACCTAGATTCCTAAGTGTTGGTACCAGTTGGGCTACAGACGTCCTGATCTTTTTATTGCTTTAAAAGTACTAGAAATTTTTTATTTTATTTTTATATAATTCGGCCATCTCAAGTCACACCTTAAAATATTTTCATCAAATATTTTGTCCTTTTTAAAATAAAACCTCATTCAACTAGTATTTAAAAATTCGAGTGAAATAGTCGTAAGTAAAAATCTTCTACTGTTTTACCAAACCTAAAAAGCAATAATTTGAAAAGTAAAGCCCATACTAAACCTCTCAAAAATCTCTCAAAAGCATAAATAAATAATCTTAAAAATCTTTAACTTAAAACATAAAGCATAATGCGGAAAATGTAGCCCTGGTCCTCGGGTTGTGTGCGCCATCAGTCCAGTCAATCACCCATCAAGTCCTCCCTCAATACGACCTGCATCCATCACACCTAGTGAGTCTAAAGACTCAACACACCACAATCTTTATAACGAGTAATACGTAATACAGTCAACACATAACGGTGATAAATACTTTTAAGTAAAAATAATATTTCATGATATGCATAAACTTTAACATTTTCCTCAACATGACATAAAATCCTTTAACATGATCATAAACACTTTTCTTTTTCCTTTATCCTTTGTTGAATTCAGATCATTAATTGTGACTTTCCTCAACATGACATAAAATCCTTTAACATGATCAAAAACATTTTTCCTTTTCCTTTATGTTGATTCAGATCGTTAATTGTGACTTTCCTCAACATGACATAAAATCCTTTAACATGATCATAAACATTTTTGCTTTTCCTTTATCCTTTGTTGAATTCAGATCGTTAATTGTGACTTTCCTCTACATGACATGACAAGACGATGGATCCATCTAAATAAAACCACAGTACTGGGCGGCGGGGGACACCAGCAACACTCTCACCGGTCAACTGGGCCCTGGCCTAACATGAATCGAATAGAAATACGATCGTTGGGGCTCCCTCTGGGCTTCTCCCCTCACGACATTCCCATTCTTACCTCAAACCTCATAACCTCATGTTCGTAATAATGGAAACACGATCGTCGGGCTCCCACTGGGACCATCACCCTCACGACATCGCCATTATTAACGAACTAGTCACAATCACTTCACTTCCTTCAACGAATTTCATTCACATCACTTTATAAAAATCATGCATAACATAACGCTTTTCATTTTGAAACCAAGCATGTATCATGTATTTTAAATGTCTTCCCTCAGTCATGAATATCAAATAAGCATTTACAAATCATAATTTAATCGTGAACATTTCATAACAATTTTAAACATAATCATAATATCATAAAATAACATTTCGGGCACTGTCATGACCTTTACTAATTTCTCGGTGTAAAAAGACCGTTTTACCCCTAGACTCGACATTTTACATTTTCGACGTTTTTCATGATTTCATGACTCTAACATGTCCCAAATAATTATATAAGCTTACATTAATTTTTTTGTAATTTTATTTGGCTTAAAACTTAGACTTTTTCAATTATCTTTTCTTAATTGTTTTAACCGTGTTTTAATCCCGAAGAAATACCAAACTTTAATATAAAATTCCTAAATTCTAGATTTAGTCTTTTTATATTATTTTAGCCCTTATGGACCATGACTCGACCCCCGTGAGCCGTTTTCCAATTTTTCTTCTTTTTAAAACCCTAAATGACACCTAAACTTCGACCCCGAGCCAACTTCCGATTTTTACGAGTTACCCTCAAACAATATCAATCCAAAAGGTGCCCAACATGTTAAAGTACCCTAATGGACTCTAAGTTTGCTAAAACGTCACCCCCAAAACCCGAAACAAAGCAACCCAAGCCACCACTAATCTGGCCGAGAGTTTGTGCCAAGCGTGACTCTATGTTGTGTGATCTTGTGGACCTAGCCAACGACTCTGGCCGTGAACCAACGTTTTGTGCACCACCTAAGGACCCTAACGAACCATCCTTACCCAGCCCGTGCCCCATGCATCGAGCCCCTGGCTCCTGCAGCCACGCGAAGACGCCCTCGGCTGCTGTCCTATTATCTCGGGTAGAGTCCTAGCTGCGCTAGGACTCTTTTCCGACCCTTAGCGAGAGTCCTAGCATGGCTAGGACCCCCTCCCTGACTCACACAGGGCCTTGGCTAGCCCTTGGGACCAGCCAACTCGAGCCCCAACCCCTGCACCACAAAAGTCGACCCTATCTCCTTGACAGTGGCTATCGGCTCCTGCAAGTTCGGTTTCCTTCCTCGGTTTTAGTCGATTCATGTGTGGTGTGTGGGACTCCAAAACACGTGTAATACTTACCTATCCATGCCTAGACATCATGGCAGCCCCTTAGTATAAAAAAACGTGAATCATGGCATGAATAAGAGATACATAAATCGTGAAAACAAAGAGGAACAAAAGTGTGGGGACCCGGGCTCTAACTCAATTCTTTTGGGATTTATTGGATCTTTGCTCGAAAATGTGGGTCAAATTTTTTGCTTTTAACATGAACTCAAATGTATAATTAAAGCATAACATGTCTCTATATTAATGAAACAACATAATGTACATACAAGTCTGTCTAGTACAATCATACGCTAGTGTTTAAATACCAACTACAAATATCAGTAGTACAAGTCTAATAAGCAAACACTAGAAATCTTCAACGCCCGAGATCTCCACGCTATCATCAATCTCTCATCTAGCTCGAGACCCAGATCCTGCCCCACCTGTTGCCATGCACACATACAGACACGACAACAGCCGGATAACTCCGGTGAGAACAAATCCCAGTATAAAACATGGTAAGCATGTACAGAAACAATCTAAATCATAAAACATGCTATCATGAACATATTCAAAAGTAATAGATTTCATAATCTATGAAATCAAATCAAAATAAGCATGCAGCCCAATTCAGATACACATGCAATTTAAATCAAGTCATATAAACATGTTGTTATGACTGAAAGCAATAAACATGGGTTTCATAGTCTATGAAACCACATTCATAACCACATGCAGTTCTAGTCAAATCATGTCTAGACTCGACTCAATTATATCTCTAGGGATCCCGGGGTGAATAAGACGTCACTGTCTGTCACCTACCCTCCCAATCGGGGTGACGTACGTCTTATTCCTAGACTTCGGTCATATCTGTATCGAATAATCTACAATAGGAGGGTGTCTGCTCCTATGTAACGATACACCGAACGTCTAGAAATCTGACTATCTGTCAAACTTTCCTATCTCAAATGCAATGTATAACAATCTGTAAACAAAGCATGTTCATTTCAAAGGATTTGAATATAAAGTCTATAAACAAATCACAATTATATCAAAAGATAAACAATAATCAAGTATGTGATTTTATTGGGAAACTCAAATGAGATCTGATTTGAGTTATATTTTCCCAGATATCACATGAATTATACCTTTGTCGTCCCGGTCTGACGAAGACGAAGTCTCGAAGTCAAATCTGTCCATATCCAATCTGAAAAGACAATATCGAATACATAGTATCAATGACTAACTCAATTCACAATCTGTTCTGATCAATACTCAATTCCGTACATAATCTGATCAATATCTGAACACTATCCAATCTGACTCATATCAATGATATCACAATATAATCGAATTCATATCTGAATCTGAACAATCTAATTTAACTGATGTTTCGACGGCATAACAATACTGTCTCGATAACCCCGTCAGTCTAAACATCACAGGTATAATATCAAACTTCGTAATCAATAACAATATCAGTCATAATCTCAATAACAATACAAATCTTACATGAATTCTCAGTCAACTCAACTCTGAAATTCATAACAAATACAGAAAGAATCTGTTCTTCAGTCTGACTTCGATTATACAATATTTACGGTAGCAGAAACGTCATATCTGATTCATATACAATTCTGACAACATCATAATTACAAAACATCTCAAAACGTAATAAAACTTACGTCCTTGTGTAGCTCGAGTCGAGAGGAGTTCGATACTGCGTTCGGATTCGAATTCTGATGCACGGATTCTTCGAAATCACAAATCTAAAAGGCGTAAGGATTTTTCCTCTCCAACCTTCGACCCTTTACTGAAATTCTGAGAGATAGATAAAGCCCTTGAATATACAAATAGTAGAAAGAATATGAGATGCTCATATGATGAGTATCATGAAACTCATATTTGTAATACTGTATATTCTAAACGGTTCCTAGTCGATTCAGCCGCCACTAAGAAGGATATAGGCCGCTCGAGTTAGAGACTAGTATCTGCGATGTGAGTACCATGTTTCATTGGTAGGGGACATTGTGATGTCCGAACATGCAGATAGGTGCTCCTTGTAGAGTGCACTGAACAACCCTCCATAAAAGGACTTTCCAAGTGGTTCTCACTTATCGAGTGGAAAAGTCCTGGTTTATGGTTGTACAGAATTAGTCCTTATGACCCGGGACAACATTGAGACTCTATGTGCTAGAATTACACTTTGACTTGTTTACCGACTCTCATGGGGTCATCAGGTGGCAAGGTTGGGTGTTCTGTCGAAACACATAGGAGTCGATGCATTGTAGTCGGGGATTCACCGCTTACCTTCGGGTATGGATATCCTATGTGTTATCATGTGTATGTAGATCGAAATCTCTGGCCAGAGTATGGTTGTAATTATGAAAGGTGTTTCATAGATTACACCATCGATGCAACTACGACATGACACATAGTATCGATTCATTGAAAACTCTCGATAAACCAATGGTTGTCGAATCGATCGGGATATATGAGTTGAAGGGACCGTACTGTACGCTAACCATAATTGAATGGTTCTTGCAGGCACTATCATGTGATACCTAGGGAATCACGTAAGCGATGCTGCTAGGCGTTTAACGTGATTGGTTGGGTACTATCAGACTTGAGTTCTGACGTTCTTACTATCAAGGAGTTGATAAGTAAGAATGGAGCAATTGGGGTATGCTCGAATAAGGACATGTTTAGTCCGAATCACATGGAGATGTGAACCCACGGCTAGTTGTATCAATGAACCATTGAGGGCCACACAAGTACTAGCTTTGTAAATCCCGATGAGAAGGAGAAAATAGTTCAAAGTGTTGAACGGCTTATAAATGTGTTTATAAGTGTAAAGAAAAATAGAAGTATGACTTCTATGAGAGAAATGTAAATTTTGATTTATGGAAGTGTTCCTAAATTAAAATTTGGCCAAGTGACTAATGTTTTTGAAAATTGTGATTTTCATAAACATTATTATGGACTAAATTAAATTAATTCAAGTGTTGAATTAATTAAACACTAGTGGGCCTAGTAGAGCCCAAATAATTAAATTAATTCAAGTGTTGGATTAATTAAATAATATTGAGTCTAGTAGAGCTCAATTAAAATAATTATTTAACTAGTGGGACTTGAGTAAATTCAAGTAATATTTTATTTGTCTCAAATATGTTTGAGATAATTAAATTTAGTCTATGGTTTTTTATTTGATAGAAAACTATATTATATGAATGTATGGGAGGTGAAGAGTTGGGGAATACTTTTGAATAAAATATTGGTTGGCATGCAACTTTTTGTATCAACTTTTTGCAACCCCAAGACTTGATTCTCCTCCCTCATTCTACACTCCATATGGCCGAAACTCTCCATACAATTTCTCTCCAATTTTCTTCCATTGTGTGTTCTTCAATTTGTTGAGGAACACTACACTATTCATTGAAAAATCTTCTTGTTTTTCTAGTGCAAAACAAGAAGGGATTTACCTAGTTGGTGGTGGGCTTAATTTTGGAGTAAGGAGGAGGCTTGAAGATCTTCATCCATTCAAGAGCTTTGTTGTTTAACAACAAAGTTGGAGCCACAATCAACTTTTAAAGTTGATAGGTATACTTTCTTACACCCTATGAATGTCATATTTTGTTTTTATTGTATTTGTTGCACATGAAGATGGGGTGGCCGAAATTTCCTCTATAAAATTAGAATTTTGTGCTTCCGTTGCGCTTCCGGCCACCGTAACCGGTCCGCTTTCAAAACCACGTGTAACTATCATATATATACTGCATGCAACCGAATAAAACGTGGCATAGTTTTTCTTGTTGCACGTAAGACCGCGGGTGCGGTAACTCAATGAGCGCGGGTGCGCCATGCTCTCGGCAGCACTATCCAAAATCAAGAGCATCGACCGCGGGTGCGGTCTTGGTTGCACCGCAGGTGCGGTGTTCTTAGAGCGGGTGCGCTGCGTCTAACACCGCGGGTGCGGTGTGGCTACGAAAATTGCACTTCATTTTCTTCACATGCACCGCGGGTGCGGTCGTGCTGGCACTGCGGGTGCGGTCTTGCAAACTTCTAAATTTCTAATTTTTTTGATCTTTGCAACACCTTATAATCTTGTCTTTTCTTCCCTCAATGCATGTCATGCATTCTCATATCTTCCGAGTCTCACGTTAACGAAGATTAATAATCTTGGTTTATCAATTCGATAATTCTCGGGCATTACAAAAAGACATCAACTTTCGGTTCTTTCATGCTTCATAACAACAAAAAAAAACATAATATGACATGATGGATGAGAAAAGGAGATTAAGGTGTGCCTTTGCGTAGTGTACGCTTGAATATACGTTGACGACGAAGAACGGGACACAACTTTGTCTTGTTTTCTCTTCAACCCTTCGAAAATCCTCCTTGGATGATATGTATGTGTGCCGTGTGTGTGTAGGGTGGTGAGGAGAGAATTTTCAGATTTCAAAACAATGTGGCCGATTTTTTGATGCACAATAAGTAGGTTTTTTTTGTGATTTTTGTACTTTAAATACTAATCTAACCACTAAGTAGGCTTTAGGCCTATTAAGCCCCAAATTTCAAGCCCATTAGTTATATTAGGATTTATAAAATTTTAACCAAAGTTTTGATTAATTAAACATGTGAATTTATTAGTCGGATTGCCAAAAAGTTCGTATTTTAGTTGAAAAACCAACACCGATAAAATTTACGTCCCGGCGTATAAAATCACTTCAAAACCCCTTATTTTCAAAAATACTAAAAAGCATCGAACATCTTTTAAATAATTAAAAATAATTATTTAATAAAAATATTTTACTTTTTTCAGCCCTCGTTCCCCGTTCCTCGATCGTCGCTTGAATATTCCTAAAAATACATTTTTATGCATGATGACAATAAAATCATATTAAACAAATAAACATGTATGTCACGTAATTAATTAGCAATTAAATTAAATTAATTACTCATTTTCCATTATTTATTAGATTCGCATGCAGTTGGGTTACGTTGTCTTAATTTTGGACCTTACAATTCCTCCCCCCTTAAATAAAATTTCGTCCTCGAAATTAGAACTTACCCAATAACTCTGGATAGCGACTCTTCAAGTCCCTCTCGGTTTCCCAAGTAGCTTCCTCTTCCGAGTGATTCAGCCACTTGACCTTGACCATTGGAATGACTTTGTTTTGCAATCGTCTTTCTTGTCTAGCCAGAATCTGGACAGGTCTTTCCTCATAAGTCATATTTGGAGTTAGTTGAAGAGGTTCATAATTAAGCACATGTGACGGATTCGACATGTACTTCCGCATCATCGAAATGTGGAACACATTGTGAACTCCAGAAAGTGCGGGTGGCAATGCCACTCTATAAGCTAGTGTCCCAATCCTCTCCAATATCTCGAACGGGCCAATAAATCTAGGACTAAGCTTTCCCCTCTTGCCAAAGCGCATAACACCCTTCATAGGTGCTATCTTCACAAACACGTGGTCGCCCACTGCAAACTCTAAGTCCCTTCGCCTTTTGTCCGCATAACTCTTTTGTCGGCTTTGTGCAGTCTTCATTCTATCACGAATTTTTACTACAAGCTCAGCCGTCTCTTCAATCGCATCTAGACCAATAACTCTTCTTTCCCCAACCTCGTCCCAATGAATAGGAGATCTACATTTTCTTCCATAGAGTGCCTCAAAAGGAGCCATCCCAATTGATGATTGGAAACTGTTATTGTAGGTGAACTCCACTAGATGTAACTTTGGTTCGCAACTGCCTTGGAAATCAATAACACATGCTCGCAGTAGATCCTCCAAAATCTGTATGACTCTCTCTGACTGGCCATCGGTCTGAGGATGGAATGCTGTACTGAATAGTAACTTGGTCCCCATTGCTGCATGCAGACTTTTCCAAAAAGATGACGTGAATCTCGGATCTCTGTCAGAAACGATGGATACAGGAATCCCATGCAGCCGAACTATCTCTCGAATATACAAGTCGGCATACTGAACCATGGTGAATGTCGTCTTAATCGGTAAGAAATGCGCTGATTTCGTAAGACGATCTACTATCACCCAAATGGCATTCATTCCCTTAACAGTCTTTGGCAATCCCACAACAAAGTCTAAGGTGATATTTTCCCATTTCCACTCGGGAATAGGGAGTGGCTTCAATTTTCCCGCTGGTCTCCGATGTTCTGCTTTGACTTGCTGACAAGTCAAACACTCGGATACATACCTCAAGATGTCTCTCTTCATGCCTGGCCACCAGTACAATAACTGCAAATCCCTATACATCTTTGTACTGCCCGGATGAATGGAATATGGTGTGTCATGGGCCTCCTTCATAATGAGATGTCTCAAAGAATCGTCACTAGGAACCCATAGGCGGTCACAATAACGGACTAACCCATCCACCATTGAGTACAAATTCCGGCCCTTGGCTTCATCTCTAGCTCTCCACTTTTGCAACTGCTCATCAGTGGACGGCCCATCACGGATTTTTTCTCTCAATATCGACTGGACTGATAATGTGGAAAGATTAGGGGCCTTGCCCCTAGCATACACTGCATGTAATGCCCGAGAAATTATCCGATTAATTTGAAAAGATTTGGGCAATGATTATTATAATCTATGGCTGATAATTAAGATGATTATAGACGGAACGGATCAGACCAGGAAAGCCGAAAGAAGAAATCTCATTAAGTGGGAATATTAGCGTCTGGCGCATATGCGCGAGTTGGCAAAATGCTGGTGTGAGCTACCGGCGCATATGCGCGACATTGTTGGCGCATATGCGCGAAACGTGCTGAACATGCACGATGCCACTTGCTCTCTTGCATGTCATGGGTGTATATATATATATATATATATACAAGCGAAACCCTTCAGAATTCAGAGAGGAAATCGAGAGTTTGAGGGAAAAGCTTCGTTCTTAATTTTGGAAATTGATTTCCGAGCGAACCGGTTATCCAAATTAAAATCCGATTGTGGTACCGTGTTCCTATCGACGTAGGCTACAACTGGACACTGAGTATTGACAGGCTTGGGGTTCGAGACTTCGACAGAGCCAGAGTATCAGAAAGAAAGGTATAAATTAATGTTGTGTTGGGATTGCACAACTCGAGTGAGGTTTGACTCGAGTTTCCCTAAATCACATACTTAGTTTATTACATTGATTCTTGTAATTGATGAGATTGATGTTTGTTGTCTATTGATTTATAGCCACTGCATGTAATGACAGCTGATTCGCTAGTCATTGATTGATTTGCTTAGATACTGGCTGTATGTGTTGATTACTGAGTCGTTGAGTCATAGGCTGATTCGCCTAGTCACCTGGCTGATTCGTCGGGTTATTGACTGATTCGTCTTATTATCGGCTGATTCGCCTAGTCACCGGCTGATTCGTCTGGTGATTGACTGATTCGTCTAAACTTAAGCTGATTCGCTTAATTACAGGCTGAGTTGTCTGATTATGGGCTGATTCGCCTAATTACCGGCTGATTCGTCGAGTTATTGACATGAGTCGTCAATTCTGCGACTGATTCGCCCAGACACTGATATATGAATTATATCGATGCCGTTTAGGGATTGATTCATTCCTATCAACTGAGATTCGATATAATTACCTATATTCAGACATCGGGATCCCTAGGATAGAATTGAGTCGAGTCTGAGACGACGTGTCAGTTGAGTCGAGTCTGAGATGACGCGTCGGTTGAATTGAGTCTGATATGACATGTTGATTTACAGTTTTATATCATTCATGTTAGTTGAATTGCTACATGTTAATGATAACTGATATATGCTTTTATATATGTTTTTATATGATTGCATGTGTACATTGTTTATACTGGGATATTTATATCTCACCGGAGTTATCCGGCTGTTGTCTTGTTTTGTATGTGTGCATGACAACAGATGGGGCTGGATCAGGGTCAAGAAGAGGATGACAGAAGATTAGATAGCGTGGAGATCCGGGCTTCGAAGCAACATAGGATTCAGCACTGATATGTAGTTGAACCTAGTTGAATTCTTGTAGATAATGCAAGATTTGTATGTTCATGTTTAATATGTAATTTGAGTAAATTACATTACGTTTCCTGCTTTGTATTTTAAAAAAATAAAATTTAGACCCTGTTTTGTAATTGATTAATTAGTCCCAATAATGATTAAGAACTTGATTAGCGTCGGGTCCCCACAATAGGTGGTATCAGAGCTGTAGGTACCAGAACTGTAGATTCTTGAGATTGAGATAGAAGAGGATAGTGAGCGGGGTAGATTGAGGTTTTCTTTCCTTGCTTGTGAATGCTAGCATGCTTACTGCTTTATATAATACATGTTACTTGATTTATCTGATTTGATTTTGTAATATGTATTATTGGGCACGAATCTGAATTGATTCTCGATCAGCAGTAAGATGATCGGGAGGGAGACTGAATTGAAACAGATGTGTTGGATTGGATTACTAATCCTTTTGAGTTTCAGATATGCCTCCCAGAAGAATACCAGAACAGGGTAGTACATCGAATCCTCCTAATGGATGTAACACCGACTCCAATGGAAACCTTGCTGAAGAGGTTTCAGTCATTCAAACCACCCACTCTGAAAGGTACTGAGACATCAGTCGAGTGTGAGAGTTGGTTAGGTAGCATTGAGATGCTGTTTAATTCACTGGAGTACAGTGATGAGCGCCGGATTAAATTGATTGGGCATCAGTTGCTTGATGTCGCACAAAGCTGGTGGGTTACAATGAAGAGGGCCTTGGAGCAGCGAGGTACGATTATTACTTGGGATGTATTTAAAACTGAGTTTTATCAGAGATTTTCCCAGTATCGTACAGAAAAGACAAGGGGGCGGAGTTTGCCAATTTGAGACAGGGTCAGCTGAACATTGAAGAATATGTGACCAAGTTCTCTACCTTGTTGAAGTTTGCTCCACATGTGACTGGAAATGACGAAGCCGTTGCTGATCAGTTCATCAATGGCTTGAATCCCGATATTTTTACATTGGTGAACACAGGACGACCGAATAACTTTGCTGATGCCATGAATAGAGCAAAGGGCGCTGAAGCGGGCCTGATAAGGCAGAGAGGAGCTGAATTTGTTCCTCCAGTGTTGAGACCACCGCAACCACCTCCCCGATTCGAGAGTGGCAGTAGTAGTGGTGGAAGAAAAGATTTTCTGAAGGCTAGAGGAAAGCAGTTTAAGAAGTCTGGCGGCAGTTCTTCTAGTTCCAGTGGGTCTCAGCAGAGTTATACTGGCGTGTATTGCGGAAATTGTGGAGGGAGACATTCCACTGAACAATGCCAAGGAGTACTTGGTAGCTGCCACTTCTACAAACAACAGGGACATTTTGCCAGAGTATGTCCACAGAGGGGTTCCCAAAGATTCCAGGGAGCCGAACCATCTGGACCAGCGGCACAGTGGAGTAGACGATCAGCTGCCGTTCCTTCATTTCAGCCAGCACCATCTCACTCACAGCAGAGGCCAGGAGGAAGCCAGACAGTTGGCCAACCTCCTAGACAGCAGGCCAGAGTATTTGCTTTGACCGAGGAGCAGGCTCTGGAAGCACCAGATGATGATATTGCAGGTAACTGATTTGTTTGATTTTCCTGCATATATATATATTGAGGGATACTGGTGTTTCATATACTTTTATTTCTGAAAGATTTGCATTGATGTATGCATTATCTGTTGAGTCCATATTTACGGTGGTATTTGTTTCTTTTCATTTGAGAAAAGATCTTGTATCAGTGATTTCTGTTAGATTTGGAATACTACCGTAGTATAAGAATGAGATTGAGCTAGATCATGTAGTAGCTTGTATTTTACTGGTGTTCTATGATTTTGGAACTGCAATTACTGATATGGATATGCTGACCAAGTACAGAGCTACCAAAGATTAGTTCCAGAAGATGGTAAGAATCAGACCTGAGATGATCAAGAGATGAATATTGTACGATAAGAATTCTAGACTGAGAATTCCTTTGATATTCGTACTAGCTATGACTCAATTATTACAGAAAGGAGCAGAGTAACTCCTTATGTATTCAGTTGATTTACTGAAGTTGAGTATATCATTGGCTGATTTACCAATGATAAGAAAGTTCTCGATGTTTTCTCTGATAAGACTTCAGATCTGATTCCAATCAGAGAGATTGATTTTAGTCTTGAACTGCTCTTAGAAATTGTTGAAATTTCGAATCCTGACTGAGACAGATTGCATTCAGGATGTGTTATATCTGAATATGATATGTTTGGTGATTTTACCAGAGTTAAACCGTGATTAGTCAGCTGAGATTGACATCAGTGTCAGATAGTTGCGGCTTATGAATTTAGCATGTTTTGAATCTGATTGAATATTGATGTTATTCTGAATATGTGGTTGAGACGGATTGTAGACAATGGAGATTATATTGTACCGTCCGAACCAGAACTAATTTTGAAACGTTATCAATTCAAAAAGCTGATTAGAATGTTTAGAACTCAATATCGATAGTCAGAACGGAGTGTCGATCAGAGTAACAGATATGTGATTATGTATTTTGTATGAGATTGATTATTCTGTGATGTCAGATGTGTCAGAATTGTACAGCTAAGATTGATAGTGATAGTCAGAGCCGAATACCAGGTAGGTATTTCCTCTTTAATTTATGTTATTAACTGATTTCTGTATATCAAATAGTTCGAATCAGAAAGAACAGATATCGTCAGAAGCTTACAGTCATGGATTCATGGTTCAGTCTGATGATTAAGACTATATTGTATTCGAACAGATAGTTGTGATATAGACAGATGAGATCAGTTATAACAGAAATGTATTGAAATGTTGGCAGAAATTGTACTGATATGTCTAAATCGCTAACAGAAAAGATAGAAAGATAGAACTCAGAAGATTTATAACAAAATTGTATAGTTCTAAATAGAAATGGGAGTACATTTCTATGGCTTTCGTAATGAAATTACCGCCATTTTTTTTCAGATTGAGATATGATATGATTGTGATTGACAGATTGTTCAATCTATATCTATCAGTTTGTACCAGATAACGTACAAACATGACCAAATGACACAGATCGATGTCAGAAAAGTGGTCAGAAAGATCAGAATGCCATAATAGATTATGTCAGATTGTAATGTTGCTTGAGTTTGTATTCGTGATAGAATACATCATGAACTCTCTCTTAAATTGTTTTACAGATTGACAGGCAGTCAGAATGGGTTATCCAGCTAGTGGAAGACCTTGGCACAGCTTTAGTGCTGGATGTTAGCACTATGCAGCTTTAGTGCTGGATGTTAACCCTAATTGATATGACTTATTATCACTGTGTGACAATAACTATCAGCTTATCAGATGGGTAATGAGATAGTTATAGACAAGACAGTATACGGTGAATACTACAGATCTCATTTGAAGACAATTCGAAGGAAGATGAAGATAGTTCAGAATGGACAGATTTAAGAAACCAACGTCAGATGATGACGAGTGGTATTTGAAGCTGAAGACTGTAGATTTCTTTGATAACAGCAGATGGTACGGATATCTGATGAATTGTAGATTGGTTTATACGGACATTGTACAGCCAATAATGCGAGATTGATTTCGTCAGAAGGATTGGAGAAGTATTATGACATTATACTTAGTGAATTCTTATTCCAGACTGGAATCAGATATTTGAGTTTTGGTTTAAACTCTATATATACATTTCTTCTGAATCGATTACTTACGAGTTCGAGGACGAACTCAGATCTAAGAGGGGGAGAAATGTAATGCCCGAGAAATTATCCGATTAATTTGAAAAGATTTGGGCAATGATTATTATAATCTATGGTTGATAATTAAGATGATTATAGACGGAACGGATCAGACCAGGAAAGCCGAAAGAAGAAATCTCATTAAGTGGGAAGATTAGCGTCTGGCGCATATGCGCGAGTTGGCAAAATGCTGGTGTGAGCTACCAGCGCATATGTGCGACATTGTTGGCGCATATGCGCGAAACGTGCTGAACATGCACGATGCCACTTGCTCTCTTGCATGTCATGGGTGTATATATATATATATATATATATATATATATATATACAAGCGAAACCCTCCAGAATTCAGAGAGGAAATAGAGAGTTTGAGGGAAAAGCTTCGTTCTTAATTTTGGAAATTGATTTCCGAGCGAACCGGTTATCCAAATTAAAATCCGATTGCGGTACCGTGTTCCTATCGACGTAGGCTACAACTGGACACTGAGTATTGACAGGCTTGGGGTTCGAGACTTCGACAGAGCCAGAGTATCAGAAAGAACGGTATAAATTAATGTTGTGTTGGGATTGCACAACTCGAGTGAGGTTTGACTCGAGTTTCCCTAAATCACATACTTAGTTTATTACATTGATTCTTGTAATTGATGAGATTGATGTTTGTTGTCTATTGATTTATAGCCACTGCATGTAATGACAGCTGATTCGCTAGTCATTGATTGATTTGCTTAGATACTGACTGTATGTATTGATTACTGAGTCGTTGAGTCATAGGCTGATTCGCCTAGTCACCGGCTGATTCGTTGGGTTATTGACTGATTCGTCTTATTATCGACTGATTCGCCTAGTCACCGGCTGATTCGTCTGGTGATTGACTGATTCGTCTAAACTTAAGCTGATTCGCTTAATTACAGGCTGAGTTGTCTGATTATGGGCTGATTCGCCTAATTACCGGCTGATTCGTCGAGTTATTGACTGAGTCGTCAATTCTGTGGCTGATTCGCCCAGACACTGATATATGAATTATATCGATGCCGTTTAGGGATTGATTCATTCCTATCGACTGAGATTCGATATAATTACCTATATTCAGACATCGGGATCCATAGGATAGAACTGAGTCGAGTCTGAGACGATATGTCAGTTGAGTCGAGTCTGAGATGACGCGTCGGTTGAATTGAGTCTGATATGACATGTTGATTTACAGTTTTATATCATTCATGTTAGTTGAATTGCTACATGTTAATGATAACTGATATATGCTTTTATATATGTTTTTATATGATTGCATGTGTACATTGTTTATACTGGGATATTTATATCTCACCGGAGTTATCCGGCTGTTGTCTTGTTTTGTATGTGTGCATGACAACAGTTGGGGCTGGATCAGGGTCAAGAAGAGGATGAGAGAAGATTAGATAGCGTGGAGATCCGGGCTTCGAAGTAACATAGGATTCAGCACTGATATGTAGTTGAACCTAGTTGAATTCTTGTAGATAATGCAAGATTTGTATGTTCATGTTTAATATGTAATTTGAGTAAATTACATTACGTTTCCGCTTTGTATTTTAAAAAAAAAAAATTTAGACCCTGTTTTGTAATTGATTAATTAGTCCCAATATTGATTAAGAACTTGATTAGCGTCCGGGTCCCCACATTGCAAGCTCAAACTGCTGCATCTCGGACTGCAACGGTCTTTGGAGCGATAAATGAGTGACGACTGCTGCTTTTCTGCTCAATGCGTCTGCCACTACATTAGCTTTCCCCGGATGGTAGCTAATGTCACAATCATAGTCCTTTACCAATTCGAGCCATCTGCGCTGTCTCATATTCAACTCCTTTTGGGTGAAGAAGTATTTCAAGCTTTTATGATCGGTGAATATCTTGCACTTCTCCCCATAAAGGTAGTGTCTCCAAATTTTCAATGCGAAGACTACTGCTGCAAGCTCAATATCATGAGTGGGTTAGTTGTTTTCATGAATTTTCAACTGTCTTGACGCATAGGCGATAACTCGGTCGTTTTGCATAAGAACTGCGCCCAAACCAAGCTTAGAAGTGTCAGTATAAAGAACATAATCCCCTTGCCCTGATGGCATAGATAGCACTGGCGCTGATATCAAGGCTTGCTTCAACTTGTCAAAACTGGCTTGGCACTCGGGTCCCCAAATAAATTTTGCATTTTTCTTTGTCAAGGCGGTCATGGGTACCGCTATAGATGAGAACCCCTAAATAAACTTGCGATAGTAGCCAGCTAGTCCCAAGAAACTGCGAATCTCGGTGACGCTCTTTGGTACTGGCCACTCTCTCACTGCTTCCACTTTACTTGGATCGACCTCCACTCCACTACTAGAGATGATGTGGCCTAAAAACGCCACTCTATCAAGCCAAAACTCGCACTTACCGAATTTTGCATAAAGCTTTCTGTCTTGCAGTACTTGCAGTGCGGTATTCAAATGACGGCTATGCTCCTCTCTGCTCTTGGAATAGATCAAAATGTCATCAATGAAGACAATAATAAACTGATCCAGATACGGCTGAAAGACTCATAGTGCCCATATCTTGTGCGAAATGCCGTCTTGTGGACATCAGACTCCTTAACTTTCAATTTATGGTATCCCGATCGCAGAACAATTTTAGAAAATATCGAAGCTCCTTGCAACTGGTCAAATAAATCCTCAATTCTTAGCAATGGATACTTATTTTTGATAGTGACCCTATTGAGCTCCCGATAATCGATGCAAAGACGCATGCTACCATCTTTCTTTTTCACAAATAGTACCGGAGCGCCCCATGGAGAGTAACTAGGGTGAATGAAACCATTGTTTAGCAGTTCTTGAATTTGATCTTTCAATTCTTTCATTTCAGCGGGTGCTAGACGATAAGGTGCTTTAGATATAGGAATAGTGCACGGCATGAGATCAATAGAGAATTCCACCTCCCGATCGGGTGGAATGCCAGAAACGTGTTCGGGAAAGACGCTAGGAAAATCTCTCACAACATCAACATCCTCTAACTTCTGGCTGATGGATTCATGTGTAGTAGTGACACATGCTAGATACGCCTGGCATCCATGCTTAATAAGCTTCCTCGCACATAGACAAGAGATAATGTGCGGCATTTGCTTGTTTCTCTCCCCCTCAAAAACAAAAGATTTATCACTGGGTGGCCTGATAGATACTGATCGCTGACGAAAATCAATCGAAGCTCCATTCGCTGATAGCCAATCCATCCCAAGTATAATATCGAATTCGGGCATAGGAAGCACAATAAGATCTGCCCGAACAATATCTCTGAATAAACGAAGCTCCAGACTCTTAACAATCTTAGATGTGAGCATCTGATCACCGGATGGAATCGAAACTTTGAAACCCAAACCCATATCTTGAGGAGTAATATTCAGTCTTTTGATGAAGGTTTCTGATATGAAGGAATGTGTAGCACCTGAATCTAGCAATGCATAGGTAGCTACTCCTAGAATGATGATCCTCCCTGTGATGGAAATGTCTTTTAAATCTTTTCGCGTTGAAACTTAAGGATTTACTATCATTAATTCCCGAGGTTGGATGAAGATTTCGTGTTGAACTTAAACATTTCTAGGAAGAATTGCACTTTAGTCCCTCAACTTTTGGAATTTGCAAAATTGACCCATAATTTCGAATTATTGCAATCAAGGCCTTATATTATTCGTAGTTCTGATTTAGCCCTTCATGTTTTGAGAATTGCATGATTGGTCCTTAAGAATTCAGAAATTGCACTTAGGTCCATTAATTTCGAGTTATTGAATCTTAGACCCTTAAATTTCAAAAATTGCATATTGCCCCCCCCCAACAATAATTTCGAAACCCCCTCTTCCTGATTTTCTTTAATTTTGGCCCTAAACTTTTTATTTGGAATCATAACATCCTTCACGTAAAATAAGGCACGAAAATTCGAATCATCTCTCTATGGTTTCTAGAATCATCGCTTAAGTCCAACTAAGTAGAACATGCAACTTAATTTATTCTAGGTTGAAACTTAATCACAATTCAATTCTAATAACCAATTTAACATTTCATGCGGAAATAAGCAATATAAAAACATTAAATGACTAGGTTACCCGTGATGAGTGTAGTGTCTGCCTCTCCTTCAGCTTCCTCGGCGTTCATAACATAAGCTCGAGCCATAGTAGCTGCTTTCCTCTTTGGGCAGTCATTGGCTATGTGTCCCTCCTCCTTGCAGTAGAAACATTTACGAGATCCCCATTCGTATTTGCCAAGATGAAAACGGTTGCACTGTTTGATAGGTTGCCTCTCAGCAGGCTTTGGTGCTCCCGGATTCTGTGGCTTTGGTGGCACTGGCTTCTTGACTTGACCTTGGGGCTTTTAAGGCCCTTGAGGTTTAGGAGGTCCCGTGAATGGCTTTTTGTTAGGCTGATTATTATTCTGATGTTGTTGCCTCATACGCTGTAGCTCAAAGTCAATGTCCCTCAAGGACTGCTCAGCCTGATATGCATAAGTAACTGCCATAACATAATTCCCCGGACGCATCATCATAACCTTATCCCGAACGGTAGGTCGTAGGCCATCCATGAAATGCCTAAGCTTTTACTCCGCATCTCCAGCAATAAGGGGCACAAAGTGGCAACCCCTATCAAACTTCTTCCCAAAGTCGGCAACAGATACGTCTCCCTGACGGAGAGTCATGAATTCCCTCTTTATCCGACTTCGGACATCAGCAGTAAAGTATTTCTCATAGAATTTTGTCTTGAACTGTGCCCAAGTGAGTGTAGCAAGGTCAACACCATGCTCGGCTCCTTCCCACCATAAAGAAGCATCGTCCCTAAGCAGATAAGTAGTGCACCTCACACGGTCGGCGTCTCCCATGTCTAGATTGCGAAAATGTACTTCCAGCGAACGGATCCAACTCTCAGCAGCAAATGGATCGGTGGTGCCAGAAAATTCCTTCGGCCCTAGCCTCCGGAACTGCTCATAGATATCCTGCAGTGGCCTAGGTGGCGGCTGCTGCTGCATCTACTGTAACTGCAGCTGTAACTGCTGCTGCTATAATTTTTGCTCGAAAAGACGAGCCATGCCCTCTAATGCATGAGTAGCAGGATACCCCGGTGTGGGTGGTGGTGGTGGTGCATTCCCTTGACTGTTCCCTCGACGGTAAACACTATTCTTAGCTTGATTCTCATGAACGGGTGCACGTCTAGAAGGCATTATATCTGAATGTTTTCCAAATTCTAACATAACCAACATGCATTTAAATCTAAGCTCTCTAATCATGCGACAATTCCCAGCTCCATTAGCAGTTTAAGCATGCAAAGCATAAATACTCAAAAAGCTAATAAACATGCATCATAAACATAATATCCATAACTTCATGCAGGTAACATCATATAGAATCACATAAAGCAAGTAAAACTTACTACTTAGAGGCTTGACGACTGATCTTTCCAGCTCTGATGGTGGCACAACCCTTTACAGGAACCATTGCTCTGATACCAACTGAAACGTCCTGATATTTTTATTGCTTTAAAAGTCCTATAAATTTTTTATTTTTTTTTTATATAATTCGGCCATCTCAAGTCACCCCTTAAAATATTTACATAAAATATTTCGCCCTTTTTAAAACAAAACTTCATTCAACTAGTATTTAAAAATTCGAGTGAAATAGTCGTAAGTAAAAATCGTCTACTGTTTTACCAAACCTAAAAAGCAATAATTTGAAAAGTAAAGCCCATACTAAACCTCTCAAAAATCTCTCAAAAGCATAAATAAATAATCTTAAAAATCTTTAACTTAAAACATAAAGCATAATGCGAAAAATGTAGCGCTGGTCCTCGGGTTGTGTGCGTCATCAGTCCAGTCAATCACTCATCAAGTCCTACCTCAATACCACCTGCATCCATCACACCTAGTGAGTCTAAAGACTCAACACACCACAATCTTTATAACGAGTAATACGTAATACAGTCAACACATAACGGTGATAAATACTTTTAAGTAAAAATAACATTTCATGATATGCATAAACTTTAACATTTTCCTCAACATGACATCAAATCCTTCAACATGATCATAAACATTTTTCCTTTTCCTTTATCCTTTGTTGAATTCAGATCGTTAATTGTGACTTTCCTCAACATGACATAAAATCCTTTAACATGATCGTAAACATTTATCCTTTTCCTTTATCCTTTGTTGAATTCAGATCGTTAATTGTGACTTTTCTCAACATGACATCATATCCTTTAACATGATCATAAACATTTTTTCTTTTCCTTTATCCTTTGTTGAATTCAGATCGTTAATTGTGACTTTCCTCAACATGACATGACATGATGATGGATCCATCTAAATAAAACCACAGTACTGGGCGGCGGGGGACACCACCAACACTCTCACAGGTCAACTGGGCCCTGGCCTAACATGAATCGAATAGAAATACGATCGTCGAGGCTCCCTCTGGGCTTCTCCCTCACGACATTCCCATTCTTACCTCAAACCTCATAACCTCATGTTCGTAATAATGGAAACACTATCGTCGGGCTCCCACTGGGACCATCACCCTCACGACATCGCCATTATTAACGAACTAGTCACAATCACTTCACTTCCTTCAACGAATTTCATTCACATCACTTTATAAAAATCATGCATAACGCTTTTCATTTTGAATTCAAGCATGCATCAAGTATTTTAAATGTCTTCCCTCAGTCATGAATATCAAATAGGCATTTACAAATCATAATTTAATCATGAACATTTCATAACCATTTTAAACATAATCATAATATCATAAAATAGCGTTTCGGGCACTGCCATGACCTTTACTAATTTCCCGGTGTAAAAAGACCGTTTTACCCCTGGACTCGACATTTTACGTTTTCGACTTTTTTCATGATTTCATGACTCTAACATGTCCCAAATAATTATTTGGCATAAAACTTAGACTTTTTCAATTATCTTTTCTTTATTTTTTTAACGGTGTTTTAATCCCGAAAAAATACCAAACTTTAATATAAAATTTCTAAATTCTAGATTTAGTCTTTTTATACTATTTTAGCCCTTATGGACCACGACTCGAACCCCGTGAGCCGTTTTCCAATTTTTCTTCTTTTTAAAACCCTAAATGACACCTAAACTTCGACCTCGAGCCAACTTCCGATTTTCACGAGTTACCCTCGAACAATATCGAGCCAAAAGGTGCCCAACATGTTAAAGTACCCTACTGGACTCTAAGTTTGCAAAAACATCACCCCCAAAACCCAAAACGAAGCAACCCAAGCCACCTCTAATCTGGCCGAGAGTTTGTACCATGCGTGACTCTATGTTGTGTGATCTTCTGGACCTAGCCAACGACTCTGGCCTGTGAACCAACGTTTTGTGCACCACCTAAGGACCCTAACGAACCATCCTGGCCCAGCCCGTGCCCCATGCATCGAGCCCCTGGCCCCTGCAGCCGCACGAAGACGCCCTCGGTTGCTGTCCTATTATCTCGGGTATAGTCCTAGCTGTGCTAGGACTCTTTTCCGACCCTTAGCGAGAGTCCTAGCATGGCTAGGACCCCCTCCCCGACTCACACAGGGCCTTGGCTAGCCCTTGGAACCGGCC
This sequence comes from Primulina eburnea, assembly GCF_022965805.1. Lineage (NCBI taxonomy): Eukaryota > Viridiplantae > Streptophyta > Magnoliopsida > Lamiales > Gesneriaceae > Primulina > Primulina eburnea. The sequence continues at coordinate 32,522,767 of NC_133105.1, read as the reverse complement.
AACTCGAGCCCCAACCCCTGCACCACAAAATCCGACCCCATCTCCTTGACAGTGGCTATCGGCTCCTGCAAGTTCGGTTTCCTTCCTTCCTCGGTTTTAGTCAATTCATGTGTGGTGTGTGGGACTCCAAAACACGTGTAATACTTACCTATTCATGCCTAGACATCATGGCAGCCCCTTAGTATAAAAAAAAAAACGTGAATCATGGCATGAATAAGAGATACATAAATCATGAAAACAAAGAGGAACAAAAGACAGCAACTTTCGGTTCTTTCATGCTTCATAACAAAAAAAAAACATAATATGACATGATGGATGAGAAAAGGAGATTAAGGTGTGCCTTTGCGTAGTGTACGCTCGAATATACGTTGACGACGAAGAACGGGACACAACTTTGGCTTGTATTCTCATCAACCCTTCGAAAATCCTCCTTGGATGATATGTATGCATGCCGTGTGTGTGTAGGGTGGTGAGGAGAGAAGTTTCAAATTTCAAAACAATGTGGCCGATTTTTTGATGCACAATAAGTAGGTTTTTTTTGTGATTTTTGCACTTTAAATACTAATCTAACCACTAAGTAGGCTTTAGGCCTATTAAGCCCCAAAATTCAAGCCCATTAGTTAAATTAGGATTTATAAAATTTTACCCAAAGTTTTGATTAATTAAACATGTGAATTTATTAGCCGGGTTGCCAAAAAGTTCGTATTTTAGTTGAAAAACCAACATCGATAAAATTTACGTCCCGGCGTATAAAATCACTTCAAAACCCCTTATTTTCAAAAATACTAAAAAGCATCGACCATCTTTTAAATAATTAAAAATAATTATTTAATAAAAATATTTTACATTTTTCAGCCCTCGTTCCCCGTTCCTCGATCGTCGCTTGAATATTCCTAAAAATACATTTTTATGCATGATGACAATAAAATCATATTAAAAAAATAAACATGTATGTCACGTAATTAATTAGAAATTAAATTAAATTAATTACTCATTTTCAATTATTTCCTAGATTCGCATGCAGTTGGGTTACGTCGTCTTAATTTTGGACCTTACATTTAATATCAAAATTTCATGCATCTTATGATATTAATATTATGTTCATGCATATTGGGTTTACGTGTTGGGAAAATTTTGGAACAGTATGCCTCCTAGACATAGGATTGTGCGTGGAGCAGGCGATGAGGACAGAGAACCTCAGGATGGGGAGAGGGCCACTCTTCCTCGTCCACCCCCAGATATGCAGGCTCAGATGCTTGCAGGATGACCCAGTTCTTCGCACAGTTTGCGGGGAACAGACTGCAGTAGATACAAGGGTGAGGCCCAGACCAGAGGCAGTCTACGAGATATTTTAGAGGATGGATCCGAAGGATTTCTCGGGGACTACTGACCCAATGATAGCTGAAGGATGGATTAAGTCCATCGAATTAATTTTTCGTTTATGGAGCTGCAGGACGCAGACAGGGTCAGATGCCCCACCTTTTTACTAACAGGATTCTGGTGGGAGAGCGCTTCTGTATCTGTGAATTTACAGACCCTTTCTTGGGATGGCTTCAAGAAAGTTTTCTACTCCAAGTACTTCACTGAGGAAGTACACTCCAGATTGACTAGGAATTTCATGATGCTGTGACAGGGAGACATCAGCGTTGTATAGTTGGTGTGGAAGTTCAAGAGGTGGTCTCACTTTGTGCCCCTAATTGCAAATGATGCACGGGAGAAACTGGGGCATTTTATGGATGGGTTTCAGCCGATCTTGCATCGTGATGTTCGAGTTGCCGGTCCTACTACTTATGTCATTGTTGTGTCTAGAGCCTTGGCGGCAGAACAGGATCAAAGCGACATCAAGAGTGATAGGAAGGGCAAGAGGCCCTATCAGGCACCTCAGCAGCAGTAGCAGCAACCCCAGTTCAAGAGGCCTTTCCAAGGGCTACAGGGAAAGAGGCCATTTCAGGGACCGCTGAAAGGAAAGGGTCCTATTCCTCAACAGAAGGCTCCACAGAAGCCCGATGAGTATCTAGTGTGCCCGAAGTACCACCGTCGGCATCCGGGACAATGTTTAATGGGATCCGGCAAATGCTTCAAATACGGAGCCATCAATCATATGCTGAAGGACTGCCCATAGTGGAGGCAGCCGACCCAGGGGATAGTGTTCGCCATGCAAGCAGAGGAGGAAAACCCAGACACGACCCTGTTGACTGGTAACTTATTTATTTATGCACCATATTATCCTTTCTATGCTTGTTTCGAATTTTATTTGGGATTATTAGTGTGCTTGTTAGTACTTTTGGTGACTTTGTGTAGAGATTTTCCTTTTGTGCATGAGGTTCAGATTAGAATTTGTGATGTAAGTCTTGTGTTTTGTGCTAACGTCTCTCAGGAAATATTTTCATAAAGAGGGTAGCCATGAAGACCTTGATAGATTCAGGGGCCACTCACTCTTTTATTTCTGAGACAGTCGCTCATCATCTGGACGTCAAGTCTATTGGACTCGACGTGAGCTATTCAGTGACAGTCCCATCAAGGGAAGAATTATCAGCTACTTGCGTGGTCACAGACATTGATCTGGAACTGCAGGGCCACCTAGTGTATGCCGACCTGATTTTGTTGCCGATGCCAGATTTTGATATCATTTTGGGAATGAACTGGCTGACGAAGAACATAGTTCTTATTGACTTTCAATAAAGGTCAGTACTGGTAAGACCGTTGGGCATGGAGCAGTTTCTCTTTGAGACAGATAGATGGAGGAGTTTCCCTCGCACGATCTCTTGCATGCAGGTGTGGAGAGCTATTCACAAGGTTTGTCATGCTTTATTGGCCTGCATTGTTTCAGTGCCTGACGCACCCACTCCGTCGCTATCCGATGTACCAGTATTCAGAGATTTTCCTGACATTTTTCCAGATGATGTCACAGGACTTCCACCAGAGAGAGTGGTGGAGTTTTCCATTGACCTTGTGCCAGGCAACGTGCCAATCTCTAAGGCACCGTACCGGTTAGCTATAGCTCAGATGTTAGAACTCAAACAATAGATTCAAGAGCTTCTAGATAAATAATTCATCCGACCTAGTTTCTTACCATGGTACGCACTAGTACTTTTCGTAAAGAATAAAGATGAGAGCATGAGGTTGTGCATCGATTACCGAAAAATAAACAAGGCAACGATCAAGAACAAATACCCACTTCGAAGGATCGAGGACTTGTTCGATCAGTTACAGGGAGCTATAGTGTTCTCCAAGATAGATCTACAATCAGGCTATCATCAGCCGAAGGTAAAGGATGTAGATGTTCATAAGAAAGCCTTCAGAACAAGATATGTGCATTACGAGTTATTAGTGATGTCGTTTGGACTGACGAATGCTCCAACGATTTTTATGGACATGATTCATCGAGTATTCCAGACCTACCTAGATCGGTTTGTCATAGTGTTCATTGAAGACATTCTCATCTACTCAAAGAGCCAGGAGGAGCTGAGTCAACAGTTGGGTACAGTTTTGCAGGTCTGGCAGAGTCGTAAATTGTTTGCAAAATTCAGTAAGTGTGAATTCTGGTTGGAGAAGGTAGCATTTTTGTGGCATATAATATCTAGCAGTGGTGTCGAGGTAGTAACCAGCAAAGGTGGCAGCAGTTAAAGAATGGGTTGAGTCGAAGAATAAGTCAGAGATCCACAGTTTCCTAGGCTTAGCATGCTAATACTGGAATTTCATTCAGGGATTTCTTCGATAGCCGTGCCACTCACCTCATTGACCAAGAAAAATGACAATTTTTTGTGGAGTGATGATTGTCAGAAGAGCTTTGATAATTCGAAGCAAGCTCTTATCACAGCGCCAGGGTTAGCCATGCTAGCAGGGCAAGGCAATTTTGTGTTATACACAGATGCTTCTAAGCTCGAGTTAGGCGCAATTTTGATGCAGCATGGTCGGGTTATTTCTTATGCCTCCAGACAGTTGAAAGTGCATGAGAAGAACTACACGACTCATGATCTTGAGTTAGCTGCCGTTGTCTTTGCGTAGAAAATTTGGAGACATTATTTGTACGGCGATAAATGCAAGATATTCACTGATCACAAGAGTGTCAATTATTTCTTCACGTAGAAAGAACTGAATATGAGGACAAAGACGGTGATTTGAATTAGTGAAAGACTACGATTGTGAAATTAACTACCACCCGGGGAAAGCTAATGTTGTGGCAGATGCCTTCAGCAGAAAATTTGCAGTCGTAGCACAGCTGTCATTGCAGAGATCCTTCAATCAAAGATTCCAAAGTTTGGACTGTAATTTTGTAATGCCCAAGAATTATAGAATTGATAAGACAAGATTATGAGATGTTACATGGACAGAAAATTTGAATTTTGAAATGGTCAGATGACAAATATCGATGTCAAAGAAATGGTCAAATTGAATAGAATGTTTAAATAGATTATATCAGATTGTGATTGTTAAGTTATTTTGCACTTATGGCAGATTATACCATAAGTTATTTCGCAGATTATTCACCGATTGACAGATAGCCAGAGTATACTATCCAGATATTGGAAGATATCCAGAGAACTGTAGTGCTGGATGCTAGCACTAGTTGATATGACATATTGTCATTTTATGAATTATGGTACAATGATAATCATAAGATGAATAATGAGATAGTTACCGCGAAGACACATGGTATTGGGAGTACTGCAGATTTCTTTTGTATAAGAATAATATCTCGGAAATACCTGAGATAGGGTCTGATATGGTCAGAGATATGACAAAGAAAATGTAGCTAAATTCAGAAGAAAGTGAAGATAGCTCAGATCAGATAGACTAAATATGCCAAAGTCGGACGATGACTGTTGGTATTTGAGGCAGAAGATTTAATATATCCTTGAAGGGATAAACAGATTTGATAACAGCTGATGGTAATGATGTGCTATGAGCTGTAGATTGGCATATGCGGATGTTGTATAGCCAGTAATGCGAGATTGATTTTGTCAGAAGGATTTGGAGAAGTATTATGATATTATACTTAGTGAATTCTTATTCCAGACTGGAATCAGATATTTGAGTTTTGATTTAAACTCTATTATACATTTCTTCTAGTATATCTGAATTGATTAATTATGAGTTCGAGGAGGAACTCAGATCTAAGAGGGGGAGAAATGTAATGCCCAAGAATTATAGAATTGATAAGACAAGATTATGAGATGTTGCATGGACAGAAAATTTGAATTTTGAAAACTGATGGACCGCACCCGCGGTGAGGAAGAGACCGCACCCGCGGTAATAATCAGAGCGCACCCGCGGTCATTGAATTGTGGAAAATAAAAAGGGTTGCCGAGGGCAGACCGCAACCGCGGTCTGGAGAGGAGCGCACTCGCGGTGTGACGTGCAGCTTGGATATCGAGCCATTTGTACCATTTCATGCAATATAAATATATATATATATATATATATATATATATATATATATATATATATAAATATATATATATATAAATATATATATATATATATATACAATCGTTCATTTCCTCAGAATTCAGAAAAGGGACGAAAATGTTGGAAGGAATTCTTCAAGCATAGAATTCGTGATTCCGAGAAATCCGTCCATCAGAATTTGAATCCGACTTCAGTACTGTGTTCCTATCGACGCAGGCTACAACTGAACGTAAGTTTTGTTACGTTTAGACATGATTTGAATTTATGATATTGTCAGAATCGAATACGAATCAGATATGATGTTTCTGCTACAGTGGACATTGTATAACTGAAGTCAGATTAAAGAATAGACTGTTTATACAATTGTTATGAATTTCGAAAGATATTGCTTGATATTGAACCCTAGACTTGTATTGTTCTTGATTCAAGAATAGAGAGATGATTATTCTTATGTGTTCTGGATAGATTATTCAGTATATTTGTGAAATCAGATCGAAGAAATTATACCGTATGTCTGTGTTATGAATTTCAACATCTCTTGAATTGAAATTGATAGATATTGATATACTGGAATTAGAAGAAAGATGATATGGTATTGATTATGAATTTGGATATGACATCTGTGATGTTTAGATTGATGGGATTACAAGACTATATTGATATGTCGTCGAAACATCAGTTGATTTAGATTGATCAGACTTGATATTGATGGAGATTCATTGTTATACCTTTAACATTGATCAGATTATATACCGGTTGGAGTATTGATCAGAACAGGTCTTGAATTGAGTTATATACTGATATAGTATTTATATGATTGTCATTATCAGATTTGGATATGGACAGATTGGGATACGAGACTTCGTCGTCATCGGATCGCGAAGAGAAAGGTATAAATTGATGTTTTTTGGGAGATCGACTTGAGTTAGATTCTACTCGAGTTTCCCTAAACCACATACTTGTATGGTATTGTTTTTATACCTTTATGTTTTAATGATTATGTTTATTCTACTGAGATATGAAGTAGAAAGCAAAGAGCTATTGAATAAGAGTCACTGACAGAGGGGCCAGACTATGACAGAGACGTCACTGACCCATTGCACATTGTCAGACTAGGCATAGTCTTGGTAGATACTCCAAGACACCGGATGTGTGACACCTCGACCCGTTTATAATAAAAACACAGCGGAAATAAAATTTTCTTTCAAATATATGGAAGAAGTTTCAAAATACATTTCTTCAAACATCTTTACAATAAAATATATACATGATCATTTAAATGACAAAGCAAAATACAAAATATCATTCCTATGATCATGTCCAAAAATCTTCCTTCCAACATGGCATGCATATGACCCCCTGTCCACAGTCAACGTCCCTGGTCCGTCGCTCTTATCTGCATCACATGAAATAACTGAAATGAGTGTAAAACTCAGCAAGTGGAACTCTTACATAGCAATGACATAACATACTCTGAAAAACATAGCTTTGAAATCATAAATACCATCAACTCTGAAATAAATATCATAGCAATAGCATAGCAATAAGATGGTATTTCTCTTTACTCTGGTTGGATTGATATCAATAGTATCTCTATCTCTCACTTATATCCCATCGATATAAATCGATTACTCTGAGGGATATAAGCCTTTGGTCGTTGATCAACTGATTGCATGCAATATCTGACTATGTATCTATCAATCCAAATAAAACATTTAAACTCTCTCTATGGCATTAACAAACACTTTGAATACTCTTTCTTTTCTCTTGTATTCCCTTTTCAATAATTGAGACATGAAATGCCTCTAATATACATAACAAGTGAATCAATACATACTATGAATCAAATGGAAGGGAATATCACAATAAAACTCTTGAAATACAATACATATACTATCATGTGAGCACAAGGGTGAAATTCCACTTACAAACCACAAGAACACTTGAATCTAACTCCTTGGTTGAAATCCTACAACAATAATCCACAAATAACACCATCAACATCCCAATAATCAAGAACCCATGCCAAATAATCCATAAATCCAACAAATACAACAAACCCATATCATCTCTCCTCCAAAACCAAGAAATAACAAAACCAAAAGTTTACCTTAGCTTCCTAGCACCAAGGAGAACTTCGATCTCAACTCAAATCACCGACTAGAAGCTTGAATCGAAGGTAGGAAGTGAAAGAAATGAGGGAAAACCCTAGCCTCTAGAGAGAAATGTAGAAAAGAAAGGGGGAGAAATGAGTAAAATGAAGCCAACCACTCCAATAAAGCACTTAAAATCTCGATCTGCGCGCGACCGCGGGTGCGCTCCAACTCTACCGCGGGTGCGCCAAGCTCACGGCAACTCCACTAAATTCTGGAAAACGATGACCGCGGGTGCGGTCCTACAATCACCGCGGGTGCGGTGCCACACCGCGGGTGCAGTGTGGCTTCGACTAATCCATCAAAATTCTGAACAGTAGACCGCGGGGGCGCTGCTTGCACCATCGGGGGTGCGGTGAAGTCACGGCCAAGAAACATACCAATGCAACTAAAATCGATCCGAAACACTGAAACGAAATAACCAACACCAACTAACAACATCAAAACAACCAAGCAACTATAACCAATCATACTATAACCCATAAACACAACTCTTAACATCACAACTAAACTTAAACTTAATCAATAAATCCATAACAAACGAAAACTTAAACCGTACCGTACACCGGGCTCGGCTATTACAATCTCCCCTCCTTAGAGGAATTTCTTCCTCGAAATTGACGTCACTGCACGAACAACTCAGGATACTTCTCTCTCATCTCATCCTCCGGTTCCCACGTGGCCTCTTCGATCAAATGATTCCTCCAAAGAACTTTAATGATGCCGATCTCTTTGTTTCTCAAAACTTTAACTTTGCGGTCCAGAATCTGAACCGGAATCTCTTGGTACGTCAAATTCGGCGTCAAGTCCAATGGCTCGTGGCGAAGAACATGGGAAGGATTCGCAATATACTTCCTGAGCATCGAAACATGAAAAACATTGTGAACTCTGTAAAGATTTGGCGGTAGGGCTAACCTGTAGGCTCGATCACCAACTCTGTCCAAGATCTCAAAGGGGCCAATAAATCTTGGACTCAACTTGCCCTTCTTACCAAACCGCATCACACCCTTGAGAGGTGCTATCTTCAGAAACACGTGATCGCCAACCTCAAACTGCAAAGGTCTACGACGAACATCTGCATAGCTCTTCTGCCTCGACTGCGCAGTCTTCATCCTCTCACGGATAACAGAAACATCATCGGCTGTCTGTTCGACCAACTCTGGTCCCAACATCTTCCTCTCACCAACCTCATCCAAATACAAGGGAGATCTGCACTTCCTGCCATAAAGTGCCTCATACGGTGCCATCCCAATCATCTCCTGGTAACTGTTATTATACGTGAACTCAACAAGAGGCAATTTGGAATCCCAGCTACCAGGATAATCAATAGTACAAGCTCTGAGCATATCCTCTAGAATCTGAATGACTCTCTCTGACTGACCGTCGCTCTGAGGGTGATAAGCTGTACTGAAAGCTAACCGTGAACCCATGGCTCTGTGCAAACTCTTCCAAAACTCTGAGGTAAATCTAGGGTCACGATCAGACACAATCGACACAGGGACACCGTGAAGTCTAACAATCTCTGCTATATAATCCTCGGCATACTGGTTCATGGAATACGTTGTCTTGACTGGAAGAAAGTGCGCTGACTTGGTCAATCGATCGACAATAACCCAAATGGAATTGAAACTCTTCTGCGTCCTGGGAAGACCAGTCACGAAATCCATCGTAATATGCTCCCACTTCCACTGAGGAATCGACAAAGATAGCAATGTCCCAGCAGGTCTCTGATGCTCGATCTTCACCTGCTGACAAGTTAGGCACTGAGAAATAAACATGGCAATATCTTTCTTCATACCTGGCCAACAATAGAGTCCACGAAGATCCTGATACATTTTGGTGCTGCCTGGATAAATCGAATATGGCGCGGTATGAGCCTCTGACAAGACGTCTCGCCGAATATCATCACCAGCGGGAACACAAATACGGCCTCTGAAAGTCACCAAACCGTCTCCATTCAATCCAAACTCTGAGTTACCTCTCTCCTCTGCTCTAGGCCCTCAACTCTGTCAATTGAACATCAACAGTCTGCTCTCTACGGATCCTGTCCGTCAAAGTAGCCCGAATGACCAACGCTGAAAAACGAGCAATGGTTCCAGGGACTACCAAAGAAATCTCCTCTCGCTGCAAGTCCAACAACAACGGCTTCTGAATCATCGAACTCAAGGAAGAACTCGACTTACAGCTCAAAGCGTCCGCTACAACATTCGCATTCCCCGGGTGGTAACTGATAGTCACATCATAGTCTTTAACAAGCTCTAACCACCTCCTCTGCCGCATATTGAGCTCTTTCTGGGAAAACAGATACTTCAAACTCTTGTGGTCCGTGAAAATCTCACACTTTTCGCCAAACAAATAGTGTCTCCATATCTTCAAGGCGAAAATCACAGCTGCCAGCTCCAAATCGTGCGTCGGATAATTCTTCTCATAGTCTTTCAACTGGCGAGAAGCATAGGCGATAACCTTACCTCGCTGCATCAGCACTGCACCAAGACCCTTCTTCGACGCATCGGTATAGACAACAAAATCCTCTGAACCACAGGGCAATGAAAGAACAGAAGCTGTCGTCAACTTATCCTTCAACTCTTGAAATGAACTTTGGCAATCAATGGACCACTCGAACTTCACAGTCTTCCTCGTCAGATTGGATAATGGCAGGGCAATCTTGGAGAAATCTGAAATGAAACGACGATAATAACCGCCAAACCAAGAAAACTGCGTACCTCTGATACAGTAGCAGGAATCGGACACTTCTGAATCGTCTCAATCTTCGCTGGATCAACAGCTATGCCATCCTTCGAAACAACATGGCCTAGAAAAGAAATCTGCTCCAACCAGAACTCACACTTCTTCAGCTTAGCAAACAGTCTCCTCTCTCTCAACAACTGAAGAACCACTCTAAGATGCTCTGCATGAAGTTCTCTGGTCTTGGAATAGATCAGAATGTCATCGATGAAGACAATGACAAAGCTATCCAAATAAGGCTTGAACACACAGTTCATCAAGTCCATGAAAACTGAAGGGGCATTGGTTAGACCAAAAGACATCACAAGAAACTCATAATGACCATACCTGGTCCGGAACGTTGTCTTAGGGATATCAGACTCCCTAACCTTCAACTGATAGTAGCCAGACCGAAGATCAATCTTCGAAAATACAGTGGCACCCTGAAGTTGGTCAAATAGATCGTCAATCCGTGGCAACAGATACTTGTTCTTGATAGTCACTTTGTTGAGCTCCCTATAGTCGATACACAGCCGCAAAGACCCATCTTTCTTCTTGACAAACAGAACCGGAGCTCCCCAAGGCGAAGAACTCGGACGAATAAAACCTTTGTCCAATAGATCCTGCAACTGCGTCTTCAACTCCTTCATCTCGGTAGGGGCCATTCGGTACGGAGCCTTAGAAATAGGAACCGTACCTGGAGCTAGATCAATCACAAACTCAATATCTCTATCCGGCGGCAAACCCGGCACATCATCCTAAAACACATCAGCAAACTCCCTCACAACATTGATATCATCAATATTCAACTTAATCAATCTATCCACATCCACAATCGAAGCCAGAAACACATCACAACCTCTACACAGCAACTTCTCAGCCTGAAGACAAGAAATAAAAGGAAGGACCAGCGAAGTACCTGCACTGGCTAGCACTCCTCCCTTAATGCTATCAACTGCAAAGGTCACCGTCTTAGCAACGCAATCAATAACAGCACGATAGGTCGACAGCCAATTCATGCCAAGAATAACATCAAAGGCAACCATCGGGATAACAATCAAATCAGCAAAAACAACTCGCTCCTCAATATGAACATGCATTGCAAAAACAATAAACTGTCGGGCACAACACGTCCCTCGAAGGCAATAAAACATTCAACTGGAGGGGAAGAACAGAAGGAACTATACCCAAAGATCTCAAAAACAATTCAGACATAAAAGAATGAGTAGCACCAGTATCAATCAACGTCGTAGCTACCCTGCCTGAAATCAAAATAGTGCTAGAGATCACAGAAGAATCATGGTTAATACCTTCCTTGCTCATCGTAAAGATGCGACCCTGCACCTTCTCTGGTTAGCTCCTCTGGGACAATCTCTGGCAATGTGGTCTGCCGTGCCACAAAGATAACAAGAATGAGTGCCAAATCTGCACTCTCCTCTATGAAGTCTACCGCACTTAGGACACAAAGGCTTCTCGGGATCAGATGGAACAACTGGAACTGACGGTGGTCTAGGACTCGACTCCATCTTGCCTTTCCCCTTGAATCGATCCCTGCCTCGCTGACTTGAACTATGGCCTCTCTGAGCAATAGCTTGATGCCTCTCTTGCCTCCCCCTGGTGATATCCTTCTCGTCTTGTTCGGCCAACAACGCCTTAGACACGATCTCTTTAAAAGTCACAGCTTTGGACATGTTGATATCCCTTCGAATCTCTGCTCTAAGGCCTCGAATCACCTTTGTCCTTGTCGTTAGAAGCAATATACGGAGCAAAAAGACAACCCTCCTCGAACTTGAGAATGTACTCATCAACGTTCATGCCTCCCTGACGAAGCTCCAGAAACTCTGTCACCTTCCTAGCTCGGAGTGCGTCGGGAAAGTACTTGTCATAGAACAAATCAGTGAACTCTGACCACTTCAGTGTTGAAACATTCACACCAACCTTAGTGGCATTCCACCAGATACGTGCAGCCTTTACCAACATGAATACCGCACAGCTGATCCTGTCTTTATCCTCATACTGGAGATGGTCGAAGATAGCTTCAAGAGCCTTGATCCACTCTACAGCAACTAAAGGATCGGTGCTCCCTGCATACTCTGGCGGATCCATCCTCTTGAAAGCAGAAAAGATGGCATCAGTACCAACAACCTGAGCAACTTGCTCTCTACCTTGACCTCTGCCCTGCCTGCTCCTTGCAATCGAAGCAACTGCTGGATATGTTCACTATGGACTTTGGCCTGCTCTTTAAGCAACTTGCCGAACTCGTCGACAACTCTCGAGGAAGAAATATCCTCACCCTCTGACGCCTTACGCTTAGGAGGCATACTCTACAATGTGCTCACAAAAAGTAAATCAATAGATAACAATGGATATATGCCAAAGAAAACATACCCGGACAATTGAAAATAGACGAAGTCATATGCATTGGTCCAAAGAACACGGCTCTGATACCACTAAATGTGACACCTCGGCCCGTTTATAATAAAAACACAGCGGAAATAAAATTTTCTTTCAAATATATGGAAGGAGTTTCAAAATACATTTCTTCAAACATCTTTACAATAAAATATATACATGATCATTTAAATGACAAAGCAAAATACAAAATATCATTCCTATGATCATGTCCAAAAATCTTCCTTCCAACATGGCATGCATATGACCCCCTGTCCACAGTCAACGTCCCGGTCCGTCGCTCTTATCTGCATCACATGAAATAACTGAAATGAGTATAAAAATCAGCAAGTGGAACTCTTACATAGCAATGACATAACATACTCTGAAAAACATAGCTTTGAAATCATAAATACCATCAAATCTGAAATAAATATCATAGCAATAGCATAGCAATAAGATGGTATTTCTCTTTACTCTGGTTGGATTGATATCAATAGTATCTCTGTCTCTCACTTATATCCCATCGATATAAATCGATTACTCTGAGGGATATAAGCCTTTGGTCGTTGATCAACTGATTGCATGCAATATCTGACTATGTATCTATCAATCCAAATAAAACATTTAAACTCTCTCTATGGCATTAACAAACACTTTGAATACTCTTTCTTTTCTCTTGTATTCCCTTTTCAATAATTGAGACATGAAATGCCTCTAATATACATAACAAGTGAATCAATACATACTATGAATCAAATGGAAGGGAATATCACAATAAAACTCTTGAAATACAATACATATACTATCATGTGAGCACAAGGGTGAAATTCCACTTACAAACCACAAGAACACTTGAATCTAACTCCTTGGTTGAAATCCTACAACAATAATCCAAAAATAACACCATCAACATCCCAATAATCAAGAACCCATTCCAAATAATCCATAAATCACACAAATACAACAAACCCATATCATCTCTCCTCCAAAACCAAGAAATAACAACACAAAAATTTTACCTTAGCTTCCTAGCACCAAGGAGAACTTCGATCTCAACTCAAATCACCGACTAGAAGCTTGCATCGAAGGTAGGAAGTGAAAGAAATGAGGGAAAACCCTAGCCTCTAGAGAGAAATGTCAAAAAGAAAGGGGGAGAAATGAGTAAAATGAAGCCAACCACTCAAATAAAGCACTTAAAATCTCGATCTGCGCGTGACCGCGGGTGCGCTCCAACTCTACCGCGGGTGCGCCAAGCTCACGGCAACTCCACTAAATTCTGGAAAACGATGACCGCGGGTGCGGTCCTACAATCACCGCGGGTGCGGTGTTGCACCGCGGCTGCGGTGTCCTCCACACTGCGGGTGCGGTGTGGCTTCGACTAATCCATCAAAATTCTGAACAGTAGACCGCGGGGGCGCTGCTTGCACTATCGCGGGTGCGGTGAAGTCACGGCCAAGAAACATACCAATGCAACTAAAATCGATCCGAAACACTGAAACGAAATAACCAACACCAACTAACAACATCAAAACCACCAAGCAACTATAACCAATCATACTATAACCCATAAACACAACTCTTAACATCACAACTAAACTTAAACTTAATCAATAAATCCATAACAAACGAAAACTTAAACCGTACCATACACCGGGCTCGGCTATTACAGGACATTTGGTCGTATCGAGGTGATTATGAGTAGAGTCGCTCTTATCATAGATATTCGATACAGCGAGGGCCAAGTCCGTAAATAGGAACGTATCAATTTCAACCACCCCAAATGTAAGAGATATATGGGAGATTAGTTACATTCTATTCACCGGGATCCCTAGATTAGAATGAGAGATGAGTCGAGTTTTAGATATTGAGACTAGATTTGATTTACAGACTTGTATTGATTTATGTTTCGTAGATTACGATTCATGTTTTATTTACAGATTAATATTGATACATGTTTGATTTTAGATACATGTGCAAAGATATAATGCATGTTGTTATGTTAATTCAGTTAATTGCATGTATACATTGTTTATAATGGGATTTATTATCACCGGATTTATCCGGCTGTTCTCTTGTTTGTATGTGTGCATGACAACATGTGGGACAGGATCATGGTCAAGAAGATGATGAGAGAAGACGAGTTTAGAGTGGTGATCACGGACTTGGATATAGACCTGGTTTAATACTGGAAATTAGTAGTTGAACCTTAGACTAGTTTGAATAATTGTTGTACAAGATTTGTATTATTATACTGATTTGTATAATTGCATGATTCCATTACCTTCCGCACTGACATTTCAAAAAGAAAAATTTTTAGACCCTGTTTATCTTAATTGATAATTAAATCCCAAAGATGATTAGGAAAATGATTAGCTTCCGGGTCCCCACAACAGGTGGTATCAGAGCGATAGATCCTTTAGACTGAGATAGAAGAGAATGAGCGGGGTAGATTGAGTTTCTTCTCTTGCATGTGATTGCTAGCATGAGATTTATTTTAATGTTGACTTACATTGTGTGTGCTAGCATGAGATTTTGTTTCACTGCTTTGAAATACATGTTATCTAATTATCTGATTTGAATTGGTAATATGTATTATTGAGTATGAATCAGATGTGATTCTTGATCAGCAGTAAGATGATCAAAGAAAGATTGGAACAGATTTGTTGTGACACCCTGACCCGTTACAATTAAATACAGCGGAATTTAAAATTTACTTTCAAATAAAATATGGAAGGAGTTTCAAAATACATTTCATAAAAATGTTTACAAAATAGCAATACATGATCATTTAAATGACATAACAAAATACAAAATATCATTCTTATGATCATGTCAAAATCTTCCTTCCAACGGTGCATGCATATGACCCCTATCCACAGTCAACGTCCAGGGCCTCCACTCTGATCTGCATCACATGAAAATAACTGAAATGAGAATAAATCTCAACAAGTGGAACTCTAACATAGCAATGATACATAGTATACTCTGTAAAACATGGCTTTTAAATCATAAATACCATCAACTCTGAAACGTGAATACTGTAGCAATAACTGTAGCAATAGCATATCAATAAGATAGCAATAAGATGGTATTCTCTTTTCTCTGGTTGGATTGATATCAATAGTATCTCTGCTCTGGTGCTAATATCCCTATCGATATAAACCGATAACTCTGAGGGATAAAAGCCTATGGTCGTTGATCAACTAATTGCATGCAATGCTCTGACTATGATTAATCAATCCAATAAAACATTTGAACTCTGAATAGCATTTAAAGCCGTCCTTTCACAATCTCATATTTCTCTTGTATTTCCTTTTTACAATAGTGAGACATCAATGCCTCCAATAGATAATCAATGGGATCAATACATAACAATGAATCAATTGAAGGGAATATCACTTTAAAATCTTTAAAACACAATACATATAATATCATGTGAGCAAAAAGGATGAAATTCCACTTACAAACCAATAGAACACCTCCAAACTAACTCTTGGTACCCCACCTACAACAATAATCCATAAACAACACCAATATCAACTCTATATCCACAAATACAAGTCAAATAATCCATTAAACCAACAATAACAACACCCTATAACAACTCATTCCCAAAACCATGATAGAATCGCACCAAAAACTTACCTAAGCTTCCTTATACCACTGGAGAACGTCGATCTCAAGTCGGAAATCCAAATAAACCCAAGAATCAAAGGTAGGAAGCAATAGAAAATGAAGAAAACCCTTGTTCTAGAGAGGAAAATCGAGAAATGAAGATAGAAGATAAGGTAGGTATGGCCAACAACTCCCAAAAAGCAACTTAAAAACTCGCCCATACCTTCACCGCGGGTGCGGTCACACAAGCACCGCGGGTTCGCTATGCCTTCGGCCAACCAACAAAATCCCATGCACGAACACCGCGGGTGCGGTGCTGCAATTACCGCGGGTGCCCGGGTGCGGTCCTTGCACTGCCGCGGGTGCGGTCATGCCACGGCCTTCAAATTCTAAAATGATGAATAGTACACCGCGGAGGCACTCCTCTAAGAGCGCGGGTGCACTCAAGCTACGGCAATGAACAGTAATTAAGCCACTAAAATCGATCCGAAACGCTGAAACGAACAATCAACACCAACTAATACCTCAATAAAACAATAACCAATAATACTATGGCCCAAAACACAACTCTAACATCTAATCATAAAACCCAAATAACAAGTAAAGCTTAAACCGTACCGTACACCGGGCTCGGCTATTACAATCTCCCCTCCTTAGAGGAATTTCGTCCGCGAAATTGACGTCACTGCACGAACAACTCAGGATACTTCTCTCTCATCTCATCCTCTGGTTCCCACGTAGCCTCTTCTATCAAATGGTTCCTCCAAAGGACTTTAACGATGCCGATCTCTTTGTTCCTCAATACTCTGACTGTGCGATCCAAATTCTGGACCGGAATCTCTTGGTACGTCAAATTCGGCGTCAAGTCCAATGGCTCGTGGCGAAGAACATGGGAAGGATCTGCAATATACTTCCTGAGCATCGAAACATGAAACACATTATGGACTCTGTCCAGATCGGGCGATAGGGCTAATCTGTAGGCTCGGTCACCAACTCTGTCCAAGATCTCAAAAGGGCCAATAAACCTCGGACTCAGCTTACCCTTCTTACCAAATCGCATCACACCCTTGAGAGGTGCAATCTTCAAGAACACGTGATCGCCAACCTCGAACTGCAAAGGCCTACGACGAACATCTGCATAGCTCTTCTGTCTGGACTGAGCAGTCTTCATCCTCTCTCGTATCACAGCAACAACATCAGCCGTCTGCTGGACCTAACTCTGGTCCCAACATCTTCCTCTCTCCAACCTCATCCCAAAACAAAGGCGATCTGCACTTCCTGCCATAAAGTGCCTCATACGGTAGCCATGCCAATCGACGCCTGGTAGCTATTGTTGTACGTGAACTCCACAAGTGGCAATTTAGAATCCCAGCTACCAGAATAGTCAATAGTACAAGCTCTGAGCATATCCTCAAGAATCTGAATGACCCTCTCTGACTGACCGTCGCTCTGAGGGTGATAAGCTGTACTAAATGCTAACCGTGAACCCAAAGCTCTGTGCAAACTCTTCCAAAACTCGGAGGTAAATCTGGGATCACGATCAGACACAATCGACACAGGGACACCGTGAAGTCTAACAATCTCTGCAATGAAGTCCTCGGCGTACTGATTCATGGAGTACGTCGTCTTGACTGGGAGAAAGTGCGCTGACTTAGTCAATCGATCAACGATGACCCAAATGGAATTATAACCTCTCTGAACTCTGGGAAGACCAGTCACGAAATCCATCGTAATATGCTCCCACTTCCACTGAGGAATCGGCAATGATAGCAATGTCCCAGCAGGTCTCTGATGCTCAATCTTCACCTGCTGACAAGTAAGGCACTGAGAAATGAACAGAGCAATATCTTTCTTCATACCTGGCCACCAGTAGAGTCGACGAAGATCCTGATACATCTTCGTACTGCCTGGATGAATCGAATAAGGTGCGGTATGAGCCTCTGTCAGAATGTCTCGTCGAATATCATCACCAACAGGAACACAAATACGGCCTCTGAAAGTCACCAAACCATCACCATTCAAACCAAACTCTGAATTACCCCTCTCTTCAGCTCTAGCTCTCAACTCTAGCAACTGCACATCAGTCGCCTGCTCGCTACGGATCCTATCCGTCAAAGTAGATCGAATAACCAACGCTGAAAGACGAGCAATGGTACCTGGAATCACCAGATCTATCTCCTCTCTCTGCAAATCCATCAACAATGGCCTCTGAATCAAAGAACTCAATGAAGCACTCGACTTGCGACTCAACGCATCTGCTACAACGTTCGCCTTTCCTGGGTGGTAACTGATAGTCACATCATAATCCTTGACAAGCTCTAACCACCTCCTCTGTCGCATGTTGAGCTCTTTCTGTGAAAACAGATACTTCAAGCTTTTGTGGTCTGTGAAGATCTCACACTTTTCGCCATACAGATAATGTCTCCAAATCTTCAGGGCGAAAACCACAGCTGCTAGCTCCAAATCATGCGTCGGATAATTCTTCTCATAATCCTTCAACTGGCGAGAAGCATAGGCAATGACCTTACCTCGCTGCATCAGCACTGCACCAAGGCCTCTCTTCGACGCATCTGTAAAGACAACGAAATCCTCTGAACCACTAGGCAATGAAAGAACAGGAGCTGTCGTCAACCTGTCCTTCAACTCCTGAAATGCACGCTGGCAATCGATGGACCACTCGAACTTCACAGTCTTCCTCGTCAGATTGGACAATGGCAGGGCAATCTTGGAAAAATCTGAAATGAAACGACGATAATAACCCGCCAAACCAAGGAAACTGCGTACCTCAGAAACAGTGGTAGGAATAGGCCAATTCTGAATCGCCTCAATCTTCAATGGATCAACAGCAATGCCATCTCTCGAAACGACATGGCCTAGAAAAGAAATCTGATCCAGCCAAAACTCACACTTCTTTAGCTTGGCAAACAACCTCTTCTCTCGCAACAACTGAAGAACCACTCTGAGATGCTCTGCATGAAGCTCTCTGGTCTTGGAATAGATCAGGATATCATCGATGAAGACAATGACGAAGCTATCCAGATAAGGCTTGAACACACGGTTCATCAAATCCATGAAGACTGAAGGGACATTGGTCAAACCAAACGACATCACGAGAAACTCTAAATGACCATACCTGGTCCTGAAAGCCGTCTTAGGGACATCAGACTCCCTAACCTTCAACTGATAGTAGCCAGACCGAAGATCAATCTTCGAAAACACAGTGGCACCATGGAGCTGATCAAACAAATCATCTATCTGAGGTAATGGATACTTGTTCTTGACAGTCACTTTGTTGAGCTCCCTGTAGTCGATACACAGCCACAAGGAACCATCTTTCTTCTTAACAAAAAGAACCGGAGCTCCCAAGGCGAAGAACTCGGACGAATGAAACCCTTATCTAGAAGATCCTGTAACTGAGTCTTCAACTCCTTCATCTCAGTAGGAGCCATCCAGTACGGAGCCTTAGAGATAGGAACCGTACCAGGAGCTAGATCGATAACGAACTCAACATCTCTGTCCGGCGGCAAACCCGGAACATCATCCTCAAACACATCAGTAAACTCCCTCACAACATCAATATCATCAATATTCAACTTAATCAGTCTATCAACATCCACAATAGAAGCAAGAAACCCATCGCAACCCCTACACAGCAATCTCTCAGCCTCAAGACAAGAAATAAAAGGAAGGACCAGCGAAGTACCTGAGCTGGCGAGAACTCCTCCCTGGCCATCATCTGCAAAAGTCACCTTCTTAGCAACACAATCGATAACTGCACGGTAAGTCGAAAGCCAATCCATGCCAAGAATAACATCGAAGGCAACCATAGGGATAACAATCAAATCAGCGAAGACAACTCGCTCCTCAATACGAACAGGGCACGCAAAGACAATTGATGTCGGGCACAAGACATCTCCCGAAGGCAAAACAACACTAAGCTGAAGGGGAAGAACAGAAGGAACTATACCCAAAGATCTCAAAAACAATTCAGACATAAAAGAATGAGTAGCACCAGTATCAATCAAAGTAGTAGCTACTCTGCCTGAAATCAAAATAGTACTAGAGATCAATGAAGAATCGTGATTAATACCTTCCTTGGTCATCGAAAAGATACGACCCTGCACTTTCCCTTGGCTAGCACCCTTAGGACAATTCCTGGCAACGTGGCCTGCCGCGCCACAACGATAGCAAGACTGAGTGCCAAATCTGCACTCTCCACGGTGATGCTTGCCACACTTCTGACACAAAGGCTTCTCGGGATCAAATGGAACAACTGGAACTGGCGGTGGTCTAGGACTCGGCTCCATCTTGCCCTTGCCCTTGAAACGATCCCTGCCCCTCTGATTAGAACCCTGGCCTCTCTGAGCAACAGCCTGATGCCTCTCCTGCCTCTCCCTGGCGATATCCTTCTCATCCTGCTCGGCCAACAACGCTTTGGACACGATCTCCTTGAAAGTAACAGCCTTGGACATGTTGATATCACGGCGAATCTCAGCTCTAAGGCCTCGAATGAAATGAGCGCCTTTGTCCTTGTCATTGGATGCAATGTACGGAGCAAACAAGCAACCCTCCTCAAACTTCAGGATATACTGACCAACATCCAAGCTCCCCTGTCGAAGCTCCAAGAACTCCGTAACCTTCCTCGCTCGAAGTGCATCGGGGAAATACTTGTCATAGAACAAGTCCGTGAACTCTGACCACTTCAGTGTCGCAACATCAACTCCAACTTTCGTGGCATTCCACCAGATACGTGCAGCTTTAACCAACATGAACACTGCACAGCTGATCCTGTCTTTGTCCTCGTACTGGAGATGATCGAAGATAGCTTCAAGCGCCTTGACCCACTCGACAGCAACTAGAGGATCGGTGCTACCTGCGAATTCCGGTGGATCCATTCTCTTGAAAGCAGAAAAGACGGCATCAGTGACAACAGCCTGAGCAACCTGACCTCTCACTTGTCCTCGACCCTGTCCTGCTCCTTGCAATCGGAGCAACTGCTGAATCTGATCGCTATGCACGTTATCCTGCTCCTTAAGCAACTTGCCGAACTCGTCGACAACTCTCGAGGAAGAACTATCCTCACCCTCTGCCGCCTTACGCTTAGGAGGCATACTCTACAATTGCTCACAAGACACCAATCAATATATAACAAAGGATAGATGCAAGAAAACATACCCGGACAGTTGAGAGTAGACGAAGTCATATGCATTGGTCCGAAGAACACCGCTCTGATACCAATAAATGTGACACCCTGACCCGTTACAATTAAATACAGCGGAATTTAAAATTTACTTTCAAATAAAATATGGAAGGAGTTTCAAAATACATTTCATAAAAATGTTTACAAAATAGCAATACATGATCATTTAAATGACATAACAAAATACAAAATATCATTCTTATGATCATGTCAAAATCTTCCTTCCAACGGTGCATGCATATGACCCCTATCCACAGTCAACGTCCAGGGCCTCCACTCTGATCTGCATCACATGAAAATAACTGAAATGAGAATAAATCTCAGCAAGTGGAACTCTAACATAGCAATGATACATAGTATACTCTGTAAAACATGGCTTTTAAATCATAAATACCATCAACTCTGAAACGTGAATACTGTAGCAATAACTGTAGCAATAGCATATCAATAAGATAGCAATAAGATGGTATTCTCTTTTCTCTGGTTGGATTGATATCAATAGTATCTCTGCTCTGGTGCTAATATCCCTATCGATATAAACCGATAACTCTGAGGGATAAAAGCCTATGGTCGTTGATCAACTAATTGCATGCAATGCTCTGACTATGATTAATCAATCCAATAAAACATTTGAACTCTGAATAGCATTTAAAGCCGTCCTTTCACAATCTCATATTTCTCTTGTATTTCCTTTTTACAATAGTGAGACATCAATGCCTCGAATAGATAATCAATGGGATCAATACATAACAATGAATCAATTGAAGGGAATATCACTTTAAAATCTTTAAAACACAATACATATAATATCATGTGAGCAAAAAGGATGAAATTCCACTTACAAACCAATAGAACACCTCCAAACTAACTCTTGGTACCCCACCTACAACAATAATCCATAAACAACACCAATATCAACTCTATATCCACAAATACAAGTCAAATAATCCATTAAACCAACAATAACAACACCCTATAACAACTCATTCCCAAAACCATGATAGAATAGCACCAAAAACTTACCTAAGCTTCCTTATACCACGGAGAACGTCGATCTCAAGTCGGAAATCCAAATAAACCCAAGAATCAAAGGTAGGAAGCAATAGAAAATGAAGAAAACCCTTGTTCTAGAGAGGAAAATCGAGAAATGAAGATAGAAGATAAGGTAGGTATGGCCAACAACTCCCAAAAAGCAACTTAAAAACTCGCCCATACCTTCACCGCAGGTGCGGTCACACAAGCACCGCGGGTGCGCTATGCCTTCGGCCAACCAACAAAATCCCATGCACGAACACCGCGGGTGCGGTGCTGCAATTACCGCGGGTGCGGTCCTTGCACTGCCGCGGGTGCGGTCATGCCACGGCCTTCAAATTCTAAAATGATGAATAGTACACCGCGGGAGCACTCCTCTAAGAGCGCGGGTGCACTCAAGCTACGGCAATGAACAGTAATAAAGCCACTAAAATCGATCCGAAACGCTGAAACGAACAATCAACACCAACTAATACCTCAATAAAACAATAACCAATAATACTATGGCCCAAAACACAACTCTAAACATCTAATCATAAAACCCAAATAACAAGTAAAGCTTAAACCGTACGGTACACCGGGCTCGGCTATTACATTTGTAGTACTGGGTTACTAATGGTTTTGGTAATCAGATATACCTCCCTAGAGAATTCCAGAAAGGGATAGTACTTTTACTGAACAGATAGATATCTCAGAGAATCATATGGAAATACAGTTGAAGAGGTTTCAGTCATTTCAACCACCGATTCTACAGGGTACTGAGAAGCCGATAGATTTTGAGAATTGGCTTGAAGACATAGAAATGCTATTCGAATTTCATGATTTTACAGATGATTGTAGAATTCAATTAATTAGGTATCAGTTACAGGAAGCTGCAAGAAGTTGGTGGCTGGTAACCAAAGAAGCTCTAGAACAGCGCAGTTCACTAATCACGTGGAAAATTTTTAAGATTGAATTCTATCAATGATTTTTCCCTGTATCATACAGACAAGATAAAAGTGCAGAGTTTTCAGATTTGAGACAGGGTCACTTGAGTATTGATGAGTATGTGGCTCAGTTCTTTACCTTGTTACGTTTTGTCCCTCATGTGGCTAGGAATGATGAAGCTATATCTAGTCAGTTCATTCAGGGATTGAATCCGGAGATATGTACATTGGTGAATGTGAAACGATCGATTAATTTTCCTGATACCTTGAACAGAGCCAAAAGAGCATAAACGATTCTAATAGGACAAAAGGGAGCATCATGTGATCCCCCAGCACCACATTCACAACAACTGCCTTCCAGAGTTGAGATTGGCAGTAGCAGTGGTGGAAAGAAAGAACAGCTGAAACTTCAAAAGAAACAGTCTAAGAAATTGGGAAGTGAACCGAGTGGTTCATCTAGCTCCAGTGTCTCCGGCCCGAGTTATACTGGCGTATATTGCAGAAATTGTGGAGGAAGACATCCTACGGAGCACTGCCAAGGAGTACTTGGTATTTGCAATATCTGCAAACAGCGGGGACACTTTGCTAGAGTTTGTCCACAGAGAGATTCCCGAAGATTTCAGGGATCAGGACCATCTGGTGGCAGTGACCGAGGAACAAACCTAAGAGGCACTTGATGATATAGTGGCAGGTACTGTTCTTTTATGATTGTATTGCATATGTATTGATATATACTAATGCATTCCCTATGTTTTAACTGAGTGCATTGATATATGTTGTACCTGTTGGGTCTGTATTTACTGTAGTATTGATGTCTTTACCTTTTGGGAAAGAAAGATTGATATCAGAGATTTCTGTAAAATATTGTATACTACAGTAAAATGAGAATGAGATCGAGCTAGATTATGATGTACTTGTGTTTTCTAAGTGAACTGCATTATTGATATTAATATGTTGAACAAGTACAGAACTATTAAAGATTCCTTTCAGGAGAATGTAAGATTCAGACCAGATATGGCTGATGAGTAGAGATTACACGGTAAGGATTCTAGATTTAGAATTCCTTTGATATATGTGTTGTCTAGGGACTAGATTAATACAGAAAGGAGCAGATGGTATCCTTATGTATTCAGTAGATGTACTGAAATCGAGCCTAGCATTGGCAGATTTGCCAATGATATACGAGTTGGCTGATGATTTTCCAGATAAGATTGCAGATTTGTTTTATATTAGAAAGATAAATTTCAGAATTGAATCGATATCAGGTATTGGTTGTATTGTAGAATTCAGTACAGAATGATATTGAATGTACAGAAGATACAGAATGAATTGAAAGAATTGAAAGATCAGTAAAAGAGTAATTGACCAGGAGTTACATCTGATTTAGTGTTTCTCTTTGGCATGTTTCAGTTTGTTCAGAGATATTCTGATGATTTTATGCTCATTGTATCTATGAGATTTTGATATAATTGCAGCATTTGATTGATCGAATCGAATATCTGAAGATTTTATTGAATATTCTGAGAACTGTGATGGTTGTATACAGAAATTATTCAGATATGAGTCCAATTGAAACATATTGTATTCAGAGAATGTGATATCTGAAGTTAGTATACTGCTTGATTTTGGCACAGTTGAGATCATGATCAGTGATTGAAAATGATACCGATATCAGAAAGATCAGAAATATCAGAAATGTCAGAAATTTATTTTTGCTCTGAGTTGGCAGATTAACTTATACGATTGTTGTGTTTGTATCTGCTTGAATATTGTTATTGTTCTAAAACAGTATTTGAGACAGCTTATATTGTTTGAGGGCATATTATATTTGCAGATGATATTTAGCAGTTGATCTGAGCGACATGAAGATATGATTGATTAGTCAGAATTGACAGTATTCCCAGAAATTGCTGTTTTATGAGTTTACTAGATCAATATAGATTATCGCTATTTCAAATCTGATTTGATATTGCTATTGTTCTGAATCCGTGATTGATACAGAATATAGTGAATTGTTGAGAGTATATACAGTTCAAACCGAATCAGAGTTGATTTCAAGACTTAAAGCAGTTCAGAAATGTGATCAGAATGTTCAGAACTTGATTTCGATAATCAGAGCAGAGCATCGATCAGAGTAACAGACATGTGATTCTTATTATATGAAAATGATTATCTTGTGATGTCAAAATTTTCAGAATTGTATAACAGAATTTGATATCGATAGTCAGAACCGAATACCAGGTAGGTATTTTTCTTTAAATTTATATTATTAACTGATGTGTTGGTACCGAATAGTCGAACAGACAGTTTTGATATAGACAGATTAAATAAGTTATGGAAGAATTTATGCTGAAAGGTCGGCAAAATTTGTACTGAAATGTCTGAATTGTCAATAAATGAAGATTAGAAGATTTATTACAGAATTTGTATATTTCTGACTAGACATAGGGAGTCTATTTCGATGAATTTCGTAATGAGACCACTGCATTACTTTCCAGATTGTGATATGATATGATTGTGATTGACAGATTGTTCAATCCATAGCTTTTAGTTTGTACAAGATGACGTACAAACATGACCAGATGAAAAAGATCGATGTCAGAGAAATGGTCAAATTGAATAGAATGGTGAAATAGATTATATCAGATTGTGATTGTTAAGTTATTTTGCACTTATGGCAGATTATACCATAAGTTATTTCGCAGATTATTCACCGATTGACAGATAGCCAGAGTATACTATCCAGATATTGGAAGATATCCAGAGAACTGTAGTGCTGGATGCTAGCACTAGTTGATATGACATATTGTCATTTTATGAATTATGGTACAATGATAATCATCAGATGAATAATGAGATAGTTACCGAAGACACATGGTATTGGGAGTACTGCAGATTTCTTTTGTATAAGAATAATATCTCGGAAATACCTGAGATAGGGTCTGATATGGTCAGAGATATGACAAAGAAAATGTAGCTAAATTCAGAAGAAAGTGAAGATAGCTCAGATCAGATAGACTTAATATGCCAAAGTCGGACGATGACTGTTGGTATTTGAGGCCGAAGATTTAATATATCCTTGAAGGGTATAAACAGATTTGATAACAGCTGATGGTAATGATGTGCGATGAGCTGTAGATTGGCATATGCGGATGTTGTATAGCCATTAATGCGAGATTGATTTTGTCAGAAGGATTTGGAGAAGTATTATGATATTATACTTAGTGAATTCTTATTCCAGACTGGAATCAGATATTTGAGTTTTGATTTAAACTCTATTATACATTTCTTCTAGTATATCAGAATTGATTACTTATGAGTTCGAGGACGAACTCAGATCTAAGAGGGGGAGAAATGTAATGCCAAAGAATTATAGAATTGATAAGACAAGATTATGAGATGTTGCATGGACAGAAAATTTGAATTTTGAAAACTGATGGACCGCACCCGCGGTGAGGAAGAGACCGCACCCGCGGTAGAGTGGCAGTAAGGTGGAGTATTTTTACAGTAGCAACACCGCACCCGCTGTGCCAGACAGACCGCACCCGTGGTGTGGCTACAGTAGACAGAGCGCACCCGCGGTAATAATTAGAGCGCACCCGCGGTCATTGAATTGTGGAAAATAAAAAGGGCTGCCGAGAGCAAACCGCACTCGCGGTCTGGAGAGGAGCGCACCCGCGGTGTAACGTGCAGCTTGGATATCGAGCCAATTGTACCATTTCATGTAATATATATATATATACAATCGTTCATTTCCTCAGAATTCAGAAAAGGGACGAAAATGTTGGAAGGAATTCTTCAAGCATAGAATTCGTGATTCCGAGAAATCCGTCCATCAGAATTTGAATCCGACTTCAGTACTGTGTTCCTATCGACGCAGGCTACAACTGAACGTGAGTTTTGTTACGTTTAGACATGATTTGAATTTATGATATTGTCAAAATCGAATACGAATCAGATATGATGTTTCTGCTACAGTAGACATTGTATAACTGAAGTCAGATTAAAGAATAGACTGTTTATACAATTGTTATGAATTTTGAAAGATATTGATTGAGATTGAACCCTAGACTTGTATTGTTCTTGATTCAAGAATAGAGAGATGATTATTCTTATGTGTTCTGGATAGTTTATTCAGTATATTTGTGAAATCAGATCGAAGAAATTATACCGTATGTCTGTGTTATGAATTTCAGCATCTCCTGAATTGAAATTGATAGATATTGATATACTGGAATTAGAAGAATGATGATATGGTATTGATTATGAATTTGGATATGACATCTGTGATGTTGAGATTGACGGGATTACAAGACTATATTGATATTCCGTCGAAACATCAGTTGATTTAGCTTGATCAGACTTGATATTGATTGAGATTCATTGTTATACCTTTAACATTGATCAGATTGTATACCGATTGGAGTATTGATCAGAACAGGTCTCGAATTGAGTTATATACTGATATAGTATTTATATGATTGTCATTATCAGATTTGGATATGGACAGATTGGGATACGAGACTTCGTCGTCATCAGATCGCGAAGAGAAAGTTATAAATTGATGTTTATTGGGAGATCGACTTGAGTTAGATTCTACTCGAGTTTCCCTAAACCACGTACTTGTATGGTATTGTTTTTATACCTTTATGTTTTAATGATTATGTTTATTCTACTGAGATATGAAGTAGAAAGCAGAGAGCTATTGAATAAGAGTCACTGACAGAGGGGCCAGACTATGACAGAGACGTCACTGACCCATTGCACATTGTCAGACTAGGCATAGTCTTGGTAGATACTCCAAGATACCGGGCGTTTGGTCGTATCGAGGTGATTATGAGTAGAGTCGCTCTTATCATAGATATTCGATACAGCGAGGGCCAAGTCCGTAAATAGGAACATATCAATTTCAACCACCCCGAATGTAAGAGATAGGTGGGAGATTTGTTACATTCCTATTCACCGGGATCCCTAGATTAGAATGAGAGATGAGTCGAGTCTTAGATATTGAGACTAGATTTGATTTACAGACTTGTATTGTTTTATGTTTCGTAGATTACGATTCATGTTTTATTTACAGATTAATATTGATACATGTTGTTTGATTTTAGATACATGTTCAAAGATATAATGCATGCTGTTATGTTAATTCAGTTAATTGCATGTATACATTGTTTATACTGGGATTTATTCTCACAGGAGTTATCCGGCTGTTGTCTTGTTTGTATGTGTGCATGACAACAGGTGGGACAGGATCAGGGTCAAGAAGATGATGAGAGAAGAAGAGTTTAGAATGCTGATCACGGACTTTGATATAGACCTGGTTTAGTACTTGAAATTAGTAGTTGAACCTTAGACTAGTTTGAATAATTGTTGTACAAGATTTGTATTATTATACTTATTTGTATAATAGCATGATTCCATTACCTTCCGCACTGACATTTTAAAAAGAAAAATTTTTAGACACTGTTTATCTTAATTGATAATTAAATCCCAAATATGATTAGGAAAATGATTAGCATCCGGGTCCCCACAAATTTTATCCTAAGAGTAGAGATCCTAACCAGTTTAATATGATAGTACAGTCTTCTTTGCTAGACAGTATCCGTAGAGGTCAGCCTTCAGATGAGCAGTTACAGAAATAGAGACTAAAGGATGAAGCCTAGGGCGGTGTACTCTACACTGTGTCTGACGTTATTGTGAAGTACAAAGGAAGGATGTGGGTGCCTAGTGTTGATTCGATCATGTAATTATTAACTACTGATGTTGTATTGACGGGGATATCGGGATTGTTCCGTTAGGCCGTTGGTTTTGAGTTAAATCTAGATTGATCAGATTGGTATTGATTTGAGCAGTATATTGATATGGTATTATTAATATTGTCATTGCTAGATTGAGTGTTGACAGACTTTGAATTCCAGACGAGAACGGCGTCAGAACTGCAATAAAAGAACGGTATAAGTCAATGTGGTACCGGGCGAACGACTCGAGTATGGTATACTTGAGTTTCCCTAAATCACATACTTATTTTTATTGTGTGCATAGATTTGAATTGATATACTTGTTCTATTGATTTATATCCCTAGACTAGGATTGATTCTAGTCTGAGACGTGGAGTCACGAGTCTGATTGACAATTTTATATTGATTATGTTTTCAGATTTTGATACATATTACCGATATCTGTTTCATGCTTTATATGGTTTATATGACTGCATGTTCATTGATTTATACTGGAATGTATTTCTCACCGGAGTTATCCGGCTATTGTCGTGTTTGTATGTGTGCATGGCAACAGGTGGGACAGGATCAAGGTCGAGAAGATGATTCGAGATCGTGACTAGAGTGGAGACTACGGACTTTGACGTTGCTGTAGATAGGATTCAGCACTTGACATTTAGTTGTTGAACCTTAGTATAAGTTTGATGTTTGTTGTACAAGACTTGTAGTTTTATAAAGATATGTACATTATATTGAATACCATTGCGTTCCGCAATTTTTTAAAAAAAATTTAGACCCTGTTTATTATAATTGATTAAATTGTCCCAATGATGATTAAGAACATGATTAGCGTCCGGGTCCCCACAATCGACGTTTTCTCATGTTCAAATCGAGCTGTGTGTAAAGATATTTGAGACTCTTGTGATCATAATTAATTACAAACTGTTCATCGTACAGATAATGGCGACATGTTTTTAATGCAAACACAATGACAACCAATTCTAAATCATGAACTGGATATCGAGTCTCATGTGGCTTCAACCGTCGAGATTCATATGCAATCACTCGCCCATTTTGCATAAAAACACATCCTAGTACATTCAGAGAAGCATTTGTGCACACATCAAATCCATCTGAGCCTGAAGGTAAGGCTAACACTGGATCTGTTGTCAACTTATCCTTAAAAGTCCGGAAATTTGATTCACATTCTGCAGTCCACACAAAACGTCGATTTGTTTTGTGTTAATTGAGTTACAGGCCTTGTAATAACGAAAAATCTTTCAATAAAACGCCTCTAATACCCAGCTAATCCGAGAAAGCTACGAATCTCAGAAACATTTGTTGGTCTTGGCCAATTCATAACAGCTTCGACTTTACTAGGATTCATTGAAATTCCCTGAGTGGATATAACATGACCCAGAAATACTACTCTGTCCAACCAAAATTCACACTTAGAAAATTCAGCACATAATTGTGTTGCTCTGAGTGTTTGGAGGACTAGTCTCAAATGTTCTCGATGCTCCTTCTTTGTTTTTGAATAAATCAAAAAGGCATCGATAAAGAAAATAACAAATTTGTCTAAAAATTCTAGAAAAACATGGTTCATCAAAACCATTAAAACCGTTGGAGCATTAGTAAATCCGAAAGGCATTACTATGAATTCATAATGCCCATAACGTGTCTGAAATGCAGTTTTAGGAACATTTTCCTCTTTGACTCTAAGCTGATGATATCCAAAACGAAGATCGATCTTGGACTTCATGAATGTACCCTGAAACTGATCAAGCAAGTCATCGATACACAGTAGACGATATTTATTCTTCACTATAGCTTTATTAAATTGATGGTAATCAATACACATCATCATCGTCCCATCTTTCTTCTTTATAAATAATACTGGAGCTCCCCAAGGTGACATAATTGGTCTAATATATCCTTGACATTAACTCAATACTGAAATCAATTTCCCTTTGAAGTGGAAAGCCAGGAATTTCATCAAGAAATACATCAGGAAAATCCTTTACCACGGGAATATCAGAAACTTTCAACATTTCTTCATGTGTCACATTAACTACATAAATCATGAATCTTTCATTCCTTACTGATACCAGTTTGGTGACATTAATAGAATGCGTGACTGGGAATCATTACCATAAAATTTCTACTTATTGTCATAATATGGTCTAAATCTGACAACTCCATGGAAACAATCAACGGTGGCTCAGTAATTCATCAAAGTATCCATTCCCAAAATAAAGTCGAAGTCAGACATATATAATTTGATTAGATTAATTATCATAAGGTTATCATCAAATCTCATCACACAGTTCAGAACAATATCACGAGACATCAAATACACACCAACAGGCGAAGACACATACACCGTATCCAACAACAAGTTAGTATCTATCTCATGCTCATCGATAAATGCAGCAGACAGAAATGAATTAGATGCTCCCGTGACTATCAATATATGTGAAGATGATAAAAATAAATCATATACCTGAAATGATCCCTCCGGGCGTCTTGTGAGCCTGGTCCTATGTCAAAGCATGCACCTAGCCTGCCGAGGTCCTGGAAAGTACTGCTGAGCAGATCCTCTCGGCTGTTGGTAGCTAGGCTGTGGAGTAGATAGTCTAGGCACCGGGTCTCGCAGAAACTGGATAAACTTTGAGGGCTGATACTGTTGTCTTCCCGCATTAGGATAAACTCTCGCATAATGTCCCGGTAATCCACATGTAAGGCAGTCTCCTTGAACTCCTGTGCACTGGGTAGTAAGATGCCTACCCCCACATCTCATACAAGAATCTCGAACATTACCACTAGATCTCCTTCAACGAGAACTACCTTAACTAGATTAACTGCTGCAAGACTTCTTTTTAAACTTTTTTCCCGTAGCCTTGAATTCCTGCTGCTTCGGTGGCTGGTTTGACTGTGGAGGTTTATAAGGAGGTATTCCCACTGGCATCTGAATGCTACCCCCGGACCCTTGGGAAGTAAAAAGATGAAACTTGTTGTGATCCTCCCCAAAGCAAACTAGCCTTATATTCTTTGCTTTCACTACCGCTTCTGCACAAGTATTTGGTGCTCAAATCATAACCAACGTATGTATGGTCTGATTCAGTCCTTGCATAAAATGCGACAGCTTGGATCGATCACTATTAGAAACATGAGTTACGTAAGCTAGAAGAGTATAAAATTGAGAAGCATACTCTCCCACTGACATATTTCTCGGAATCAACTGATTGAACTCGGTTTCCTAAGCAGAATAATATGATGGAGGCGAATATTCTTGAATAAAATGAGTACGGAATACCTCCCAATAAATTATTTGACCAGATTCTCGGATTGCTTCCTCTGTGGCATCCCACCATAGTAATGCTCGATCCTTGAGTTGGTTAAGAGTTAAATTGAGTCTGAGCTCTAGAGTGTACTCCACCAAATTAAATAAATAGTTCATGCTCTTCAGCCATTCCTTTTGCCTTTTCACCACCTTCATTTACCAAGAATTTTGGATACCGCATATCTTGGAATTTAGTAATCACTAACTCCATTTCTCTCATTCTTTGGGTTAGCTGTTGAACTTCACGATCAACTACCACATTTCTTGCAACATGCCTTTCTGGACGAATTTGTGGTTCCTACTCCACCTAGACCTCTATAATCACATTTTGTCTACCTCTG
Source organism: Primulina eburnea (assembly GCF_022965805.1). Taxonomy (NCBI): domain Eukaryota; kingdom Viridiplantae; phylum Streptophyta; class Magnoliopsida; order Lamiales; family Gesneriaceae; genus Primulina; species Primulina eburnea. Next base: position 32,489,907 of record NC_133105.1, on the reverse strand, counting down.
CCAATACCCTCAGTTATTCCTATGTTCTGAGTGAATTATACCTTTCGTCGCACAATCTGTCGTAGTCAAAGTCTCGAAATCGAACCTGTCAATATCAATCTGAAATGACAATGTAGAGGAGTACCATGTCACAATACAACTCCAAATCGAGTCTTATACAATTCATATTCAATCTCGGTATAATTCAACGGCGTAACCGATATCTTAATAACAACATTATCAATCACAATCAACTCATAATTCCATCACAACAAAAATATATACTCTGAAATCTGTACCATTTCCCATCATATGTGCTGGAAAATCGAACTCATCTCATACAGTATCCATAAATTGATCCAGTTGTGAATAAACGTTCACAATAATCATAGGAACACATAATCATAATCATATCAGAATTTCTCCAACACTTAAACTTCAAACCATGCTGGAATTTAGAGAAACTTACATCCTCTTGTAGCCCTTAGCGCAAGGAACAAGAATCTCGTCTCGGAATTAAGTTTGGATGTGTAATTCTTTCAAAATCATAACCTTAACACATAAGGAATTGGAGTTTCTCCCGTTTCTCTTCTGTAAAAATGAAAGAAAGGTGACTCATGTGCAAAATATATATATACCCTGCCATGTGTCATCGAAAACTTCAAAGGTGGATTTCTCGCATGCAACACCGCGGGTGCGGTCCTCTTGCACCGCGGGTGTGCTGTGCCCACGGCAGTCCTTTTATTTTCCTAAACTCGACGACCGCGGGTGCGGTCTCATTTGTACCGCGGGTGCGGTCTTGTCACCACAGGTGCGGTCTTGTTCTTACCGCGGGTGAGGTATCACAATGTCAAAAATAGGTACCTTACTGGACATTCACCGCGGGTGCGGTCCTTCTAGCACCACGGGTGCGGTGTCCCCTCGGCCTCACTTTCACAAATTCACATTTAATGACCGCGGGTGCAGTCTTTTTCTCAGCGCGGGTGCGGTCTGCTTCACATGCAATATTTCAAAATCTCATTTAATCAGCTTACAATCTTGGGCATTACAATATGCGCGACGTAGATGGCGCATATACGCGAGCCAACAGAAGATGCTGGTCGAACTATCGGCGCATATGCGCGAACAGGGTCGCGCATATGCGCGCAACGTGCAGAACATGCACGACGCCACTTGCCTTGCTGCATGAATGGTATGTATATATATATATATATTTATATATATATATATAAGCATGCGAATTATCTTCAGAATTCAGAAGGAAATCGAGAGTTGGGGAGATAAGTTTCTTCGAAGATCAGAAATTGATTTACGAGAAATCCGTCCGTCCGATTTTAGATCCGACTTCAGTACTGTGTTTCTATCAACACAGGCTACAACTGGACGTAAGTTTTGTTATGTTTAGACATGATTTGAATTTATGATATTGTCAGAATTGAATATGAATCAGATATGGTGTTTCTGCTACAGTAGGCATTGCATAACTGAAGTCAGATTAAAGAATAGACTGTTTATGTATTTCTTATGATTTTTGGAGTTGATTTAGTTGAGATTCTATATCAGAGTTGTGTTATTATTCAGAGTGTGAGCTGTACTGGTATAGATTTTGATTCTGGTATTATATCTGTGATGTTAAATTGACGGGATTATTGAGACTGTATTGTTATGCTGTCGAAATATCAGTTGATTGATATTGATCAGATTCAGTATTGATTGGGATTGTATTGTTATGTCATTGACATTAATCAGATTGTGTTTGATTTGAGTATTGATCAGAACAGGTTTTGAACTGAGTTATATACTGATATTGTATTTATGCGATCATCATTGTCAGATTTGATATGGACATATTGGAATACAAGACTTCGTCTTCATCAAACCGAGAAGAGAAAGGTATAAATCGATGTTAACTGGGAGATCGACTTGAGTTAGATTTTACTCAAGTTTCCCTAAACCACATACTTTTATGGTATTGTTTTTATACCTTTGTGTTTTAATGATTATGTTTATTCTATTGAGTTAGAAGTAGAAAGCAGAGAGCTATTGAGTAAGAGTCACTGACAGAGGGGTTAGATCTTGACAGTATAGTCACTGACCCATTGCACATTGTAAGACTAGGCTTAGTCTTGGTAGATACGCCAAGGCACTGGACGTTTGGTGTATCGATATGCTTAAGATACAGATATTGTTCTTATTGTAGATTATTCGATACAGCTAGACCAAAGTCCAGAAATAAGAACGTACCGCCACCGCGACTGGTAGTAGTAGGTGGGAGACTTGTTACGTTCTTATTCACCGGGATCCCTAGATTAGAATGAGAGATGAGTCGAGTCTTAGATATTGAGACTAGAATTTGATTTACAGATCCGTATTGATTTATGTTTCGTAGATTACGCTTCATGTTTTATTTACAGATTAATATTGATACATGTTGTTCGATTATGATACATGTGACAAGATATAATTCATGCTTTTATGTTAATTCAGTTAATTGCATGTATACATTGTTTATACTGGTATTCATTCTAACAGGAGTTATCCGGTTGTTGTCTTGTTTATATGTGTGCATGACAACAGGTAGGGCATGATCAGGGTCAAGAGGATGATGAGAGATCGAGATTAGAGTATTGATTCCGGACTTGGATGTAGACTTGGTTTAATACTTGAAATTTAGTAGTTGAACCTTAGAGTAGTTTGAATAATTGTTGTACATTATTGTACTTTTATACTGAGATGTATATTAGTTAAATTCCATTACGTTCCGCACTTATATTTTAAAAAGAAAAAATTTTTAGACCCTGTTTATCTTAATTGATAATTAAATCCCAAAGATGATTAAGAAGATGATTAGCGTCCGTGTCCCCACAACAGATGGTATCAGAGCGATAGATCCTTTAGACTGATATAGAAGAGAATGAGCGTGGTAGATTGAGTTTTTCTTTCCTTGCATGTGATTGCTAGCATGAGATTTATTATAATGTTGATCTACATTGTGTGTGCTAGCATGAGTTATTGCTTTCCTTATTACATGTTGTATTGCTATCTGAGTTGATTACAGCATGTATTTATCAAGACTGAATCAGAACCGATTCTGGATCAGAGGTATATGATCAGAGGAGGGCTGAGACAGATTGTATAGATTGTGTACTAATCTATTGATAATCAGATATACCGCCTCGAAGAATTCCGGAAAGGGGTAGCACTTCGACTGAACAGATAGGTATATCAGAAACTCCGATAGAAATACAGTGGAAGAGGTTTCAGTCATTTCAACCGCCGATTCTGCAGGGTACTGAGACGCCGGTAGATTGTGAGAATTGGCTTGAAGATATGGAAATGCTATTCGAATTTCTTGATTTCACAGATGATTGTAGAGTTAAGTTGATTGGGAATCAGTTACAGGAAGCTGCAAGAAGTTGGTGGCTAATAACCAAAGAAGCCCTAGAACAGCGCAGTTCACTAATTACGTGGAAAATTTTTAAGGTTGAATTATATCAAAGATTTTTCCCCGTATCATACAGACAAGACAAAAGTGCAAATTTTTCAACTTTGAGACAGGGTCACATGAGTATTGATGAGTATTTGGCTCAGTTCTTTACCTTGCTACGTTTTGTCCCTCATGTGGCTAGAAATGATGAAGCTATATATGATCAGTTCATTCGGGAATTAAATCCGGAGATACGTACATTGGTGAATGTGAAGCGACCGATTAATTTTGCTGATACATTGAACAGAGCCAAAAGAGCAGAAACAGTTTTGATGGGACAAAAGGGAGTATCATATGATCTTCCAGCACCGAGTTCACAGCAACTGCCTTCCAGAGTTGAGATTGGCAGCATCAGTGGTGAAAAGAAAGCACAGCTGAAAATTCGGAAGAAACAGTTTAAGAAGTTGGGAAGTGAACCGAGTGGTTCATCTAGCTCCAGTGTTGCCAGCCCGAGTTATACTGAAGTATATTGTAGAACTTGTGGAGGGAGACATCCCACAGAGCAATGCCAGGGAGTGACTGGTAGTTGCAATATCATTAGACAGCCGGGGCATTTTGCTAGAGTTTGTCCACAGAGAAGTTCCCGAAGAAGTTAGGGAGCAGAATCATCTGGTGGCAATGACCGAGGAACAGACCTAAGACACACCGCAGGTACTGTTCTTTTATGGTTATATTGCATATGTATTGATATATATTGATGCATTCCATACGATTATCTTTGACTGAATTGCATGAAGATATATCTATCTGTTGGGTCTGTTTGTACTGTAGTATTGATTTCCTTACCGTTTGGGGGGGAAATGTTGATATTAGAGATTTCTGTGAAATATCGTAAACTACAGTAATATGAGAACAAGATCGAGTTAGATTGTGATGTACTTGTGTTTTCAAATTTGACCGCATTATTGATATTAATCTGCTGAACAAGTACAGAACTATTGTAGATTTCTTCCACAAAAATATAAGATTCAGATCAGATAAGGCTGATGAGTAGGAATTCTACGGTAAGGATTCTAGATCTAGAATTCCTTTGATATCTGTATTGTATATGACTCGATTGATACAGAAAAGAGCATATGGTATCCTTATGTATGCAGTAGATGTACTGAAATCGAGCCTAGCATTGGCAGATTTGCTAGTGATGTACGAGTTGGCTGATGTTTTCCCAGATAAGATTTCAGATTTGCCTTGTATTAGAAAGATAAATTTCATAATTGAATCGATATCAGGTATTTTTTGTTGCTTTAGAATTCAGGACCGAATGATATTGAATGTACAGAATGGCATTGAATGAATTGAAAGAATTGAAAGATCAGTAGAAGAGTACCGCCCAGGAGTTACATCTGATTTAGTTTTTCTCTTTGGTATGTTTCAGTATGTGCAGAGATATTCTGTTGATTTCATGCTCGTTGTATCCATGATATTTTGATATACTTGCAGCATCTGATTGATTGAATCGAATATCTGAAGATTGTATGGAATACTCTGAGAACTGTGATTATTGTATACAAAAATTATTCAGATATGAATCCTGCTTGAAACAGATTGTATTCAGAATATACGATATCTGAAGTTAGTATATCGATTGATTTTGACACAGTTGAGATCATGATCAGTGACTGAGAATGATACAGATATCAGAAAGATCAGAAATTTCAGAAATGTCAGAAATTTATTTTTGGGTCTGAGTTGGCAGATTATCTTATACGATTGTTGTTTTGTATCTGCTTGAGTATTGTTATTGTTCTAAAACAGTATTTTAGACAGTTTATATTGTTTGGGGGCAGATTATATTTGCAGATGATATATAGCAGTTGATCAGAACGACATGAAGACGTGATTGATTAGTCAGAATTGACAATATTGCCAGAAATTTCCGTTTTATGAGTTTAATAAACTCAATAGATCAGTATAGATTATTGATATTGTGAATCTGACGTGATAGTACTGTTATTCTGAATTCGTATTTGATACAAATTATTGTGAACCGTTGAGATCATATACGGTTCAAACCGAATCAGAGCTGAATTCGAGAATTACAGCAGTTCAGAACGTGATCAGAGTGACATATATGTGATTTTTACTGGATGAGAATGATTATCTTGTGATGTCAAATGTTTCAGAATTGTACAACAGAATTTGATATCGATAGTCAGAACCGAATACCATGTAGGTATTTTTCTTTAATTTATATTATTAACTGATTTTTTTGTACCAAATAGTTCGAATCTGAAATGACAGACAGTGTCAGAAACACACAGTAGTGGATTCAGTTTTCATTTTGTTGACTTAGAATGTATAATATTTGAACAGACAGTTTTGATATAGACAGATTAAATCAGTTATGGCAGAATTTATGCTGAAATGTTGGCAGAATTTGTACTGAAATGTCTGAATCGCCAATAAATGAAGACAGAAAGAGAGATATCAGAAGATTTATTACAGAATTTGTATATTTTTGACTAGACACGGGGAGTATATTTCGATGAATTTCGTAATGAGACCATTATAATACTTTCCAGATTGTGATATGATATGATTGTGATTGACAGATTGTTCAATATATATTTATTAGTTTGTTAAAGATGACGTACAAACATGACCAAATGACACAGATCGATGTCAGAGAAGTGGTCAGAGTAACAAGAATGCCACAGTAGATTATATCAGATTGTGATTTTTGCTGGATTTTGTACTTGTGGCAAAATATACCATAACTCCTTCGCATACTATCCAGATCTGAGAAATTATGTATAGAGCTATAGTGCTGGATGTTAGCACTAGTTAGCACGACGCATTGTCACGTGGTGCAATGAGAATCATCAAATGAGTATTGGGATAGCTACATACGAAGCATTGTACAATAAGTACTGCAGATTTCTTTGGTATAAGAATATTGTCTCAAAGATATCTGAGATAAGATCTGATACAGTCCGAGATAGAGCAAGAAAAATGAAACTGATTCAGAAGAAAATGAAAATTATTCTGTTGTTAAAAACACAGTAAGATTTTTAGAATAGCAAAGAGATTATTTGAAAGACAGAATCTGATATGAGATTGAAATTTCAGAATGGATTCATTGAGAAGAGTTTCTGATTTAAACTCTGTATACATTCTTCTGATATATTTGAATTGAATATTTGCGAGTTCGAGGACGAACTCAGATCTAAGAGGGGGAGAAATGTAAGGCCCGAGATTTTATTACTGTAATCTGAGATTGATCTGAAATGATTTATTTATTAATCGAGATGATTATAAACGGAATGGATCAGACCGAGAGAGCCGAAAGAAGATTAGACATGAGATGTAAGGAGAAGTCCTCGCTCACATGCGCGACGTGTTGGGCGCACATGCGCGAGGAAGGAAGAACCTTTCGCGCATATGCGCGACATAGATGGCGCACATGCGCGAGATGGGCAGAATGATCGGCGCATATGCGCGACGTAGATGCTGGTCGAACTACCGGCGCATATGCGCGAACAGGGTCCTGCATATGCGCGCAACGTACAGAACATGCACGACGCCACTTGCCTTGCTGCATGAATGGTATGTTATATATATATATATATAAGCATGCGAATTATCTTCAGAATTCAGAAGGAAATCGAGAGTTGGGGAGATAAGTTTCTTCGAAGATCAGAAATTGATTTACGAGAAATCCGTCCGTCCGATTTTAGATCCGACTTCAGTATTGTGTTCTATCAACACAGGCTACAACTGGACGTAAGTTTTGTAATGTTTAGACATGATTTGAATTTGTGATATTGTCAGAATTGAATATGAATCAGATATGGTGTTTCTGCTACAGTAGGCATTGCATAACTGAAGTCAGATTAAAGAATAGACTGTTTATGTATTTGTTATGATTTTTTGAGTTGATTTAGTTGAGATTCTATATCAGAGTTGTGTTATTATTCAGAGTATGGGCTGTACTGGTATTGATTATGAATTATGGTATTATATCTGTAATGTTAAATTGACGGGATTATTGAGACTTTATTGTTATGCCGTCGAAACATCAGTTGATTGATATTGATCAGATTCAGTACTGATTGGGATTGTATTGTTATGTCATTGACATTAATCAGATTGTGTTTGATTTGAGTATTGATCAAAACAGGTTTTGAACTGAGTTATATACTGATATTGTATTTATGCGATCGTCTTTGTCAGATTTGATATGGACAAATTGGAATACAAGACTTCGTCTTCATCAAACCGAGAAGAGAAAGGTATAAATCGATGTTAACTGGGAGATCGACTTGAGTTAGATTTTACTCAAGTTTCCCTAAACCACATACTTTTATGGTATTGTTTTTATACCTTTGTGTTTTAATGATTATGTTTATTCTATTGAGTTAGAAGAAGAAAGCATAGAGCTATTGAGTAAGAGTCACTGACAGAGGGGTTAGATCTTGACAGTATAGTCACTGACCCATTGCACTTTGTAAGACTAGGCTTAGTTTTGGTAGATACGCCAAGGCACTGGACGTTTGGTGTATCGATATGCTTAAGATAAAGATATTGTTCTTATTGTAGATTATTCGATACAGTTAGACCAAAGTCCAGAAATAAGAACGTACCGCCACCGCGACTGGTAGTAGTAGGTGGGAGACTTGTTACGTTCTTATTCACCGGGATCCCTAGATTAGAATGAGAGATGAGTCGAGTCTTAGATATTGAGACTAGAATTTGATTTACAGATCCGTATTGATTTATGTTTCGTAGATTACGATTTATGTTTTATTTACAGTTTAATATTGATACATGTTGTTCGATTATGATACATGTGACAAGATATAATTCATGCTTTTATGTTAAGTCAGTTAATTGCATGTATACATTGTTTATACTGGGATTCATTCTCACCGGAGTTATCCGGCTGTAGTCTTGTTTGTATGTGTGCATGACAACAGGTGGGGCAGGATCAGGGTCAAGAGGATGATGAGAGATCGAGATTCGAGTGGTGATTCCGGACTTGGATGTAGACTTGGTTTAATACTTGAAATTTAGTAGTTGAACCTTAGACTAGTTTGAATAATTGTTGTACATTATTGTACTTTTATACTGAGATGTATATTAGTTAAATTCCATTACATTCCGCACTTATATTTTAAAAAGAAAAAATTTTTAGACCCTGTTTATCTTAATTGATAATTAAATCCCAAAGATGATTAAGAAGATGATTAGCGTCCGGGTCCCCACATTGGGTGAGCTCTGGAAATCCGCTTCCTATCAGCAAGGGGGGTGACAATAAGCTACTCACGATGGAGAAGAAAAATGGATGCAAGAGAAGAAGCGAGAAGAAACGAGAAGCTTGAGGAGGAAATGAATTGGGCTTGGGGAAAATAGGCTTTCTTCTTTACATAACACATATACATGTATCCAAAGATTTATAACAATTGCTAGAATGTGACCCGGTTCAAGTATTACAACTCCCGTGTGCTATAAAAATCCAATATGTATTTAATATCGTAAATATCTCCGATATTTTCTAATACATATTTTTTAACACACAATTACATTTATTTGGCTTAATTTTTTTAATTTAGCACTTTAAAATAATTATTCTAATTCGGGTTCTCACACATTTTCCCCAAGCCCAATTCATTTTTCTCCTCAAGCTTGTCGCTTCTTCTCCTTGCATCCATTTCATTCTCTTCTGTATCGCCTTCTCAGCTGTTGTTGCTTCTCAAATCCGACCAGAAGTAGGTTGCTAGAGACCGCACAAGCTAGTCCAGGTGGTCCTTTGTTCGATTTCAGTCCGAGAAGTAGAAACCTAGCTCGTTTAAGCTGTTCCATTTCTTCCTACCTGCTGCTTGCGAGATTATGCTCCATTTCCAGCCTTCTTCTTGATTCTTTGTTACTTTAAGACTTGAAGATCTCATTTCCAACTCTATTTCAATTTGTAGAAGTTGATTGAAGGTAATCTTTAGGACTTTGTTTTAATTTTGTCCATGGAAGTAGATGTTGGGTTCTGCTTCTAGTTGTACCTTTTGGCTTCTGATTTTTGTGTTTCTGTGTTGTGCACTAAGATTTTCGACTAGTAGTTCAAATAAAACTTGTATATATATGTATTAGCTTTTTGTAACTGCTGTCCAAATGGAATTCCAATTAGAAATAGATTTGATATGATTGTTTTACCAAAATGTATCAAAATCAAACTCTGTGTTTGAGCTTTGTTGAATGGCTAATGTATTTCAAGGTTATGACCTTGGTGCATTCGCTTTGTGCACTTTTAGTTCAAATAAAGTTGTAGAACTATGTTTTTTCTTCGTAATGAGACTTGAATCGTTAAATTCTGTTATGAATTGAAATAGTTATGCTTGTTTTACTGAAACTGATTAGTTACAGACTTCTGCCCGCGATTGCGTGAGTAGCATCGTCTTCTTGTTAATTATGGGATTAATCTTCTGAGATTATGAAAAAATTTCTTCTAGGAAATCTTAGATAGGTGAGTTTCTTTCATTTCCAATTGGTGGATATTGATTTGAGTCAATAATGAGTTAGATATGAATTTTATACTCATACGTTTCGAACCTGAATTTGTCACAGAACTTATTTCTCATGGTTTCTGGTTTTGGGCGTTTTTCAGTGTCAAACCGAGATACTTGAATTTATGTTCTTGATGTCTTCTGATGAAATATGGGAGTCTGAGTTAGGATTCCACCCACGTATGATAAATGTATTTTTGTTACGTTTTGGTTGAGTTATGACCTTATAGCCTAGCTTAGGTACAAGCTGGAATTAGTAACATGTATTTGGTTAGGAGCTGAATATTTATTTGATGGAAATAAATTATTTGCCACATGTTTTAGTAACCAAGAAGCACCGAGGAGTTCATAAATTATTGTGGTAATATAATTTGAAGGTTAAGGTATTGGTTGATCGATTCCTTATACGTCTAGAACGAAGTGTAATTTAATTGATGTGAAATGATTGATTCTATGTGAATTATGTGTTTATGTGCTCTTTGTGCTATTTGGATGCATTTTTAAAATTATTCCTCATTTCTTAAAAAGTGGAGGACTGAGGACATATTTGACACGTCACATCCCTAGCACATGTGGCCACAGTTGTTGTTATCGTTTCTTTGGATCCAGTTTGATATCCAAGATTATTTGGTACCCTAAATGCATTGTATTGTATTGCCTTGATTTCATTACATATCAGTTATATATGTTGTAATTTATTTGATCTTCGTACTGGGGTTCGAACCTTGTCTCTCAGGGCTGCTGTGGTTTGTTATGTGATTCCAGAGCATGTTTTACAGGTGGTTCTGATGCAGCTGGTGAAGCGTCTGCCAGTGGAGCCCTATGAGTCCGTTTGAGTTGGGAGTCCCCAGATATATATACTATATATTGATTCATTTTCCGAGGAGATGTTTCGTGTAGTTGTATGGTTATATTCTTGAGTGTTGGAATTTATTTGGTGTGATCAAGCCTGGTCGGCTCTGCATGTGATTGGTATTCTATTTGGTTTATTGGACTCTATTTTCGAGTATAAATGTTTGGTTGTGTTGTTTTGCCGAAACTCAAGAATATTTTTACTCGTTTCCTCGAGTATAATGTTAAAATTTCTGTAGGCCCAAAATGGAAATTTTTTACTAGTTTCCACTCTTTACGCTTATAAATCCTGGTTGCTTGATAATTAAAAACTAATGAGGATCATGGGACCTCCCAGTTGGAATCAAATCATAACTGAGGTAAGATCAAACTAGAGTACAGGACACTCGAGTTTAGATATAAATAAAATGATTGCGCATTTGATTTAATACTTGATCTTATTTGATTTGATTGCTATGATTATTTAACTTAGCTGAGATAGAGCTTGTAGTGTAGTAAGTTTGACATTTAGTTTATTATTTCCTAGTGGACCAAGTTTTAACTTTCCTTAAACCCTTTCATTGCTTATTATCATTTTTTCTTGTGGAATAATCCTCGTGTCTTCTAGAATGGCACCTGGAGGAAAAGACACAAAGGAGAAAGAAGTTATCCAAGAGTCCAAAACTCATAACATAGGAATAACTGAGGGTATTGGCAGAGGTAGACGTGGCCGCCCTAGAGGAAGGGAATCAAAATGTGAATATAGAGGTAGAGGTGGAGTGGGAGCCACCAATTCGTCTAGAAAGGCATGTTGCAAGGAATGTGGTAGTTGATCGTGAGGTTCAACATTTGACCCAAAGAATGAGAGAAATGGAGTTAGTTATTGCTAAATTCCAAGATATGCGTCCTCCAAAATTCTTTGGAAATGAAGGTGGTGAAAAGGCAACAACTTGGCTGAAGAACATGAACTATTTATTTAATTTGGTGGAATACACTCCAGAGCTGATACTCAATTTAGCTATTTTCCAACCCAAGGATCGAGCACAACCGTGGTGGGAAGCCATAGAGGAAGAAATCTAGGAATCTGACCAGATAATTTCTTGGGAGGTATTCCCTACTCATTTTATTGAAAAATACTCGCCTGCATCTTATTATCCTGCTATTGAAGCCGAGTTCAATCAATTGGTTCAAGGAAATATTTCAGTTGGAGAGTATGCCTCTCAATTTTCTGCTCTTCTAGCTTACGTAGCTCATGTGTCTAATAGTGATCGATCCAAGATGTCGCATTTTATGCAAGGACTGAGCCAGATGATACATACGTTGGTTATGACTGGGGCACCAACTTCTTGTGGAAGATGTCGAGGTAGGCAACTTACTGCCCAGAGATTAGGAGTTCAAGGAGAATGCCATACATGTGGATTACCGAGACATTATGCGAAAGTTTGTCCTAATACGGGAACACAACTGAAACGACCTCTATTTTTTTTTCTAATCTTAAATCATAAATTCTAATAAAATAATTTAACATAATCTTTAAATCCTTAATCTATCTAGTTAGTGCGGAAACATAAAGGCCCTCGGGTATGTACTGCTGCACTCGATCCACTCAATCGTCACTGCCTCTCATAAATCATCAAATCATGCATCATACAAACCTAGTGAGTCTAAAGACTCAACACGTTCTAAACATGGATATAAAATAATACATATACAATCACATGCATTAAAATCATATTTTATTTAAAATATCTTTTGTACATAAATAAACCATTTAAAATCATTTAAGCATAATTAATTCATAAATTTTAAAATAATTTTAAAATAACTTTAAGCATAAATAAATCATTTACAAATCATTTAAATTATGCTTTGAGCATAAATAAATCATTTTAAAAATAGCTTTAATCATCATCATAAATCATATATCATAAAAATCATTTTATCATAAGCTTTCAATCATATATCATTTTGGGTGAAGTTTGATCCTTGAAAGTTATTAGCTTTTATCCTTTGATCGACTGCAGTCTTAGCTCCACATGGCCCATGGGGTTGTGCACTAGGCTCCACCATGGAAATACAATCTTCGGGGCTCCCTCGGGGGTTTTCGCCCACAGACAGGTTCCCTCTGGGCCTTCTCCCATAAATGGGCTCCCTCTGGGGCCTTCTCCCGTAAATGGGCTCCCTCTGGGCCTTTTCCCCTCACGAAATTCACATAAAATCATATATCATAAATCATATCTTTTGTCGCAGTCAATCCACATCCCTCAAAATATTTTTCCTTTCTTAAAAAATCATATAATAAGACAGCTTTTCAAAAATAGCATTTTAAACAGTAAAAATTGCACATATTTACAAGAAATCATAAAATACGTACTATCATCAAAATAATAATTTTAAATCATATAATATCATTTAACATGCATTATGATCCTTCGTGACGCTGCCAAGCGTTTACGTATTTTCCTAAGTGTAAAATTACTGTTTTGCCCCTGGACGTAAAAATTCTTGAATTTATCTTTTTCTCACTTTTAATGACATGAGATTATTATAAATAATTATTTAAGTTTAAATATAATTTTTCATAATTTTATGAAGCATAAAACTAGGCTTTTCAATTAATTCTTTAATTAACGTTTCGTGCGGCGATAATATCTCGGATAAATCCAAAACTCATTATTTTGATCCCAAATTTTAAACATAACGTTTTTAATATTTATTCTACCCTTCCAAATCATGAGCCACACCCGTGGATCCATGGATTCAATTTTTACTCGAGGACACACCGAGCCAACTCCTTATTTACTCGAGTCACGCCCGAGCCACCTCGAGCCAGACTCTAGCCAGCCCACCTAGGCACCCTCCTAACCAAGCCCAACCCAAAGAACCAGCCCATAGCTCACCCAAACTCTCCTGGAAGTAAGCTACCCAATATGCACATGAATGAACTCACGCATAAGAACTCCTAGTGACCCTAGGACTCCTCCAGCTGAGCCACCACCGAGCCCACCTGACCCTAACCATCCCTGGACCACGCCCAGACCCTACCCAGACTAGCCCAGACCCTGGAACCCACACAGCGAGCCACTTGTTCAGGAAACTAGCAGCTGCGTGTTCTTCACATCCACGCGCTTCTGGAATTGTAGCCTACTAGGTCCTACCACAACAGCAGCAACCAAGCCCATCACACCCCAGCCATCCCTAGACCTCGGCCAGACCTAATCCTGACCAGCACAAACCCCTGAACTCAATTAACACAAAAGGATCGACGTTTTGTGTGGACTGCAGAATGTGAATCAAGTTTTCAGACTTTGGAGGAAATGTTGCCAACAACTCAAGTGTTAGCTTTAACTTCAGTCTCAGGTGGATTTGTGATGTGTTCAGATGCTTCTCTATATGGACGGGGATGTGTTTTAATGCAAAATGGGCGAGTGATTGCCTATGCATCTTGTTAGTTGAAGCCACACGAGACTCGATATCCAGTTCATGATTTAGAATTGTTGTCATTGTGTTTGTGTTAAAAATATGGTGTCATTATCTGTACGGTGAATAGTTGGTAAATTTATTATGATGACAAGAGTCTTAAATATCATTTCATACATTCCGATTTGAACATGAGACAACGTCGTTGGATGGAGTTGCTTAAGGACTTTGATTGTGAGATTCAGTATCAACTAGGGTGAATTAATCTAGTTGCATATTCTCTTAGCAGGAATGTTCAAAACGCTATGGTGACATCTCTGAATATTTCTAAAGTTCTAGAGGACTTGGGAATGGATTTATCAAACCAATGGAGATTACTTTATAGTTTTATCTATAAAAATCGAGCCACGGATAATAACAAGCATCAAAACATCGCAGAGAACTGATCTGCGCAATCATAAATTGAAAGAATTGGCTCAAACAGATCAGTCAGATAAGTTCAGTGTTGCCTCAGATAGTAGTTTGCGCTTTAATGGGAGACTTGTGATTCCTAATTTGATAGATCTGAAAGAATCTATCCTACATGAAGCACATCTTAGTCGACATAGAATCCATCTAGGAAATCGAAATATGTATCATACCTTGAGAGCTCATTACTGGTGGGATGGTATGACGAAGGAAATTTCTGATCTTGTGGCTAAATATTTAACTTGCCAACAGGTTAAAGCTGCACGAATGAGACATGGCGGTATGTTACATAGTCTTGAAGTGACATAGTGGAATTGTGAGCAAATTGCTATGTATTTCGTGACACACCTACCTCATTCTAATCCTGATTTTTATGTAATTCGAGTGATTGTTGATAGATTGTCTAAATCAGCCCATTTTATTCCATATAACCGTAATTGTACTTACAAGAAAATGGAAAAATTTTACATTGATGATGTGGTGAGATTGCATGGTGTACCAATAACTATAGTATCAGACCATGATACAAGGTTAACTTCGAAGTTTTGGAGTATTTTGCAGTCAGCTTTGGGTTCAAAGTTGGCCATGAGCAATGCTTATCATCCACAAATAAATGGTCAGTTAGAAAGAACCATCCAAACTCTTGAGGATATGTTACAAGCAGTTGTAATGGAATTCAGGGGTGGTTGGCAAGAATCATTGTCTCTGGTCGAATTATCTTAAGACAATAGTTTTAAGACAATGATCGGTATTGCACCATTTGAAGATTTATATGGCAGCAAGTACAGATCTCTGATTTGCTGGGAGGATATAGGGGAACGACAGATGTCTAAACCAGAGTTAATACAAGAAATGAAATATAAAGTTGAATTTATCAGAAAAATAATGAAAGCAGCACAGGATTGTCAAGCGAGTTATGCTAATAAAAGCGTCAACCTTTAGATTTCCAGGTTAACGATTATGTTTTCTAGAAAGTATAGTCGTTTTGTGGTACTATGAGATTATTACGTAAAGGGAAGTTAGCTCCACGTTATATTAGTTTGTATGTGATTGTTGAGAGTATTGGAACTTTGGCTTATCATTTGGACTTGCCGCAGAGTTTGTCCTTGATACACGATGTGTTTCATGTATCTATGCTGCGGAAGTACAAGCCAGATCCGTCTCATGTTTTGAGTACTAAGGATGTGGAGTTAGATAGTTCCCAAAAATATGTTGAACATCCAATTCAAATTCTTAATCGCCAAGAGAAACAACTCAGGAACAAGATGATTCCTTTGGTCATGGTGCAGTGCAGTAGACATGGGAGGGAAGAAGCTACGAGGGAGTTAGAGGCTAGAATGTGTCGAGAGTTGCCTCACTTGTTTGAAAATATGATGAATAATTCCATGTACTCATATTTTCCTATTTATTATCAGTGCTAAATGTTTTAAACCACTTTATGTATATGTGTTGTGGATGCTAGATTTTGGGGACCAAAACTTTTATTAGGAGGGGATAATGTAAGAACCCAAATTTATTTATTCAATATTTGCTAAGAACTAGAAAACAATTAATTTAAAGTTCTAAATTAAAATAATTAAGCCAAATAAACTTAATTGTATGTTAAAAATATGTATTGGAAAATATCGGAATTGTAGACGATATTAAAATATATATTGTAGTTTTAAATCATGCGGGATTTGTAATATTTGGATCGGGTCACATTCTAGCTTTTTGGGCTAAATAATAAATGTGTGTATATATAATATTTGGAGCGGGTCACATTCTAGCTTTTCGGGCTAAATAATATATGTGTGTGTGTATATGTAAGGTCCAAAATTAAAATGACGTAATCCAACTGGATGCAAATCTAGGGAAAATGGAAAATAGCTAATTAAATAGTTTTAATTGTATAAATTGAATATGATGTGCATGGTTGCATTTATAAAATGTACTTTCTACACGAAGGCATACAAACTGTATTTTTAAAGGTTATTCGAGAGGCGGTCGAGGAAAGGAGGTCGAAGGCATAGAGAAAATATTTTTATTAAATAATTTTTTTAATTATTTAAAATAAGGTTGATGATTTACGATATTTTTAAGAATAAGGAGTTTTGAGATGATTTTATAGGCCGAATCGTAATTTTTAACGGTATTCGATTTTCGACGAAAATATGATTTTTTTTTAGAACTCAGCTAATATTTTCACAAACTTTCCTGTACAAAATATTTTAAATATGCACTAATGGGCTTAGTGGGCCTATTGTACCATGCTAATGGGCCTAGGCTTGTACACTTAATATTTATCAAATAGTTAAAGCCTAAACCCTCCCCATTAACCCCATAATTCCCACGCCCCTTCACCTCAATTGCAAGGACTCTCTCCTACCTCTCAACACAGCACACACAAAAACTTATCAAGGGAAAGCATCGGTTTTTAAAAGGGAATATCAGCCTAGGTATTTCTTCGTTGCCGTTATTCGCATCGTCAGTTTGTTTCGAGCGTAAAATACGCGAAGGCACGCCATCAACCTTCTTTTCTCATCTATCACACCATGTTACGTGTTTGAATTACGTTTGCATGAAAAACATTTTTACCTTGTGAATAATTTCGTTTTTAAGCTTTGATATGTCAACTACGTGTATGTTTATGCTTCAAAACTTGAAATATTATTGCATGAAGGGGCTGCCATCTTAGGACAATAAAAAGGTCTAATTTTGGAGAATTTAAGGGCCTATACAAGCACACACCACGGCTGCACACACATGGAAGGAAGATGAATGACAATTATTGCATGTTGTGTACAAGGGTTTTGTTGAAGGTGAACCATCGCATGGCTCGGCCAAGGCTTGATCAGTGTTGGGCCTAGACTTGTTTGGGTGTGAGGATTGCTAGGACTCAAGCAAGGAATCTAGGGAAGAGTCCAAGCGAGCTAGGACTCTTCCCTAGCCAACCGAGAACAACAGCTGGTGCATGGTGGATCGCCGCTTGTCCAGGGGTCAATGCTAGGTCTGACAGGGTCTAGTAAGGATCTAGAGGGTGAGGGCTCGGTGGTGGCTCGAATGTAGGAGTCCTAGCTGAGTTTAGAAGAGTCCTAGGTTGTGTTGCTAGGATCGCGCGGCTTCTGTGCATCGCTACTGGTTCTGCAGTGGGTTAGCTTGAGTCCAGGGTGTTCAAGAAGGTCCCTAGAGGGGCTGGTCAGGGGCTGGCTTGGGGAGGCTCGGGTGTGGCTCGAAGAAAACAAGAGATGGCTCGAGGCTTAGCATTAGGGTTCGAATATTAGGTTTTAAAAGGTTAAGGCATGAAATGTGGGTCCACGGGGTGGTTCATGGTTCACAGAGGTAAATTATGCATTAAAAAGTCTATTTTTAAAATTTAGAATGTCATATTAAAGTTTGAATGAATTCTGGATTAAAAAGATCAACGGATTAATAATTATGAAATTAAATCTAAAGCCATAAATTTAAGCTAAATAAAAATATTAGAAATTTAATTTAAGTTTAAACAATTATTTTGGATGGTCAACTTTCAATGAAAGTGAGAAACAGTCCAAAATCGAGAAATTTTACGTCTAAGGGTAAAACAATCATTTTACACCTGAAAAATAGTAAACTTCCTGGAAGTGCACTGAATGCTGTAAATAATGATAATATGCTTATTTTAAATGTTTATGAAATTTTTTTACGATGAAACGATAATGCTAAAAGATATGTTGCATGCTTTGTTTAAAAGAAAAATGAATATTATATGCTTGAATTTTTATTAGTGATGAAAATACGAAAAGTTGAAGGAGGGGAAGTAATTGTGATTGATACAATGATTATGATGATATGTAAGGCCATGGCCCAGTTGACCGGTGAGAGTGTCGCTGATAGAGATACAAACGATCCAAACCAAACCAAACAGCATCAGGCTGGAGCTTATTTTTTTTGAGGCTCGAGCTTGATTCGAGCTTCTATTATCAAGCTCGAGCTTGGTTTGTATTGAAATTACTGAGCTCGAGAAAAGCTCGATCTCGGCTCGTTAAAAGCTCATTTGGCATGTTAATCAAGCCAGGCTCGAGTTTGATTCATTAATAGCTTGCTTAGCATGATTAACAAGCCTGGCTTGAGCTCGTCCCGTTTTCGAGCTCGTTAAGCATAAAATTAGTCTCGATTTTGAGTTTGAATCGAGCTTGTTAAAAATTAAATATATTTATAAACTA
Organism: Primulina eburnea; assembly: GCF_022965805.1. Classification (NCBI taxonomy): domain Eukaryota; kingdom Viridiplantae; phylum Streptophyta; class Magnoliopsida; order Lamiales; family Gesneriaceae; genus Primulina; species Primulina eburnea. Next base: position 32,471,044 of record NC_133105.1, on the reverse strand, counting down.
ATTTTAAATTAGACATTAAAATGTAAATTCATTCATAAATAACCAAAACGACACAAATAAGAGCTAAAAAAACATAAATCAGCATATTATTGAACATTCCAAATTCATGTTTGCGAGCCACCTAAACGAGCCTAGCTCGAGCTCGAGTACGAGCCACCTAAACGAGCCGAGCTCGAGCTTGCGAGCCTATTATCAAGCATGTTTGCGAGCTCACGAGCCGAATATCGTTAGGCTTGAGTTTGGTTTGATTAACTTTTCCAGATGAAAATCGAGCTTGGGCTTGGTTTTTTATGATTAACAAACAAACTCAAACGAGATTTTTATTGAGCCGAGCTTCGAATAGCTCGCAAACGTTTTGGTTCATTTACATCCCTAGTCGCTCATGTCCCTGCCGCCTAGTTTTCTGGTTACAGGTAGAAGGATCCAACGACCTTTAGCTGATACAAAAGTCACAATTAATGATCTGAATTCAACAAAAAGTAAAACATATACGTAAATGATGAAAAGGAAATGTTTATGATGAAAGCAAAATCGTTTAAGTTTATGCATGTTTATGAAAAGTTATATTACGTAAAAGTATTTTCAATGTTGCATGTGAATATATATGTATTACTTTCTATCATGGTTATGGTTTGCTGAGCCAATAAACTCACTAGGTTTGATCGATGCAGGTGAGATTGATAGTGATACTGTTGAGGGACTTGATGGTTGATCTTACTCGAATGAAACCGAGCTTGTTTAAGCTCGTCCATTTCTTTTTACCTGCTACGTGCGAGATTATGCTCCATTTCCAGCCTTTCTTCTTGCTTCTTTGTGTACTTTAAGGCTTGAAGATCTCATTTCCAACTCTATTTCAGTTTTTAGGTGTTGATTGAATGTAATCTCTAAGCCTTGGTTTCAATTTTGTTCATGGAAGTAGATGTTGGGTTCTGTTTCGAGTTGCAACTTTTGGCTTTTGATATCCATGATTTTTTTTGTGTTGTGCACTAAGCTTCTCGACTTGTCGTTCAAATATAACGTGTATATCTATTTGGTAGCTTTCTGTAGCCGCAGGAAAAATGTAATTTCAATTAGAAATGAATTTGATATGATTTTTTTACAAAAAATGTGTCAAAATCAAACTCTTTGCTTGAGCTATGTTGAATGGTTACAGCAATTCGAGGTTATGATCTTGGTGAAATTAGATTCTAGAATTTTGGTTCACATGAAGGCTGTAGAGCTATGTGTTTTCTTGGTAATGAGACTTGAATCATTAACTTCCATTAAGATTTGAAATAGTTACGCTCGTTTTATTGAAACGGCTTAGTTATAGACTTCTGCCCGCGATTGCATGAGTAGCATCGTGTTCTTGTTAATTTGAGATTACTCTACTGATATTCTGAAAATGGTTCTTCTAGAAAAACTTAGATAGTGAGTTTTCTTTCATTTCCAATTGGCGGATAATGATCTGAGTCAATAATGAGTTAGATATGAATTTTATACTCATAAGTATTGAACCTCAAACTGTCACATAACTTATTTCTCATGGTTTCTGGTTTTGGGCGTTTTTCATTGTCGAGAAATTGAATCTATTTCTGATGTTTTCTAATGAAATATTGGAGTTTGAATTAGGATTCCATCCATGTCCGATAAGTGTATTTTTGTTATGTTTTGGTTGAGTTATGAGCTTAATACCGAGCTTATGTACAATCTAGAATTAGCAACTTGTATTTGTCTAGGAGTTGAATATTTATTTGATGGAAATAAATTATTTGCCACAGGTTTTAGTAACAAGGAAGCGCCAAGGAGTTCATAAATTATTGTGGTAATATAATTTGAAGGTTATGGTATTGTTTAATCGATTCCTTATACGCCTATAACGACGTGTAATTTAATTGATGTGAAATGATTGATTCTATGGGAATTATGTGTTTATGTGCTCTTTGTGCTATTTGAATATATTTTAAAGATTATTCCTCAATTTTTAAAATAAATATGATTATTAAATATATTGGGATAATCTGTAGATTTATATCCGTTGCTGATCATGCATTCATATCGAGCCATGACTCTGTTGTTCTCGAGATTTCTGTTTACTCTTGGATGAGTTATTTTGAAATCAGAGCGCATGGGGTTTAAGTGTCACACCTCTGATGACTAGCGGAATGCCCGAGCAGTTCAGTACCCCTAACACATATGTGGAGGGCCGATGGCGTATTTGACACGTCACATCCCTACCACATGTGGCCACAGTTGTTGCTATCGTTTCTTTGGATCCAGTTTGATACCTGAGATTATTTTGTACCCTACATGCATTGCATTCCATTGATTTCATTGCATGTCATTTAGATATGTTGTAATTTATTTGATCTTCGTATTGGGTTCGACACCTGTCCCTCGGGGCTGTTGTGGTTTGTTCTGTGATTCCATAGCAAGTTTTACAGGTTGTTCTGATGCAGCAGGCGGAGATTCTGCTAGTTGAGCCTAGTGAATCAGTTTGAGTTGGGATTCTCCAGATATATATACGATATATTGAGTCATTTGCAAAGGAGATGCCTCGTGTTGTTGTATGTTTGTATTCTTGAGTGTTGGATTTTTTTTTGTGTTATCGAGGCTAGCTGGCTCTGCATGTGATTTGCATTTTGTTTGGTTTGTTGGAATCTATTTTCAAGTATAAATGTTTGGTTGCATTGTTTTCATTTTTTTCTATGTTATCGTATTTACGGGGAGGTAATGATGAAATTTCTACAGACCTAAATGGAAAATTTGTATTCGTTCGCTAATAAAACCTGGTTGTTTGGTAGTTAAAAATTAATAAGGAGCACGGGCCCTCACACGGACGTTCCGAAACGTCATATTGTCCGGATCAAATAATTTATGAATTAAACTTAATTTTATTTTCATGACAATGGAACTCCGGCAGCTTCCTTTTGGTGGTCACTAAATAAACCTCCGAATTAACGCAATAGCTTACATTTGTAGTAAACTCAATTTAAGCATTGGTATTAATAAGAACAAATCATATATGTAAGTTCCATGGGCCTGACCCTTTTGGGTCTTGCAATAACAGCCCTCATGATAGCTCATTTGACACTTCCTCAGATAACTCCACAACTAGTTGTGGAGTACGTTGCTCCGCAAGTTTTGAACTAAAGACCTCGTCCAGGATATAAATATTTGGATTAAAGAAACCTGGTACTCAATTGGTACCAGGTTTATTTAATCCAAGTACTTATGGCTTGTAAAAGGTCTTGGGTTCGAACCTGGGGAGTAACATACTCTAAAGCCAGGTGTGGGAGTTCTGTGAATAGGGTGCCATGAGCTTTTTTGAGGGCTGTTTTGGATTAGAGAGAACTTCCAAGTACTTATGGCTTGGACAAAATTCTTGGGTTCGAGACTGTGGAGGCACATACTCCACAGCCAGGTGTGGAGAGTTCTATGATTAAGGTTTCATGGGCTATCACGATGGCTGTGATTGTAGGACCCAAAAGGGGTAGGCCCATGGGCCTTACAATATAACACTTTTAGGATTTTATTTTGTCACATTCATGCTTATCTTACCTCTATATTCCAAGATTTATGTTTATATCATAATATTTTTTTATTGCTTGTAGGTTTGACCAAATGTGCAAAAATTTTAATTTTGGAGATAAGGTCAACTAATTTAATGGCAAGTAGGAAGGATTATCGATAACTGAAGGAAATAATTAATGAAAATATTTTTCTATCATCCAAGAATATATATCGAGGAAGTTTTATTATCTTGTAATAAATTTTTGCTATAAATCTAATTTTTATAAAATTTGAAGTTGCCAAGATGGAGTCTTGCAAGAAGGACAAAAACAGGAAAGGTCCTAGAACAAGGCGTGACCATGTCTTGTGTCTGCTTCACTTTTGACTTGCCTTGTATCTGGTTCACTGTACGAAGGAGCTCGAATTTATTGATAAAAATATGATATTTTAAAAATCTTAATTGTGGTAATTGATTTGTTGAATATTTTGGAGATAGGAAAACTTTTAAAATTAAGATGAAGAAATATTTGATAGAGTTTTTATAAAGAAAAGGACTACAATCTCGGAGGAATTTTCATCATTGAGATGTGAAGAGCAAAGAGGAGAAGACGCACTGGACGAGAAAATTCACGCGCCATCGTTAAGATTTCTTATTTTTATTTGTATTTCTTTAATTTCATGAATTCAAACCTTAGATGTTTGTCTATTTTTGATTTTATGCAATATTCGTCTTATGACTAGGAATACGATAGGTACAAACTTGTGATCGTTGTTTGCATATTGGATTGATTAGACTTTTGATATATTTTATGTTATTGATTGATATTTGAGTAGATCTCTTGCATTTAATTTGAATAATTAATTGCATGTTTGTTGTTTTCTCTTAAATCGAAAGAGAATAGATTGGAAATTGCTTTAAAAATATTAAACAACCCATGGTTAAACAGCTTAGAATAGTTAGGGGTTGTATACCGTACCGTACCATATCGTACCGAAAATTATATCGTATATCCTACCAAAAAATACAGTATAATCAAATTCCTTTTTCGGTATATCGAAATTTCGGTACATATAACTAGCATACCGATTACACCAAAATTGTACGGTATATTGAGATTTTGGTACGGTGTTGGTATATACCATTTTATACCCAAAAAATCTTATAATTGTAAAATTTTATAAATTTATTGTTTCAAAATATTATATATATATATATAATATATATATATATATATTCAATATTTCGTTATTTTAGTATATACCGAAAATTTCAAATTGCATACTACTACCGTACCGAAAAATTTGGTATTATTACCATACCATATAAAATTATTCGGTCTGCAGAAAATTCGATAAATTCGGCATTTTTCGGTACGGTAATCTTGATATACCAAAAATTCGTTATTTTTTCCCTCCATTAAAAATAGTATTTGGTTTCAGTGTGTGATTTTAGGAAAAGAGTTGGAATTTCATAGTTTTTTAATGCGTTTTATTTATTTATATTCTATTAGAAATATTTGGACTGTTAAAAAAATATGATTATTAATTATAGACATAGATGAATAATAAAGATATGGAATTTCATAGTGACTTTAGAATAATCATTGTTTGATCAAATTCAATAAGTGTCAATAATTGATGTTTGGTAGCATTGTGTTTGATATCCTAGTAATTCAATAATACTATCTATGGGAACGCCTTGGAATCCATCCAACTATATTATTATTTGACCTAGTGCACTTGCTAGTTTTCCCAAAAAAAATTGTCGATCAAGTTTTTGGTGCCATTTTCGGGGACTATTTGTTTAATATTATGATTGATTATTTCTTTCATCTGGTGGTTTAGTTGGGCACTTTGTTTTGATTTCAGGAGCTTTTCTCATGTTATATGAGCTGTGCTCAAGACATTAAAAACATCGTGCCACTTGATTTTGATATTGAAAACACTCTTCGACGTATACGTAAAGCCCAGAGGCTGAATAACCTGGCTCTTGAGTTTGAATCTGATTTGGAATTTGACACAGACGGTAAGGAAGATTATGTAGAGAGTTCTAAAGATATGGCTAGAGAAGAAGGTAATCAAACTCTGATGGAGCTTCATCGACCAATGGTTGGAGGTTATGGGTCCAGCATTGTTCGCCCAACAATTAAAGAAAATTCATTTGAGCTTAAGCTAACCATCATCCAAATGATTCCACTTCAAGTCAGATTTGGGGGATTACCATCTGATAATCAAAATGAAAATCTGGAACAATTCTTGTCGATCTACGATACCATCAAATTCAATGGTGTAAGCAATGTTGATATTTGATTGAGGATATTTCCGTTTTCACTGCAAGGTGAGGCATTGGAGGGCTTCGTGATTTACCAGCGGGTTTTATCACAACATGGGATGGGTTGGTTGAGGACTTTCTGAACATGTATTTGCTACCAACTAAGATTACACAACTGCAAATTGATATCACATCTTTTAGGCAGAATGATGGGGAATAACTGAATTCAGCATGGAAAAGATTCAAAAAGATATTGAGAATGTATCCTAGACATGGGTTCTCAACTAACCAACAAGTTGAGACTTTCTATTACAGGGTGGATCCATCAGTGCAATCTATGCTTGATGCAGCTTCCAATGGCATTCTATATAGAAAGACACCAGCAACGCTTGAAATCATATCAAATATGGCTGAAAGTAATGTGAGTTTGCAATACATATAAATTTCAATTTATTAGTCGCGACACAAAATTCAACATGGAATGAACAGATTCGTTTTGGCTCGATAATTTCGCACCAAACAACTAGACAAGCTCACAACAAAAAATATGTAACATGCAAAAAATATCATTATCTCCCGATAACTCACCTTCTTCTCATGAAGAATGTCTGAATGAATATAATGTACAAAAGCAACAACCAACAACTCTTAAAATTTGATATTAATATCCCATCGGCATCTCTCGACCACACATGGCAAAAAATTAAGAAAATAATACTTTTAACATAAAAAAATATTTTTCCATGATTCAAGTCGAGTCGAAGATCTATCTCACAAAATCGATCCGTAAAACCGTCTTATATGAATTTTTGTACGCAAAAAAAAAAAAATTCTTTCAACTCTAAATTTGGTTTTTTTATGTCCTATTAGCCAATGGTTGGGAAAGTGAATGGACGCAAGCCTAATTTAGATTGGGCCAATAAAAGTCACGCTCCTGAGCCACATGTATTGTGAAATGAGAAGAGTCACGAACCCAGCTCAGATAGTAATGTTGAAACGACATTAACTTCTAAATTCATTTAATTTATACTATTTTTTTTTCAACTTTAAAAATTCCTACGACATGCATAATTTATTAATCACAAATAAACTAGATTAATTAATCAAATAAATAAATTTCATACTATCCAGACTCGTTCATGCGGAAGAAGTAAATAAAGCAGTAAAAGTGTAAAATTTAAACTCAATAAATTCTAGCATCCTAACAGTCTGTAAATAAAAAGCAATAATCCATAAAATCATTAAAATCATTAACATATGTGGAATTTTAAGGTCCTCACGCATGCACTGTTCCTTTCGGATGGATCGATAATCCGCACCTCACGACTCAAAATCATTATCATCACCTGGAACCATTCAAACCTAGTGAGTCTAATGAATCAGCATGCTCAAACATAATATAGCAAATACATAATTATACAATCACATGCATATAAAAATACTTTTTCTAAAAATATAGTTTTCATGCAAGCATGAACCCCTCAAAAATATGCAACTTTATAAATCATGCATAAATATAAAATTTTCCATAAAATAACATTTTTAATTGAAGTCTGATCCTTGATAGTGATAACATTTAGTCAATTGATCAATCTACAAACCATAATATTTGCCGTCGGGTTCAACGTCCACTTGTTCGACGATCCCTCCGACTATCATAAAATAACTTCATCGTTCACTTCATTAACGAATCCATTATCATTGAGATTCTCATCCCCTTTTCGACGATTCACTCCATTGTCATTGCAAGGTCACGATTTCCATTTTCAATTACCATTTCATGAAAACATGCATAACTTTCTATATTCTGTAAAACTTCAAAAAAATTGCTTATACCATTCGTATATGTCGCGTCGCGACTTCTAAAAATAGCATAAACATGTCGATACATTAAAACTTCTGAAAAATACCATATGCGATGCATATATTTTAAAACTTCTAAAAATAGCATTTAACATGATATGGATTTTTTAGGAAGTTGCAAACCGCCCTCGACTTTCCTCGAACAAACTGCAAACGATTCAAGTCTATACTAACCCGGACGACCCCTGACTTAATGGCGACAACTCGATTCCAAAATTTTAAAAATACAAAAAATGTTTAGAAGCTTGCTGGAAATTTCACCTTAGGGCCTACATTTCAAAAACGATTCGATTCGCTCATCGAACGACTCTTTTACCTTAGTTTTCGCGTTTCGGCAAACAAATGACCAAACTACCCTTCTGAATCGAACCAACCCACGACCAATCCTTATTAACATCCAAACACCCAATTTAATCTACTTTAAGTCCCCAAACACAGGAGAAAACCGAAACAAGAAGATGAGTTTTAACCTAGGCCCAATTTGACTCTATTTTGACATGTTAACGGACCACAACTTGAAACAACCCTGAACCAGGCCCGAGAGCTCTCCTTATACCTAACTAAGACCATGATTAGGACCTTTTCGACTCAGACCAGACACCCTAAGCCCTAGATTCCATGCACCAGTAGCTCACTGCAAGTGCCCCTTGCGCGTAATAGGGTCTCGAACGCTCCAGCAGCTGCTACAGCCTTTGGCTCGACTCTTGGCTCACACCAGCCCCTCTCCATGACCCTAAGGAACATCCCTAGCCCCTAGTCCAACCCTTTCCACTGTCCCATGGCCCTCAGAACAGCAACCCAAAATAGCCCACAAGTGCAGATTTTGGAGTTACGGTCCCAGCGCTATACCAGCCTGACCAAGCCCTGACCGAACCCTTCTTAGACCTTTCTAGGACCCTAAACCTTTCCTACAGACCTTGGTTAAGACCCCATGCAGCCCCCCTTAGCCGTAGGGACCCAAAGCCGCCTGCCCTTCCTCTCGACCTGCATGTAGTTGTATAGCCCTTGCGACCTCTCTTTTTGAATTTTGTCTCCTCAAAACCTACTCCTAAACCTTTAGATCGAAACTGGAATCCATTGTTTTGCATCTCTCCTTCAACAATTCTCAAAAACGTCAAGAATTTATTTATGAAAACATGAGATGACATTTATAAAACTTAATATCATCGTCTTGAATTTTCATTCATAAATCGATCACATACAATAATATAAAGTGTGGTGCGTAAAGAAAGGTTTAAAAAATCCCTTGATCGTTTGTTCTTATGAATAATGAGCGCCGTCGTGACGAGAGAGAAACGGGACTCGAAAATTCCTTGCTCTCTTGGCTGTGAAACTTTCGGCTACCTAGTGTAAGGTTTAGAAAATTCGAACTACGTTACCTGACTGCATGCAATCTAGAATTTTTAACTAAACTAAGTTTTTAATTATTTTAATGAATTAAATACTTGATTATTGCATGGATATGTGGTTTAGTTCATGGTTTATTTAAAGTCTCATGCATTAGGGCTTTTATTTGCATTTCGCACTCGAAAGAGGAACAGAGACCAGGATAATTAAGAAATTTTTTTGATTAGATAATTAATTTTAATTATGTAATATAAGGTGTATTTAGGTGAGATATTCGAAAATTGGCAGTATTTTTACTCGTCGGGACATTTTTTTAACCGGTACGCAGAATTTAACAGGTCGGGGACTTTTTGAGGGTTCGGGCAATAATTTCTAAAACGTACCAAAAAGAAATATTTTTCGGGATTGTTTTGGGGATTAATGGGATAATTTTATTTATTAATGGGCATAAAATCATTTGTACCCCTTTAATTTTTATTAAAAGCCCATTAGTGCATAATTATATCACTAATTCACTATCCAAAACCCTAACCCTACACACTAATCACACGGCCACCCCTTCCCTAGCAGCAACAGCCTCCCATTCAAAATTTTCAACAGCCTCACTTCATGTTTCTCTTAATTTTTCAAAGAAAAATCCTTCCCCTCCTCTCCGATGCATGTTCTACGTATAGATCTTCAAGTTTTCGAGCGTATAAACACAAAGACAAGCCATGAATCTTATTTTTCTCATCATTCATGCTATTTATTGCTAATGTGTGCGCATTTTCATGATAAATTAATTGATCTTTCAAGTGGTGTCCTTTTTGCAAAGTTTTGACATGAAACATGCACATACCTTAATGTAACTCACATTTTTTGTTATCCTTGTGTAAGGGGATATGCGGCCATGCATGGCTTGATTCTAGCTATAGGTCTAACCAGATTGGGTCTATGACAGGGCTGAGAAAGGACCGTGAGCCGCTGGTCCTGAGTTGGGGAAGATCGAAGGGGTCAAGTGTAGGTGATCCTCGTTTCTTTTGTGTTTTTCGGGCATTACCGTGATCCTGCATGCATGGCTGGTGGTTGATGGTCCAAATAGGTTCAAAAAAAGGTATTCGTGGTCCTAGAACGTCAGGTTAAGGGCTGGACACGTCGGTTTTTAGGCTAGGATTGGATATGGGACCGCTAGGGTTTTGGGGTATGCACGTATAGAAATTCCAGCAAATTTCAGGCATTGTTCGTAGGTCCTAAGGTGTCTGGAACAAGTGGTTTAGGGTGTGGTCATGTTGTTTCGATTCATGGTTTATGTTGGGAAACGTTTGGTAGAATTTCGGGTTGATTCGTGTTAAAACCGGGACCCCGGTCCAAGTTTTAAAACGAATCGTATAATTTATGAAACGAGTTTGAGTTTACGTCTAAGAAACAAGTATAAATTTTTTTGAGGTGCTTTAATATGTTTGGTTGGCTTCGGGTCGAAATCTTGAAGTCCAGGGTCAAAATGGTCATTTTGCACAGGGTCGAGTTAGATGTTCTGGCAGAGCTCTGATCACAATTTGACATGTTTTAAGTTTTTATGTTATCACAAACATGAATTTTATGGAAATATGAAATATACGTTGCATGCTTGGTTTAATTACGTATATGCATGATTTTTATAATTGATGAATACGATGACATGTTTTTGGAGGAAGGGATTTGGTTGTGAATAGTATGATGACACAATAATACGATGACATGTAAGGCCAAGGATCAGTGGATGGGTAATACTATCGTTAATGTTCCCGCCGTCGGGTATCGCAGTTATACGTAGATGGATCCATCGACTAATACGATGATAAGAAAGTTACAACTAATAAACGAAATTAAATAAAGAAAATTGAACATGTATATGTTGATCCGATGCTATATGGACATGTTTATGCTTTGACACGTCATATTTATGCTTTCGTCTTTGTAAGATCATGAAATGTATTTTATTACAGTACTTTTCTCAATACATGTTATGTATATGTACTTGTTATAATGATTCAGGTTTGTTGAGTCTTCAGACTCACTAGGTGTAAATGATGCATGTGAGCATATTGATGAGGAGACTGGAGGCACCGAAGACTGAGGAGGTCGAGTTGGATGTCGCACGCTAACCCGAGGACCATACTTTTTCCACACATTATGTTTTGAGTTAGGAGTGAGCATGGATATTTTCATACACTTTCTTTTATATTTTGATGGTTGTCAGGATTTTCGCAGGTTTCATTTTTGAATTATTTTAAACGAATGTTCTTGGTTTCTAAAAATGTAATTTTCTAAAATTATCTTGCAAAAAAAAAAATTTAATTTCTAGTAGACGTTTCAATTTGTATCAAAGCAAGGGTCCTGTATAGGGTTGTTCCACCGCCAGCTTCAGCAGCTCAGTCTTCAAGCCTCAAGTCTGTAAGTTTAAATTTTTTAATGCTATCACCTACATGTTTACATGATATATGATTTAAAACAATTTACTGTATACGTTTATCTATTTACATGATTTAAGGATTAAATTTTTTGAAAACTATATGAAATTGCATGATGGGTTACGTTTAGAATTTGAACTATACTTAGATACTATGTGTGGGGACCTGGACGCTAATCAAGTTCTTAATCATCATTGAGAAAATTTAATCAATTACAATAATCAGGGTCTAAATATTTTTTTATATACAAATATCAAATGCGGAACGTAATAGAATTCATTCGATTATATACATCGAAAGCAAAGTACAATTCTTATACTATATACAATCAATCCAAAATAAGGTTTAACGACTACATATCAAGTGTTCAACCCTATCTCTAATCAAAGTCCGTAATCTCCACTCTAATCACGATCTCTCTTTATCTCCTCGACCATGAACCTGTCCCACCTGTTGCCATGCACACATACAAACACGACAACATCCGGATAACTCCGGTGAGAAATACATCCCAGTATAAATCAACGAAACATGCAATCATATTAACAATGTAAAATCATGTAACAGATATCAATAACATGTATCAAAATCTGAAACATAACCAATATAAAATCGTTAATCAGACTCGTGACTCCACGTCTCAGACTAGACTCAATCCTAATCTAGGGATCCGGTTTCCAGACGTTGGTATTCCATATCGAATATCAGTAATAGAAGAAACTCCGAGTCTATTCAAAATTGATATAACCAAACATCCGGTGTCTTGACCTATCCGTCACAGACTTTGGCACTTTCGCCAAATCACTATCCTGTGACAATTTGCAATGTGCCAGTGACTGATTCCATCACTATCTGGCACCTATGTCACAAGATCACTCGTCTAATACATGCTTTCTATAAATCAATAGAACAAGCATATCAATTCAAATCAATGCACACAATAACAATAAGTATGTGATTTAGGGAAACTCCAAGTATATCATACTCGAGTCGTTCTCCCGGTACCACATTGACTTATACTTTTTTCTTCTCGGTCTGACGAAATCAAAGTTTCGAATTCAAATCTGCCCATATCAAATCTGAAATGACCATATCGAATAAGCACAATGTCAATATACAACTCAATTCAAGACATGTTCTGATCAATACACAAATCAAGACATAATATGATCAATGTCAACGATACGACGATACAATCTCAATCAATAACGAATCTTATTCATATCAATCTACTGATGTTTCGACGGCATAAAAATATAATCTCAATAACCCCGTCAATTTCAACATCACACATATAATAACACAGGCTCATAATCAATATCAGTACAACCCATAATCTTAACAATAACAGATCAAAATATCAAATATGTACAATCTCGCAATACCAGCAGTACAATATCAGTATATATGAATCAACAACTCATCTGATCCAAATCTGAATAATATCAATATACCGAGCAATACAATATCAATCAGATATCAATCTCAACACCTCATAATTGATAACAACACAAATCTGATATCAATTCGATCTAATCACAATCAAATCGATTCTGAAAATTCATAATAATTTCATACTGTATCTGTTCTTCGAGTAGTTTTCGATTATACGATGTCTGATATCGCAAGAACAACATATATTAATCACATCTGATTCTGACATTACCATAATTTTAAATCATATCCAAAACGTAAGAAAATTATGTCCAGTTGAAGCTCTCTCCGATAGAAACTCAGTACTGAAGTCCGATTAAAAATCTAACGGACGGATCGTTCACAATTCACAAATCTTCACTACAAAAGGCATAAGGATTTGGAGCTTTCTCGATTTCATTCTTCTGAATTATATAAGGATAATATGTATATGTATATATATATATGTATATATCAGTTGCACGGTGGAGAACAAGCGTCAATTTTTCATTCTGCATGACTCGTGCATATTGGTGTCCTAGTCCCGCGCATATGCGCGAGACCTACTGTCTCGGCAGGTACCCTTCTCGGCAGCTCGCGCATATGCGCGCCCATCTTCCGCGCATATGCGCGAGGTTCTCTAGAGATGAATTTGGCTCATCGCACAGCTCACGCATATGAACGCACACATCTCGCGCATATGCGCGAGGTCTACTGCCACTGTCGCGCATATGCGCGGCTCCTTGTCGCGCATATGCGCGAGGTGTTCTGGCCTCGCACATATTTCGTGTTTTCCTCCATCTTTTCCGACTAATCCTTTGTATCTATAATTACATTAATTATCACCCAATCATTTCAGATTAACAGGATAAAAATCTCGGGCCTTACACTATGCCTCCCAGCCGCACCCCTAGCACTGACAGGAAGGATGATACTTCCGAAGGTGGTAGAGGCCTCCCATCACCTCTAGGAGACGCAGCGTCCCCAGTCCTTGAGGCTATTGCTAGGTTTATGGAGCAGCACAACAGGCTCCAGAACTAGACAGACATCTATGAGCAGTTTAGACGACTCAACCCGAAGGAGTTCGGAGGTACTACTGACCCTTTTGTAGCGGAGGGTTGGATACGGTAATTGGAGCTACACTCAATATTTGTAGATGAGGGATGGCGACCGGGTGAGGTGCGCCATTTACATGCTGAGGGACGACACATCTCTATGGTTGGAGGGAGCTGCTCATGGGGTGGACTTGGCTACTCTTACTTGGAGCCAGTTCAAGGATATCTTCTACAACAAATATTTTCCAACAGATGTCAGGGGACGCCTGACGAGGGAGTTCATGAGTCTCCGACAGGGGCTCATCTGTGGCAGAGTTCATCAGGAAATTCGACAGGGACTGTCTCTTTGTGCCCCTTATTGCGAGGTATGCCGCTCAGAAGTTGAGGCATTTCATGGAGGGCCTCAGACCCACATTGCGTGGGGATGTTATGTTGATGAGACCGGAGAGCTATGATGAGGTCACCGATTGTGTTTTTCAGGTGGAGCAGGCTCTGAGGGACATTGATATGGAGCTGCAGTGCAGATCCAGTCTAGGTCACAGCCACAAAAGAAGCAGTTTACAGGGCCAACAAGGCATCAAGGGCAGCATAATCCCCAGGGACAGCTTAAGATGCCCACACAGCAGCGGCCACCATAGGCACCAGGGGCTCCAAAGCTGGAGGAAGGACAGCCGTGCAACAAATTACACTATGACAAATGTATGTGGGGAACCTTCAAATGCTTCATATGAAAAGAGGAGGTCAAAAAGAAGGGGACTGCCCTAGGAACAAGGGCCCCACAAATGGCAGGGCCTATGTGATGCACATAGAGGAGGCAGAGCCATAATCTACACTTATCACCGGTAACCTTTACATTTAAAATTTTTATTTACCGCCTTGATTGCATGAATTATTTTGTTGATTGTGGGATTTATTTTCAGATCGAGAACCTAGGATAAATTATGTTGCATGCTATAAATAGTTGGACTTAAGGATTGAATTGAATTCATAGAGGGTATTAAAGACCCAAAAAATGAAATTACGGAAATTAGATGGACCTAATGGAAAAAATTCGGAAATAGAGGGTTTGTTTCGATTATTTTGAAAATTTTGGAGGGCCAAGGTAGTAAATTTTTTAGAATTTTAAGTTTTAAATTGACTAAATTCGACATTTCATGAGGAATAAGATGCAATATTCGAAAATTTCAAGGGACAAAGTTTTAAGAAATTAGAACTTTAGGGTTCAATTTGTAATTTCCTAAATTTTTGGGGTTAAATTATAAATTTTGATGGGACACTAGAAGTAAATCAGTGATTGATCGAGGATTTTGTTTTAATTACTAATAGAAAAATCTCTTAAGTTTCAACATGATCAGATTTTATTGTATATTTTGTCGCAGGAAGGATATATATTTCAGGTGTAGTCATGTATGCATTGCTAGATTCCAGAACTACACATTCATTATCCGAGTCATTCGTCAAGCGACTAGGAATCATACCAGAGACTATGGATTTGGGATTCAGAGTTTCGATTCCATCCGGAGATCAAATGTTTACAACCCAAATAATTAAGAGATTGGAACTTCGGTTGCTACAAAATTGCGGTGCAAGCAGACCTGATTTTTCTACCGTTACTGGAGTTCGATATTATTCTTGGTATGAACTAGCTTTCTTCGAATGGAGCTACTATTGATTTTTTATAAAGATCAGTATCTGTACGATCGGCCAGCGGTAAGACATTTATTTTTGAGGCAGCAAGACACCAACAGATACCACACATCATTTCGTGCATCTGTGTTAAAAAGCTCAAGAGGAGAGGCTACCAAGCATTTTTTGCGAGTATTGTGAGAGTGATTGAGCTAGTCAGTCAAAGGCTAGTGGACGTCGAGGTGTTCAAGGATTAACCTAGTGTTTTCTCGGACGACGTGTTAGGCATTCCACCAGACAGAGAAGTGGACTTCTCTACCGAGTTGTTGCCAGGTATAGTGTCAATCTCTAAGGCATCCTATTTTCTAGCACCTACAGAGATGACAGAGCTGAAGGAAAAGATACAGGATTTGTTAGATAGGGGTTTCATTCGCCCAAAATTTTCTCCATGGAGCGCAACTGTACTGTTTCTTAAGAAGAAAGACGGCAACATGAATCTTTGCGTTAACTACATAGAGATGAACATGTCCGATTTAGATACCACCAGCTGAAGGTGAGAGAGTCTGATGTGCATAAGACAGCTTTCAGGACGTGTTATGGGCACTATGAGTTTATGGTGATGTCCCTCGGACTGACGAAGGCGCTAGTGATCTTCATGGATCTCATGAATCGCGTGTTTCAGCTGTATTCTAACTCATGACCTCGAGGTGGTAGAAGTGGTATTCGCCTTGAATTTATGGAGGCATTATCTGTATGGAGAGAAGTGCAGGATTTTAACCTATCACAAGATCCGAAGTACTTCTTCACGTAGAAAGAACTGAACATGAGATAGTGGAGGTGGCTAGAGCTAGTAAAGGATTATGACTTTGACATTAGCTACCATCCGATTAAGGATAGTGTGGTTGCAGATGCCCTGAGTAGAAAGCATACAGTGATTGCTCAGTTGTCGGTACAGAGATCATTGCAGGCAGAGATTCAGAGGTTTGAGCTTGCAGTGTATGCCAGGGGCGATGCCCCTAGTCTTTCTATCTTGAAAGTGCAGTCGACACTGAGGGACAGGATCCTAACAGGGCAGACTTCGGACGAGCAGTTACATAAGTGGAGACAAAGGGATGAGTCTAAGGATCTGAGGTTGTATACAGTTGAGGATGACATAGTCAGATAGCGTGACAGACTGTGGGTTCCTAGCAGTGATTCCGTGATAGCAGATATCATGAAGGAGGTCCACAACACCCCATACTCCATCTATCCAGGATTACGAAGATGTATTAGAATCTACAGACACTTTTTTGGTGGCCGGGAATGAAGCGAGATATTATGCGTTTCATCTCCGAGTTTTTGACGTGTCAGCAGGTAAAGGCAGAGCATCAGAGACCTGCAGGGAAAATGAGACCACTCTCTATTCCCAAGTGGAAATGGGAAAACTTCACCACAGACTTTGTGACAGGACTTCCGAGGACAACTAGGGATATAATGCCATTTGGGAGATAGTTGATCGTCACACTAAGTCAGCACACTTTCTACCGATCAGGAAGACTTTCACCATTACTCAGTACACAGAGCTATATATCAGAGAGATAGTTAGATGGCATGGGATTCTAGTCTCCATCGTGTCAGACAGGGATCCGATGTTCACATCTGCATTCGGGAAGAGTCTGCATCAAGCATTGGATACTAAGCTGCAATTCAGTACTATCTTCCATTCTCAGATCGATGGTCAGTCAGAGAGAGTGATTCAGTTATTGGAGGACCTACTCAGAGCTTGCATGATCGATTTCCAGGGCAGCTGGGAGCCAAAGTTACCTCTCGTGGAGTTCACGTACAACAACAGCTATCAGGCATCCACCGGTATGGCTCCATATGAGGCATTATACGGGAAGAAGTGTAGCCCAAGGGTTAATTGGGATGAGGCAGAAGAGAAGGCAGAGTTGGGGATAAATATTGTCGGTCAGACTGCAGAAATAGTGGTCAATATCTGGGACAGGATGATGACCGCTCAGAGTCGACATAAGAGTTATGCAGATCAGTGGCGTAGGGTTCTTGAGTTCTCAGTGGGCGATCATATATTCGTGAAAGTTGCACCAATGAAGGGTGTGATTAGATTCGGAAAGAATGGCAAGATCAGTAATAGTTTTATAGGATTGTTCGAGATCCTAGAGAGAGTTGGGACACTAGTATACAGAGTTGCATTACCGCCGAATCTGGCGGGAGTTCATAATGTGTTCCATGTCTCTATGCTGCGGAAGTACATGTCGAATTCTTCGCATGTGCTGAACTATGAGCCACTGCAGCTGACGCCGAACCTGTGTTTTCAAGAGAGGCCCACTCAGTTATTGGATAGGCAGGAGAGGAGGCTCCGGAACAAGGTGATCTACATGGTCAAAGTCAAGTGGCTAAATCATTCCGAGGAGTAGGCTAATCGAGAGATGGAGACCGAGATAAGGAGTCACTACCTGGAGTTATTCCGTACATTTTAATTTTGAGGACGAAATTCTTTATTAGGGGAGAGTAATTGTAAGGTCTAGAAAATTCGAAGTTCGTAACCTTATTGTATGCAATCTAGAGTTTTTAACTAAAATATGTGTTTAATTATTTTAATGAATTAAATACATGATTATTGCGCGGATATGTGGTTTAGTTCATGGTTTATTTAAAGTCTCATTCATTAGGGCTTTTATTTGCATTTCACGCTCGAACGAGGAATGGAGACCGGGGATAATTAAGAAATTTTTTTATTAAATAATAATTTTAGTTATGTAATATAAGGTGTATTTAGGTGATATTTTCGAAAATAGCCCTAGGTGGAGTATTTTTACTCTTCGGGACATATATTTAACCGGTACGCAAAATTTAACAAGTCAGGGACTTTTTTAGTATTCGGGCAATATTTTAAAAAACGTACCAAAACAAAATATTTTTCGGGAGTGTTTTGGGGATTAATGGTATTATTTTATTTCTTAATGGGCTTAAAATCTTTTCCACCCCTTTATTTTTTTTAAAAGCCCATTAGTGCATAATTATATCACTTAACCACCATCCAAAACCCTAACCCTACACACTAAACACACGGCCGCCACTTCCCTAGCAACAACAGCCTCCCATTCGAATTTTTCTATAGCCTCACTTCAAGTTTCTCTCAATTTTTCAAAGAAAAATCTTTCCTCGCCTCTCTGGTGCACATTCTACGTAAAGATTTGTGCGTGTTTTCATGAGAAATTAATTTACCATTCAAGTGGTATACTTTTGGAAAAGTTTTGACATGAAACATGCCCATACCTTAATGTAACTCGTGCTTTTTGTTATCTTTGTGTAAGGGGCTGCCAATTTGAGATGCTAGGATGTATAGGTCGAGAATGAAGGTGATTAAGTGCTGGAGTCGAGGCTTGGTCGGTTTGGGTGAGGGCCGATCGTTTTGTCTTGGAGAACCTAGGGTTGCCGTGGATAGATCGGAAGAAATGGGTGATGAACCCATGGATGGCTTGATTCCAGCCATAGGTATGACCCTATTGGCTCTGTGACAGGGGGTAAGGGTTGTGAGAAGCTGGTCACGAGTTGGGGAAGATCGAAGGGGTCGTGTGTAGGTGATCCTCGTTTCTTTTGAGTTGTTCGTGCATTACCGTGATCCTGCATACATGGTTGGTGGTTGATGGTCCAAATAGGTTAACATAATGTTGGTCGTGGTCCTAGATTGTCGAGTTCAGGGCTGGACACGTTGGTTTTTAGGCTAGGATCGGATATGGGACCGCTAGTGCACTAGGGTTTTGGGGTATGCATGTATAGAAATTCCAGTAAATTTCAGGCATTGTTCGTAGGTCCTAAGGGGTCTGGAACAAGTGGTTTATGGGCTTGCAATGTAGGTTCAAGTCATGATTTAAGTTGGGAGAAGTTTGGTTGAATTTTGGGTTTATTCAGGTTAAAACCGGGACCCCGGTCCAAGTTTTAAAACGAATCATATAAAATATGAAACGGACTCCAGTTTACGTCTATGAAATGATTATAAATATTTTTTGAGGTGTTTTAATATATTTGGTTGGCTTCGGGTCGAAATATTGAGGTCCAAGGTTAAAATAGTCAATTAGGGTTTCGAGGACAAAATGGTCATTTTGCACCGGGTCGAGTTAGCAGTCCTGGCTGTGCCCTTATCACAATTTGACATGTTTTAAATTTTTATGTTATCACGAACATGACTTTTATTAAGATATGAAAAATACGTTGCATGCTTGGGTTTAAGGAAATTTCGTATATGTATGAGTTTTATAAGTGATGAATATGATGACAAGTTTTTTGAGGAAGAGAGTTGGTTGTGACTAATATGATGACACGATGATATGATAACATGTAAGCGAAGGCTCAGTGGATTAGTAATGCTGTCGCTGATGTCCCTGCCACCCGGGTACCGCGGACTATACGTAGATGGATCCATCGACTAATACGATGATAAAAACTTTACAACTAATGAACGGAATTCAAATAAAAAAAAATTAACATGTATATGTTGCTATGATGCTATGTGGACATGTTTATGCTTTTACACGTCATATTTATTCTTACATCTTTTTAAGATCATGAAATTTATTTTTATCACAGTGCTTTTCACTATTGCATGTTATATATATGTACCTGTTATAAAGATTCAGGTGTGATGAGTCTTTAGACTCATGAGTTGTGAATGATGCAGGTGAGAATATTGATGAGGAGATTAGAGGCGCCGAAGACTGAAAAGGCGGAGTTGGATGTGCGCACGCCAACTCGAGCACCATAATTTTTCCGCACATTGTGTTTTGAGTTAAGAGTGAGCATGGATATTTTCATACATTTTCTTTTATATGTTGATGGTTGTCAGGATTATCCCAGATCTCATTTGTGAATTATTTTAAACGAAGGTTTAGGGTTTGACGGTTGTCTCAATTTTTTTAACTGTAGTGTTTTTATTGTTAGTTGAATACTTTAATTTTAAAATGTATAATTTTTAGCTGTTATTGCATGCATGCATAAAAATGTAATTTTTGAAAATTATCTTGCAAAAAAAAGTTCTAGTACATGTTTCACCTAGGATTTAGGAGTGAGTGTGATTTGTGTGTGCTGAAAGTGTTGAAGGAGGTGTGTGATTGTTGAAGTAGGCTAGGGTATTTAATTAGGTTGTTAGGTGGGCTTTAGGTGTAGTTTAAGGCCCTCTAATTTTTAAAATAATTACTACTAATCTAGGCCCATTAAGGAGTTAATTAAGTCAATAATTAATGCACTAGATGTAAGGTCCAAAATATGATAACGTAATCCAACTACATGAAAATCTAGGGAAAATAGAAACTGACTAATTAAATGGTCATAATGGCATGAATTAATTATCATGAAAATAATCACATGTTAAAAATCGGGTTTTCTGTTATTATGCATAAAACTGTGCTTTAAAGGTTATTCAAGACGCGATCGAGGAACAAAATCCGAGGACCATATGTGTGGGGACCTGGACGCTAATCATGTTCATAATCATCATTGGGACTAATTAATCTTTTATAAAACAGGGTCTAATTTTTTTTTTAAATTGCGGAACGTAGTGAAGTAAAACGTATATACATCTCAGTATAAAAGTACAAGTCCTGTACCACATACATTTATTCCACTAAGGTTTAACAATCAATATCAAGTGTCCAAACCCTATCTCTAATCCAAGTCCGGAGCCTCCACTCTAATCACGATCTCTCCTCATCTCCTCGACCCTGAACCTGTCCCACCTGTTGTCTTGCACACATACAAACACGACAACAGCCGGATCATTCCGGTGAGAATATAATCCTAGTATAAATCAACGAAACATGCAATCATATGATAAACATAAAAGCATGGACAAATAACAGCAATATATATCAAAAGCTGAAATATAATCAATATAAACTGTCGACAATGCTCGTGACTCCACGACTTAGACTAGACTCAATCCTAGTCTAGGGATCCTGGTTTCCATACGTTGGCATTCCATATCGATCACCAGTAATAGAAGAAACTCTGATTCTATCCACATCGATATGGTATCGATCACCAGTAATAGAAGAAACTCCAATTCTATCCACATCGATAGCCAATCATCCGGTGACATACTTTGGCACTATCGCCAATACACTATCTTGGGACGTCGTGCAATGTGCTCGTGGCGATCCCGCCACTATCAGACACTTGTGTCACAAGATTACTCAATCAATACTCATCTAATACATGCTCCCTACAAATCAATAGAACAGCATATAATTGTGGGGACCCGGACCCTAATCATGTTCTTAATCATCATTGGGGACTGATTAATCAATTATAAAACAGGGTCTAAATTTTTTTTAAAATACAAAGCGGAAACGTAATGTAATTTACTCAATTACATATTAAACATGAATATACAAATCTTGTGTTATCTACAAGAATTCAACTAGGTTCAACTACATATCAGTACTGAATCCTATGTTGCTTCGAAGCACGGATCTCCACGCTATCTAATCTTCTCTCATCCTCTTCTTGACCCTGGTCCAGCCCCACCTGTTGTCATGCACACATACAAAACAAGACAACAGCCAGATAATTTCGGTGAGATATAAATATCCCAGTATAAACAATGTATACATGCAATCATATAAAAGCATATACGAAAGCATATAAGAATTATTCATAACATGTCTCAAATCAGAACATAACTCAATATCAAGCATTCAATAAACATGAATGATATAAACAATGTAAATCAACATGTCGTATTAGACTCAACTCAACCGACGCATCGTCTCAGACTCGACTCCACTGACGCGTCGTCTCAGACTCGACTTAACTCTAACCTAGGGATCCCGATGTCTGGATAATGATAAATATACCTAATCTCAGTCGATAGTAATGAATCAATCCCTAAACGGCATCGATATAATTCATATATCCAGTGTCTGGGCGAATCAGCCGCAGAATTGACGAATCAGTCAAGAATTAGGCGAATCAGCCGATAACCAGACGAATCAGCCTGTAATTAAGCGAATCAGCTTAAGTTTAGACGAATCAGTCAATAACCAGACGAATCAGCCGGTAATTAAGCGAATCAGCTTAAGTTTAGACGAATCGGTCAGTGACTAGGCGAGTCAGCCCATGACTCAACGACTCAGAAATCAATACATGCATTCAATATCTAAGCAAATCAATCGATGACTAGCGAATCAGCAGTCATTACATGCAGTGACTATAAATCAATAGACTACAATCATAAGTCTCATCAATTGCAAATATCAATGCAATTAATGAAAGTATGTGATTTAGGGAGACTCGAGTCAAACCTCACTCGAGTTGTGCAATCCCAACTCCACATTAATTTATACCTTTCATTCTGATATTCTGACTCTGTCGAAGTCTCGAACCCCAAGCCTGTCAATACTCAGTCTGACAATAACGATATCGAGGGTACGGTATCAATACATCACTCAATCAATACTGGATATAATCAGAATTTAATCAAATTCTGTTTCAACAACATAACGTTATAATTTCAATATATCCAGCACAATCATATCAGTCAGATATCAATTCCAACATCTCATAATCAATAAAAACTCAATTCTGATATCAATTCTCAATCAACTCAACTTTTGAAATTATAACAATTTCATATGGTATCTGTTCCTCAATCCAGTTCCAATTATACAATGTCTAACATACCAAGAACATCATATATGAATCATATTAGATTCTGACCATACCATAATTTCAGAACATATCAAAACGTAGCAAAACTTACGTCCAGTTGTAGCCTACGTTGATAGGAACTCAGTACCGCAGTCGGATTCAAAATCGGACGGATGGATTTCTCACAAAAGGCGTAAGGATTTTTCACAACCTTCCTCGGCCCTTTTCTCAATTCTTTTCCTTTGTTCATTTCTGAAGAATGACATATATATATATATATATCCCACGTTTCATGTCTAAGAAACGTGTCTTCTTTTCACCACTTTCAGGCGGCGCTGGGGCGGTCAATCTTTACCGCTCGAGCGCGGAACCCTCTGTCCGTGATTTACAATTGTTATCCACTGGCGCTCGGGCGGTAATATTCTACCGCTCGGGCGCCATACTTTCTGTCCGAGCCTTTACTTATCACACATTGGCGCTCGGGCGGTAATATTCTACCGCTCGGGTGCCACAGGTTCTGCCCGCAAATCACATAACTCATATGTTTTAACCAATTTGGTCTCGGAGCGGTCCAACTATACTCACATCCATTCATAATCAATAAATCATCTCAGATTATGGTAATCAAATTCTTGGGCATTACAATAATAATCAAATCAATGCATATAATAACAATATGTGATTTAGGGAAACCCAAGTGTATCCTACTTGAGTCGATCTCCCAATACCACATTGACTTATACCTTTTGTTTGTAGTCTCGGTCTGAAGCAATAACCGTTCTGAACTCAAGACTGTCTCTGTAAATCTGAAACGACATATCGAGAATCATAATATCAATATTTCATTCTCAATTCAACACTGAAT
The DNA here is from genome assembly GCF_022965805.1 of Primulina eburnea. NCBI lineage: Eukaryota > Viridiplantae > Streptophyta > Magnoliopsida > Lamiales > Gesneriaceae > Primulina > Primulina eburnea. Next base: position 32,447,038 of record NC_133105.1, on the reverse strand, counting down.
CTGATTAATCTAGATTTAATTCAAATCACGGCGTAACGGCACAATCTCAGTATACCTGTCAATACCACATCAATAGACATCAATTACAAATCATAACTCATATCCGATACCATCAGTAATCAACCCATAATCCAAATCTGTCCAATATCAACCGATATATTCTGAAAAATCATAACAATTCCATAATCGATTTGTTTTACAATCTTACTTCGATTCTACGATGTCTAACATGTCAAAAACATCATATATGAATCCTATTCAATTCTGACAATAGCATAATTTCAAGACATAATTTTATATCAAATATAATGCAAAAAACCTTTCCCAAAACCCCACAACTCTCGTCCCACCCCTCTAAATAATACTAGGACTCTGTCTTCAGCAAGTGCACACACCACACAATAACTTTGAAGGGGAACTCACGATTTTTGAAGGAAAATTCAGCAATGATCGCCTCTCCGCCAACGTTCCTCGCATCTCCAAATTGTTTTCGTTCGTAAAATACGCAAAGACACGCCTTAATCTTCCTTCAAACATATTTTACACCATATTATGTATATTTAATTATGTTTGCATGAGGAATATGATGCAGCACTTTTATTTTCGTTTTTATGGGTTTACATGCATAAAAGTAGAGTTTTCTTTTATTAAAACTCTTCTTAATAATTCACAAAGGGGCTTCCATTGTAGGAGAACTTGAATGGATGTTTTTCCACATGTTTAAGGGTCCATATATGCATATATAAGGGCTGCACATGTAGGGTTGATGGCTTGAACGAAAATTTTGGGTTTTAAGAACAATAGGGTTTTGGCTTTTGGAAATTTGAGGGTGCAGGGTGCGTGAAAGGTAGGGGCGGCGTCCAGAAGGTGTAGGAAGGTTGCGAGGTGGTACTAGAAGGGAGGAGTCTCACCTGGTTCAGGGGTAAAAGGCCGACGCCGCACTCTATGGTCGTGCGATCGTGGGGCGAGCGTAGGAAAGGGACTAGCGTGCATGGTTCTTAGGGGATGGCCCAGAGAGATCCTAAAAGGTTAGTTCTAGGTCCTAGGAGGGTTGGTCATGTTCCGGTCCTATCGGTTAAGGTCTAGATACGAAAGAATCGAGCATGGCATGGTTTAGGGTTCGATCAATATAGGGACAAAAAAATTCAGTATCTGATATAGGCTTGTTCGAAGGTCTTAATAGTCATTAATTGGGTGTGATATGGTATAGTTAGGTGTTATTAAACTATGGTTCAAGTTTGATAATGTTTGGTTAAGTTTCGAGTCAATACAAGTCAAAACCGGGATGTACGTCTAAATTGAAAAATGAATTGGAAATTTGTAGAGAAGCTTAAGTTTACATCTAAGAAATATATACGGGTGTATTTTAAGATAATATGTTAAGTTTGGAAATATTTTTATTGTCGTTTCAAGGACTAAGGATAAATATGGAACGTTAGGGTTTTAGGAGAAAAACGGTCATTTTACACCTGAAAAATGTTAGACGTCCTGACATATCCCTGAATGCTGTAATAAATGTTAAAATTATTATTTTAAATTTCTATAGACTTTTATGATGAAACTTGAAAGCTAAAAGACGTGTTGCATGATTGCTTTAAAAGAAAAATGATTTATACGTGCATGAAATTTTTATAAATGATGGAAATATGAAAATTTGAAGGAGATGAATTGATTGTGACTAATACGATGATACGATGATATGTAAGGCTAAGGCTCATTTGATGGGTGAGTGTGTCGCTGATGTCCCCACTGTCCGATACCGTGGTATTATGTAGATGGATCCATCGACCTTTAGCTAATACGAAAGTCGCAATTGAGGATCTGAATTCAATAAAAATGGAAACGTATACGTATATGATGAAAGGATATATGATATGATATGTGGAAAGGGAAATGTTAAAGTTTATGTTCATGAAAAGCTATTTTCTTACAAGTATTTTCATTGTTGCTTGTCAATGTATGTGTATTAATTGTTATCATGATTAAGGTTTGCTGAGTCAATAGATTCACTAGGTGTGATCGATGTAGGTGAGCATGAGATTGATGTTAATGGAGGGCTTGAGGGTTGATCTTGCTGGACTGAAGGTGCACACAACCCGATGACCATCGCTAGTTTTTTGCAAATAAAATAAGTTTATGATTTATGATTACTTAAAGATTTTATGATTATGATGCTTCTAAGAGGGTTTTGAGAGAATGTTAGAGTTAATTTTATTTTTGAAATAATGTCAGTTTAGGTTGATTGAATTTTACGACTTTATGCTTTGAATTACTTTCTTTTAGATTTTCAAATAATTGTTGGTTGGTTTGTTTTTAAATAGAGCCAATATTCATATTTTAAATGCGTAGTATTTCGGCCGAATGAATTTGAAAAGAAAAATAATTCTAGTATTTTTTAAGAAAAACGAGTAGTGGACGTTTCACTAGAAATCCATGTAATAATTAAAATACTAGCCACCGAGGCACACGCATTGCGTGTGTCATGAATATATTGAGCTAATATATTAAACATTCATGATATTACAACAATATGACACCGAAATATTTTGTACTTGAATCATCAAAGGCAACGGATTCCAAAGCTTAAATAAATCCGTTGAACTGAAATTTTTTACCGTACATGATATAGGTTTTGATCATAAAAATAAAATTATTCCGAAGCCGCAATTTCATCTCATGTGAAATAATAATAAACTTCAATGTTAATTTACCAACGAAAATGTAAATATGTCTGTAAATATTATAATAAAACAATATTTAAGAAGCCTTTAGATAATGATGTAGTGACTATGTTGACAATATACGAGAGATTATATCATAACAACGTGAAGTTTGTAATAAATACATTATCACCTGCAATATCAAAACAAACAAACGAATTTGATATGATTACTAATATAAAGCAACATAATAAATCATAGACAATAAATTTATTTATTGTTAATGTTAGAGTAGGTGCCCGTCGAGCCAAGTGTTGGCCGAGGGTTCATGATTAAACTCTATGTATAAACAGTCTTTATTTTAATAATATTTGAATTTATCGTTTTGGCATTTCTTTATCTGTATATCCATGCTAGTTGCATAGATAAAGCCCTTGAATATACAAATAGTAGAAAGAATATGAGATGCTCATATGATGAGTATCATGAAACTCATATTTGTAATACTGTATATTCTAAACGGTTCCTAGTCGATTCAGCCGCCATTAAGAAGGATATAGGCCCCTCGAGTTAGAGACTAGTATCTGCGATGTGAGTGCCATGTTTCATTGGTAGGGGACATTGTGATGTCCGAACATGCAGATAGGTGCTCCTTGTAGAGAGTGCACTGAACAACCCTCCATAAAAGGACTTTCCAAGTGGTTCTCACTTATCGAGTGGAAAAGTCCTGGTTTATGGTTGTACACCATTAGTCCTTATGACCCGGGACAACATTGAGACTCTGTGTGCTAGAATTACACTTTTGACTTGTTTACCGACTCTCATGAGGTCATCAGGTGGCAAGGTTGGGTGTTCTGTCGAAACATATAGGAGTCGATGCATTGTAGTCGGGGATTCACCGCTTACCTTCGGGTATGGATATCCTATGTGTTCTCATGTATGTGTAGGTTGAAATCTCTGATCAGAGTATGGTGGTAATTATGAAAGGGGTTTCATAGATTACACCATCGATGCAACTACAACATGACACATAGTATCGATTCATTGACAACTCTCGATAAACCAATAGTTGTCGAATCGGTCGGGATATATGAGTTGAAGGGACCGTACTGTACGCTAACCATAATTGAATGGTTCTTGCAGGCACTATCATTTGATACCTAGGGAATCATGTAAGGGATGCTGCTAGGCGTTTAACATGATTGGCTGGGTACTATCAGAATTGAGTTCTGACGTTCTTATTATCAAGGAGTTGATAAGTAAGAATGGAGCAATTGGGGTATGCTCGAATAAGGACATGTTTAGTCCGAATCACATGGAGATGTGAACCCACGGCTAGTTGTATCAATGAACCATTGAGGGCCACACAAGTACTTGCTTTCTAAATCCCGATGAGAAGTAAAATAGTTCAATGTGTTGAACGGCTTATAAATGAGTTCATAAGCGTAAAGAAAAATAGAAGTATGACTTCTATGAGAGAAATATAAATTTTAATTTATGGAAGTGTTCCTAAATTAAAATTTGGTCAAGTGAATAATGTATTTGAAAATTGTGATTTTCATAAACATTATTATGGACTAAATTAAATTAATTCAAGTGTTGAATTAATTAAACACTAGTGGACCTAGTAGAGTACAAATATTTAAATTAATTCAAGTGTTGGATTAATTAAATAACATTGGGCCTTGTAGAGCCCAATTGGAAATAATTATTTAACTAGTGGGCTTGAGTAAAATCAAGTAAAGTCTAATTGGGCTCAAATATGTTTGAGACAATTAAAAATTCCTTGGGCCTTGTAAAGGTTACAAGCCCACTAGGGTTTGCATGCTTGGGAGGTGAAGGGGTGTGAATTACTTTTGATTAAAATAATGCATGACATGCAAGACTACTTTTTCACTTTCCCCACAACCTAGACAAGTCATTCACTCTCCCAATTTTCTCTCACTTGGCCGAAATCTTGTGGCATTTTTGTGGGGACCCGGGCTCTAATTCTTTCTTTGGGATTTAATGGATCGTTAATATAAAAAGTGGGTTAAATTTTTGCTTTTCAACATTTATTCTAATGTTGTATAAACAAGAATAAAGTCTTTATTTAAATTACAAACATAAGGTACAATATGTCTTGTTCCATCCATTCTCAACAACTAGTAATAAAATACAGTACATATCAAAGGTACAACTACTAGTTCTTCTGCTATGCCCGAGATCACCACGCTATGTCCATCTCTCATCCTCTGCGTGACCCAGATCCTGCCCCACCTGTTGTTATGCATACATACAGACATAACAACAGCCGGAAACTCCGGTGAGAACAAATCCCAGTATAAACATGTATACATGCATATAATCAATCTAAACATGAAACATGCTATTATGAATGACATAATATGCACATGCAATGCGAATCAAACCATGTCTAGACTCGACTCGACTCGACTAGAACTCTAGGGATCCCGGTGTGAATAAGACGTCAATGGCTGTCACCTACCCTCCCACTCGGGGTGACTGTACGTCTTATTCCTAGACTTCGGTCTGAGAATAATCTAGTAACAAGATTTGAATATAACTCTATAATCAATTCATAAACATGTTACCATATATACAATAATTCTAGTATGTGATTTGGTTGGGAAACTCAAATAATATCTTATTTGAGTTGTGGCATCCCAAACAAACATGGCTTATACCTTTCTTGTTGCTAAACCTTTATCGATGTCGAGGTTTCGATGTCGAAGTGAGGTATGATAAATCTGAAATGGCAATGTAGAGATGCATTCTATAAATACACAACTCCAAGCAACTCATATGTAATCCATATTCAATCTTGGTAACAATTGACGGCATAACGACGTAGTTTCTCGATACTAATCAATCCATTCTCAACATATCATGATCAACTCTTAACATATATCAGATATTCATCAATCTCAACTCATAATCATCATCATAGCACCTTACAAGTTCTAAAATCTGAACATGCTCAATCAAAAATATACTGAAAATCATAACAATTGAGTTTGATATCAATTCTTCGTCCCGGTTTCGAATATACACTCATAATCATCTTAAAAATACATATCTATGAGCGTATTAAAGTTTCTCCAACCCCTATATCTCAAATCATGCAGGAATTGAATGAAACTTACATCATCGTGAAGCTAATGATGAGAGGAAATAAAAACCAAAATCGGATTTAAATTTGGATACATAAATCTTACAAAATCATAACCTTAAAGCATGAGGAATGAAGCTTCTCTCCACTCTCTCCCTCGTCTTCAGCTGCTGGAAATGAAGAAAGAAGAGATTGACAACACCTCATATTGCATGGTTAAGGGCAAGTGTCATTATTTTTCACATTACACGCAAGACCGCAGGTGCGGTGATTCAAGGAGTGCGGGTGCGCCATGCTCTCGGCAACCCTAACATTTTTAACAAAATAGTGACCGCGGGTGCGGTCTCTGTAAGACCGTGGGTGCGGTCTTGCTTCGCATAAAATGGCCAACTTTCTGTCCATGCACCGCGGGTGCGGTCTGAGTTACACCGCGGGTGCGATATGGCTTCGGATTTTCTTGCTAAACTCCATAATTGCATGACCGCGGGTGCACTCCCGTTTTGAGCGCGGGTGCAGTCTTGCAACCTCTTAATTTTCATGTCTTTTCTCCCTTCAGTGCATGTCATGCATTCCCATATCTTCCGAGTATCATTTTAATGCAAACTAATAATCTCGAGCCTTACATTTCTCCCCCTCTAAGAAATGATTTCGTCCTCGAAATCACAAGTAATTATCAATTATACATGACAAGTAATATAATCAATACTGAAAATTTACTTACATCATGTAAACAATTCGGATGTTTCTGTCGCATATCTGCTTCTGTCTCCCACGTCGCTTCTTCGATGCCATGACGACTCCATTGGACTTTCACTAACGGAATAGTTTTCGTCCTGAGCTTCTTTTCTTTTCGATCAAAATTTGTATCGGTTACTCAATATAGCTCAAGGTCTGATCAAGCTCAGCTTCGTCAGGCTGAATGACATGAGAAATATCTGGCATGTACTTACGCAACATTGATACATGAAAAACGTCATGTATTCCCGGTAGAGAAGGAGGAAGAGCAAGTGGATAAGCTCGGTCGCCGATCTTCTCTAAAATTTCGTAAAGACCGATGTATCTAGGAGACAACTTCCCTCGTTTGCCAAATCTAACAACACCTCTGAATGGGGAAATCTTTAGAAACACCCTGTCTCCTTGCTCAAATACTAGCGGTCTACGTCTGATGTTGGCGTATTTTGCTTGCCTATCTTGTGCCGTCTTCATCCTCTTCTGAATGACTTTCACTTTCTCAGTCATGTCACGAATCATATCTGGTCCAAGTTCTGGTACCTCTGAGATGTCATCCCAGTATAGCGGAGATCTGCACTTCTCACCATATAAAGCTTCAAACGGTGCCATCTCAATGCTCGTCTGGTAGCTATTATTGTAAGAGAATTCACAAAGAGGTAGAGAATCTTGCCAACTAGTGCCAAAATCTAGCACTACGGCTCTCAACATATCCTCTAACGTCTGGATAGTCCGCTCTGACTGTCCGTCTGTCTGAGGATGATAAGCAGTACTCAGGTGCAATGTCGTACCTAAAGCCTGCTGTAGACTGTGCCAGAAGTGTGAAGTGAATCGTGGATCACGATCTGATACGATAGACTTCGGCACACCATGTAATCTGACTACCTCTCGGACATATATCTCCGCCATTTGATCATGCCGATACGTCATTCTGTATGGGATAAAACAAGCTGATTTGGTCAATCTGTCGATAACGACCCAAATCGCATCACAGTCTCGGGAAGATCGAGGTAACTTCGTCACGAAATCCATGGAAATGTGATCCCATTTCCATTCTGGAATAGCTAAACTCTGAAGTAACCCTCCGGGCTTCTTCCTCTCGGCCTTCACCTGTTGGCAGTTCAAGCATTTAGACACATATTTTGCGATGTCTGACTTCATCTGCTTCCACCAGAACTGTGTCTTCAAATCATTGTACATCTTCCTGCCACTAGGATGGATGCTGAACCGACTGCAGTGTGCTTCGGACAAAATCTGATGTCTCAAGTCTGAAACATCTGGCACTACAAGGCGGTTATTCACATACAGCACATGCTCACGCACCTGATATTCTTACAAGTGCCCTGATCTAACCATTTGAATTGATCTCTGCACATTCTGATCTGTTACTTGTGCTTCCTTAATCGTCATGATCAAGTCCGGCTCAACTTGAATAGCAGCAAGTCGTAGTGGCCTCTTATCTGTATCAAATTCTAATCCAGACAAACAGCAATTTTCAACGAGCTTTGTAACACCTATCGTTGATAAGGATAAGGAGCAAACCTTTCGACTTAAGGCGTCTGCTGCATTTGACTTTCCTGGATAATATTTGATCTCGCAATCAAAATCTTTTAACAGATCAAGCCATCTACGCTGCCTCATGTTCAACTCCGACTGAGAAAACAAGTATTTTAGGCTTTTATTTTCTGAGTAGATCTCAAATTTCTCGCCATAAAGATAATGACGCCAGATTTTGAGTGCGAATACGATAGCCGCCAATTCAAGTTCATGAATGGGGTATCGAGTCTCGTGAGTCTTCAACTGTCTTGAGGCATAAGCGACCACATGACCTCGCTGCATAAGAACACATCCCAAACCTCTGTGAGAGGCATCACAATATACAACGAAATCACCCGTACCTGAAGGAATCATCAAAACAGGTGCACTGGTCAGCCTCTTCTTCAATTCTAGAAGCTCGACTCGCACTCCTCAGACCATAGGAATGGCGCATTCTTCTGTGTCAATTGTGTGATTGGCTTGGCAATACGGGAGAAATCTTGGATGAATCGTCTATAGTATCCTGCTAGACCCATGAAACTGCGTATCTCTGGCACAGAAGTCGGTCTCGACCAACTGATCACAGCTTCCACTTTACTCGGATCTACAGAAATACCATCTCCAGATATGATATGTCCCAAAAAGACAACTCGATTCAACCAAAATTCACACTTTGACAACTTAGCATACAATCTCTCATTTCTCAGTGTCTGCAACACAATTTTGAGATGTTCTGCATGCTCATTCCTGCTCTTAGAATACACTAGAATGTCATCAATAAAGACAATCACAAAATCATCCAAATACCTCTGAAAGATTTGATTCATCAAACCCATAAATACCGCCGGAGCATTTGTTAAACCAAAAGGCATAACAATAAATTCGTAATGCCCATACCTGGTTCGAAATGCTGTTTTCGGTATGTCTACATCTCGAACTCAGAGCTGATGATATCCGGATCGCAAATCAATCTTAGAATAAACAGAGGATCCCTGCAACTGATCAAATAAATCATCAATTCTAGGCAAAGGATACTTATTCTTTATCGTTGCCTTATTCAGTTGCCTGTAATCGATACACAACCGCATCGATCCATCTTTCTTTCGCACAAATAATACCGGAGCACCCCAAGGAGATACACTAGGTCTGATATATCCCTTGGCTAGCAAATCTTCCAACTGTGCCTTCAATTCTTTCAACTCTATCGGTGCCATCCTATACGGAGCTCTCGAAATAGGAGTGGTACCTGGAATCAAATCAATACTAAAATCTACCTCTCGCACTGGAGGTAATCCGGGAATCTCCTCTGGAAATACATCTGCAAATTCCCGTACTACTGTGATAAACATAAAAATTGTACATTAATTAAATGTTTTATAATATAAATATATAGTTTTTGTTTTATTAAATTTTTAAATATTATATGTTTTATAATAAATTGTATAAAATATAAGTTGTTGTGTAATTATAAGTTTTTACTATTTTTACAGGTTCGATAAAACAAGAATAACCTTGGCGTTGCAAATGGGATTAAGATGATTCTTGGACCTGTAGAAAGTTGATGTTAATATCTACAATATTGGTGGCAAGCATGAGATAAAAATCCTCTCACAATTGGGATCAAATTAAGCAACAATTAAAGTTACCGAAGGAGTGGCAGTTTTACCATGCTCTATTATTTTGACCATATCTCTCAAACTACTTGGTCAAATATTCTGAAAAAAATACCACAACTAGACAACTCAATTATCCACATGTTTCATTTTATGTGAAGAAGAAAATTCGGAGAAGATGCTTGTCAAAAGTGATGTGCAATATAATATTAATTTCTTGGAACACCAATGAAGACTTATGTGTAAAAAATAATATTTTATTTGTGGTTGTCTCCCCAAATTTGGCTATAAATAGGGGTGCATTGTAATGTATTGAGATATCCCTCATTCTATGAACAAATCTTTGAGTTCATAATATTTCTCTCTATATTTTTCTTTTATTTCTTCATTTAAATATAATTAGCATGTTAATTTCATATTCAAAGTTTTACACTTTGAATAATGAATAGCTAACTTCCTAAAGTTGAGATGATAAGGTGAAGCTCTTGGCATGATAATAAGGTTATTATAAGGTAAGAATCTATGTTTTATATTATTTAATCATTATTTATTGTTTATGTTATATTTATTTCTTTAAGCATTTTTATACCCTACTTATAAGTGGGAGTTTTGATTTATTGTTGCTATATGTTACACTAAATTCTTGGAACCATTTAAATGTTAGTTTGGTTTTACCAACCATTTAACTTGGATTCCTTGATTTATTATATATGAATATATTATAGTATTAATTTATTGGTACCATTTAAATGTTTGTTTGGTTTTACCAACCATTTAAAGTGGGAACCTTGATTTAATGTTTACAAATATATATAGCACAATAAATACTTGACCACATTTATAAGTTTTGGTATATATTATGTACTTATAAGATTATAATTTATAACATAATATAAATATGATTATTTAATATATTGGAACCATTTTATTAAGTGGATTTCAATATTGTTCGTTAATGTTAACTTTATTAAAATACCAAGAGTGGATCCTTTAATCTCAACTACTTAAATTTAAATTTGAACAATTAAAATTTACCCATTAAAGATTCAATTAAAATTAAAAAGAAACAAAAACAAAAACAAAAAGACATTGTAGTGGACTTGTAATTACCTTAGCTTCCCTGTGGATACGATATTCGGACTCACCGAATTATACTACTTGTGGACAACCTGCTCTTGGGAGTGCAACAATCAAAGTCGCAACAAGTTTTTGGCGCCGTTGCCGGGGAAGTATAATTTAATTTCAAGTCTATTTAATATTGTTTAAAGTTTATTTTTCTTTTTATTGCTTTTGTGTGTTTTTTTTTCTTTTTGTTTTGCATTTGCATGAGCATTTGGTCACGTACACTTAGTGGTCGACTCATTCGAAATAACCCTTTATTTTTACAAAACATGGCGGAAGAACCCATCCAAGAAAATGAAGATGAAATTCAATCTCAACATGATCATGATAGACGAAGAACACTTAGAGATCACATGAATCCTACACGTACTAGTGCACCTTCATGTCTAGTTTTTCCCCCTGATGCATCTCATTTCAATTTTAAGCCTGGTATTATCCAACTTTTACCCAACTTTCATGGCTTAGATTCTGAAAATCCATACATGCATTTACGAGAGTTTGAAGAAGTGTGCAACACATATAATGATCTAAATTGTAGCATGAACACCATTCGCCTTAAACTTTTTCCTTTTTCTTTAAAAGATAAAGCTAAAACTTGGCTACAAAATCTTAGATCGGGATCCATTCGAACTTGGGATGAATTGCAACAACAATTTTTGAAAAAGTTTTTTCCATCTCATAGAACAAATTCTTTCAAAGGCAAATCATCACTTTCACTCAAAAACAAGGAGAAACTTTTTATCAGTGTTGGGATAGATACAAAGAATTGCTTAATCTTTGTCCACATCATGGTTTTGAAATTTGGAGAGTTGTTTCTCAATTTTATGAAGGCTTAACACCTAAAGATAGGCAAATGGTTGAATTTATGTGTAATGGAACATTTGAAGATAAAGATCCGAACGAGGCAATTGAGTATCTCGATTCATTAGCTGAAAATGCTCAAAATTGGGACACTATAGGTACAATCGAACCATCAAACAAGATTCAATCTCCTACATCTGGTGGAGGTATGTACACTCTCAAAGATGAACATGATCTTCAAGCTAGATTTACCTCTTTGGCAAGAAAAGTTGAGGCACTTGAATTGAAAAAGAATGGTCAATTAAAATCTGTTCAAGAAATTGTGTGTCACATCTGTGATACAAGTGATCATTTTACAAAAGATTGTCCCACTTTGCCCTCTTTTAAAGAATGTCTCCATGAGCAAGCCAATGTTTTGAACAATTTCAAAAGGCCAAATTTTGAACCATTTTCTCAAAATTACAATCCAGGTTGGCGAAATCATCCAAATTTTAGTTGGAGGAATGATAATGCTGCACAATTTCCGCAACCACATTTTCAAAATCAACAAAATTTTCAAAATTATGCACCTTATGTTCCTCCGCCGAAAAGAAATTTGGAAGATACATTGAATTCTTTCATTGCAAAGCAAGAGTCTATCAATACTCAAACTGCTCAAACCATGACAGACTTGAAAGATACTCTTGCTAAATTTGCATCTGCACTTAATGTTCATGAAAAAGGTAAATTTCCTTCACAACCTCTGCCTAATCCCAAGGATCATCATACACAAATTGGAACTTCTGGAACTCAACCGATGGATCAGGTAAAATCTGTTATTACCCTTCGAAGTGGTAAGGTTGTGGAAAAATCCATTCTTGAACCTTGTGAAGATGATGATAAATCAACTCCAAAGGGTAAGGAAGTGGAACCCATAACTTGCGAAGAGGAGGTTCAACAGACAGTGTCACCACCATTCCCTCATGCATTGAAAAATACAAAAAAATCAAATTTGAATTCTGATATATATGATATTTTTAAACAAGTAAAAGTTAATATTCCTTTATTAGATGCAATAAAACAGGTACCATCATATGCCAAATTTTTGAAAGACTTGTGCACTGTGAAAAGAAAATTGAATGTGAAAAAGAAAGCATTTTTAGCCGAACAAGTAAGTGCAATCATTCAAAATAATAATGCTTTGAAATACAAAGACCCTGGTTGTCCTACTATTTCGTGTATTATTGGAGAACGAAAGATTAAAAAAGCCTTGCTTGACCTTGGAGCTAGTGTGAATTTACTTCCATATTCAGTTTATCAAGAACTCAATCTAGGCGAGTTAAAACCTACTTCGGTAACACTTTTACTTGCTGATAGATCTGTTAAAGTGCCAAGAGGTATGGTAGAAGACGTGTTGGTCCAAGTTGATAACTTTGTATATCCTGTCGATTTCATAGTTTTAGATACACAACCTATTGAAGCTTGTAATGCAATTCCTGTAATTTTAGGTCGTCCATTTTTAGCAACTTCTAATGCTCTTATAAATTGCAGGAATGGAATAATGAAGTTGTCATTTGGTAACATGACCTTGGAGCTCAATGTTTTTAATCTTTGTAAGCAACCACATGACAAAGGAGATGAAAGTGAAGATGAAAATCTTATTGAAACTCTTGTGGAAGAAAACATTCAAGAAGGGAGTACTCGTGATCAATTAGATATTTGTTCAATTGAAACTGTTAAAGAAAATATTGAAATTGATCTTGACGATTTTTTCAGGTATCACTCGTTACCAGGATCAGAGAAAGAATTTGATGAAAAATATGAGAACAAAGACGAACCACCAGTATTGGAGTTAAAACCCTTGCCAGAAGAATTGAAGTATGCATTTCTTGGAGAAGATGAAACATATCCGGTGGTAATTTCTTCCAAACTCTCAAGTAATCAAGAAGGTAAATTAGTTGATATGCTTAAAAGACATAAAAATGCAATTGGTTGGACACTAAAAGATCTTAAGGGCATTAATCCACTAATTTGCACACACAAAATTCACTTAGAAGAAAATGCAAAAACATCTCAACAACCACAAAGGAGATTAAATCCACACATGAAAGATGTTGTGAAAACTGAAGTTCTCAAACTACTTGATGTTGGAATTATCTACCCTATTTCTGATAGTAAGTGGGTAAGCCCAACACAAGTAGTTCCAAAAAAATCTGGCATCACAGTGATAAAAAATGAAAAAGGTGAATTGTTAACAAGTCGAGTCCCATCTAGTTGGCGGATGTGTATTGATTATAGAAAATTAAATGACGCCACTAGAAAAGATCATTTTCCATTACCATTTTTGGATCAAATTTTAGAAAGAGTAGCAGGTCATCCCTACTACTGTTTTCTTGACGGATATTCAGGCTATTATCAAATTCCCATTGCACTCGAAGATCAAGAAAAAACTACATTCACATGTCCTTTTGGAACATTTGCATTCAGAAGGATGCCATTTGGTTTATGCAATGCCCCAGCAACATTTCAAAGATGTATGCTAAGCATTTTCTGCGACATGGTTGAAAATTGTTTGGAAATTTTTATGGATGATTTAACTGTTTTTGGGAATACATTTGATAATTGTCTTGAAAATTTGGAAAAAGTTTTAAAAAGATGCGAGGAAAAAGGTCTTATTTTAAATTGGGAAAAATGTCATTACATGATTACTTCTGGAATTGTTTTGGGACATGTCGTGTCATCTCATGGAATTGAAGTCGATAAAGCAAAAGTTGATGTCATTGCCAATTTACCCCCTCCAAAAACCATTAAAGAAATTCGCTCATTTTTGGGACATGCTGGATTTTATAGGAGGTTTATAAAGGACTTTAGTTTAATCTCTAAACCCATTTGTAACCTCTTAACAAAAGACAGTGCATTTGAGTGGACTCAAGAATGTCAAAATGCTTTTGATAAAATCATTCGACATTTAACATCAGCTCCTATCATGCAACCTCCTGATTGGTCTTTACCATTTGAAATCATGTGCGATGCGAGTGATTATGCAGTCGGTGCAGTATTGGGTCAAAGAAGAAACGGTAAGCCTTATGTGATATATTATGCAAGTAGAACTTTAAACAATGCTCAAATGAATTACTCCACAACTGAAAAAGAGCTACTTGCTGTAATATTTGCATTAGATAAATTTCGTTCTTATTTGATTGGATCAACAACTATCGTGTTTACTGATCATTCTGCTATTAGATATTTGTTGACCAAACAGGATGCAAAGCCACGACTGATACGATGGATTTTGTTGCTCCAAGAATTTGACATTGTAATCAAAGATAAAAAAGGAACCGAGAATGTCGTAGCCGATCATTTATCGAGACTAGTAACAGGATCATCTTTTGAAATGACACCAATTAACGATAATTTTCCTGATGAACATCTATTTTCAGTTACTACTACACCTTGGTTTGCTAACATAGTAAATTTTCTTGTGACAGGAAAAATGCCACCGCAATGGAGTTCCCAAGATAAAAGAAAATTTTTGAATGAGGTAAAAAACTTTTATTGGGATGATCCGTATCTGTTCAAGTATTGTCCGGATCAAATTTTTCGACGTTGCATACCCGACAATGAGGTAAGTAGTGTCATTAAATTTTGTCATTCAGAAGCATGCGGGGGACATTTTTCTTCAAAGAAAACAGCTGCAAAAATCTTGCAGTGTGGATTTTATTGGCCCACTTTGTTTAAAGACACCCACGAAATCTGCAAGATCTGTGAAAATTGTCAAAAATTGGGTGCGATTTCAAAAAAGAAACATGATGCCTTTGAATCCTATCATTGAAATTGAAATATTTGATTGTTGGGGAATAGATTTTATGGGACCTTTTCCACCGTCGTTTGGATACTTGTATATTTTAGTTGCAGTTGATTATGTTTCCAAATGGATAGAGGCAATTCCATGTCGAACAAATGATCATAAAATCGTCATCAAATTTTTGAAAGAAAATATTTTTAGTAGATTCGGAATTCCTCGAGCTATGATAAGTGATGGGGGAACTCACTTTGTTAATAAACCATTTGCTTCATTAATGAAAAAATATGGTATTACTCACAAAGTAACAACTCCTTATCATCCTCAAACAAATGGACAAGTTGAATTAGCTAATAGGGAGATAAAGCAAATTTTGGAAAAAACTGTTAACTCAAATAGAAAAGACTGGTCTCTGCGACTTAATGATGCACTGTGGGCATATCGAACAGCTT